>NC_084726.1:6643158-6949358 GCF_033807575.1 Cydia pomonella
CACCTACGACATTACACAGCAAACTGAACCTTAACCTAACTGTATAAAGTTGTATTTACGCTGAGTAAAATCAAGTTAGGAATAAGGTTTTTTATGATGACGTGATTGGTCGGTATGACACCTTTAAGGATTGATTTGTATTCTATGGTAGCGCGCAATTGGTCGGTTTACATGTTTGACACGTTTGTTATGTCTGATTTGTGAGTTATGTCATAATTATGACAAATGCAGTGTCATTTGCATTACTATGACATCATCAAATTCTTTCGTAGTGTCCATACATCCTGCACCTTAATTTGGAATCTACTCTTTATTAGAAGTCGGTTAAAAATAAACGATATTAGAGTCCAATCAAGTGATACTTCGCAGTGATAGTGTTCCTAATTTAATGAATTGTCATAATGGAATACCACACTTTGCCACTTCAGTTAGCTTTGACTGTATCACTGGTCATTCAGTTAATATGAATTTATCATATTTTCGTCCAATCAACTCCAAAAACAATTCGATTCGATTCTGATATAACAACTGATTACGGTCGTATCGTAACCAAAACACATTGGTAAATCAGAATTGGCTACCACATTGAACTATTATTAAATTAATTACTACGTATAGAACTGGCACAAAGAACCACTATTTTTCGCCGTGAATTGTTGTTTTGACAACAAACCATAGAAGCGGATCTCGCGACCTAAACGCGTAAGCGCCATGAATTCTACGGCGCTAATGACGTTTTGGTCGCGTGGCACAGGTGGCGATTACGAGTATGACAATTTCATTGTTTTGCTTCTCTATGGTAATAATAACTCAATGGGCCACCAAGGTTTCCCACAGAATCCACTGATTCCAGTCATTGATCAATTATTATGTATGAAGGGGAATATTACCCCCTACATTATGACATAATTTATTTTCGAAAGCTCGGAGCACCATATTAACGTGTTCGACTCAGTGACTTTCGCACACGCATACCTACTTAAGCTCCGATAACTTAATCAATTTGCTCATTGCGAATATTTCTAGGAATGGAAATTTTCCATTCCTGCGTTCTGCGCAGCCAATATACCAATCGCTTACGCTCCGTAGCAAATGAAAGGCAACTGTCACTGTCGCACTAATATGGAAGAGTGATAGAGAGATACGATAAACGTAAGCTTATCTCTAAAGCCTATTATAGCACACAAGACTACATGAATGATGAAACACCGTGGGATTAAGTGTGATTGTAAAGAATGAATTATTTATTGTTATGTTATTAATGATGAAATTGATAATTCAATGTATATATATACCGTATTATTTGACATTTAGATTTTATTCTAGAAAGGTTCTAGACTAGTATTTTTATACAATTTTGATATTTGTCGATCCTTTTGTGAAATTCTTATTATTAAGTTTACCATATCTATAATAGTTCAATGTTTTTTTTAGAACAATAATAACTGCATCAATAAATTGTTCTGATATTTAGATTAAGATGATATTTGTAAAATTTGACGATTTAAAAGTGCTTGTTGCTAGGCCTATTTGAATAAAGAATATTTTGACTTGACTTGACTTGAATACCACAGAGAATTGATTGAAATAGAGAGGTAAAGTCTAAGAAAACGTGCGCCTTAGTTTGACACTCAAAACAGATGGCACTGGACTGCGCCATATGTTTTGCGGTCACTGAATTGTCAAACGTCAACTTTTGAGAATCAGAGTTACCGCAATGTATGGAGCTGTTCAGCGCCATCTCGTTTACCTGTCAAAGTCGAAGCACGAAATTTTCTTCGATTTTACGGAGACACAACGCGTTTGGCGCAAACGATTGTCACGTTGGCTAGGCATAGGCACCCAGTAATCGTTGAATAAGTATAATAGTACATTACGATACAAGTGCGAAAAATAGGAAATTCGAAACGAGTGGTGAAAAATTAAAACACGACCGAAGGGAGTGTTTTAAATCGACACGAGTTGCGAATTACCTATTCGCACATGTATCGTACAACGATTTACAGTACATATGGCCCTTAAAATGTTCGACACAGTAACGTAATATGCTAATTTTCACACTAGTGCGGTAAAGTAGCACCATATGTACTGTAAAATATGTAATAGAGCTGTACTTTAATAATAATAATAATATACTAATGGCTCTAAAAGCTGAGGACCTAGCTAATGTTCATGACTGCGCCATTTTGCGCCCTCGTTTTCCGTCTGAGATTTAAAAAACGTTGTGATTGTTCAATAATAGTATTTTATTTATTAATATAATAGAGAGCTTTTCAGTCGAGTACCGTGTTTAGGCAACGAAGCTTGCTGAGTTTCCTAAGTAAGGTACGAGACTGAAAAGCTTGATTATATCACTATTTTAATCAGACTTCTATAGTTATTTTAGTTACTTGGTTGCACGGCAAACCAAATTTTTATAATATGCAAAACTATATCTGCTTTACAAACACTATTGTTAGCAAAAAAACAGCGCATCGTTCCAGGACATGTTTTATGAGCCTCCAGGGCCCGATTCGAACCAAGTTCAAGCTCGAACTGAAGTAATAAATTGTACACAAACTTTTGAAAAACATCGTGTGAAGTTGGGATTTTTTTTTTTAAATGTAAGCTGAGTTAAATGAATAAAGAGTTTAAGACAGATCTGCAGTGAAACTTAAAAATTACATGCAAATTTTCATTCCTATCTTTCAACCTGATACATTTATCTTTTCGATTGGCGTTTTTGTTTGAAGAAACGTCGCTTTTGACACTGACATATCCGATCCATATCGTATCTAGACCTAATATTAGATATATCTTAAGGTTCGAATCACGCCGTGTAGCCATTAAACTGTAAACAGCCATTTGCCATTTCAAAACGAGGTAACTTCAAACAGTCTGAAATAACAACTATGTGCTTCAACTTTAACATTAAGTACTTACTTGAATTACGGAAGAATAACTTAGCCCATAACAACCGTAACATTAGAAAAACTGCGTGTAAGTACTTAGATTTATTGCGCACAAGTACGATAACCACAACGAAATATAATAATCTACTTATACATTTTTTTATTATTATTATTTAATATTTTTTTATTTAATATATAATATTAGCACTAACAGATAAACCTTACACATTGCTAGGTTTAAGAAATGCTTGGCTGACATCCTTCTCTCCTCTTCTCTCACTGACCGTTGACATCAGCTTTGACTTAAATCTGTCTCATTTGCGAAGTTTAATCTTAATAATGTAAGTAAATTATTACTCTGGTATATTGTGATGTTTAGATAGTTATTTGTTCCCTGATATTTTTCACTGTAGCTATGATATGGTGTTAAAATTATTTGTTACATTTGCGCTTACTTGTAAAGCATGCTGTGTACACTTGTTTTGGATCTCGTGCTAGTTTATGCAATTGTATGTTCCATGATATTATACGAATTCTGTGCCCCTAGTGTAAATTTAGTCGATAGCGAAACGTGACGTACGCGTTTGCGTTAAGTCTCATTTTGTATGGGTTTTTGATCAGCGCGCCAAGCGGGACGTTTTGAAAAGTCAAAAATCTCATACAAAATGACACTTAACGCAAACGGTACAACAACAGGGGTACTGTTAAGTGTACCCAATAAAGTAAAATAGAATAAATATAAGAAGTCTGACTTGACGAGCTGAGCTCAAAAATAACCCCACAGGAATTGTGCCTCAAAATGCTCAAATGTATAGCGCGTATGTTAACAACGTCAAATATTGAAATGTCGCGCAAGAGATTTGGCATGTAGAATTTTATTTTAGCCAATCAAAACTTTTATTGACTAATCACAACTTTTTTTAATGGCGGGAAAAGCTGCGTGTGGGGTATATTTATGGACAAGGGATAACTTTCAGTGATATGTATTTCAGTATTTTGCTTTAACCCCCTCTTAATCCAAATATTTAATCCCTAAGAGTCTCAAACCGATCAAAGTTACCAGAACGGTAGGAAAATACTTTTTATTATAGTATAGTTAATAATAATATTTTTTTATTACCAAAATCGGTACCGGTAAAACCGGGCGACATTGGTACTTGAGTAGCTCGATAGATGGCGCTGCTAGTTGAGAAATTCACTCGATTAGGGCTGAGTTACAAGGGTGTTATCTCATAAGTGGTCCAAGCTTCGGCAGGAACCTAAATATCCGTTTTTTACCCTTCGGGGGAAAAACGGTTCTATTTCCAAAATCGGTCTCGAAGTTCAAAAAAACATACCTATGTAGCTAGCAGTTACTCAGATTTCCTTATTGCCCACACTGTACGAGCTAAGTCTGCGCCAATCCGTCTTCTATTCATATTCTCTTTGTAACTTAGATTTCAAATCTATTCCTAGCTCAACGGAACATCACGTATTCTATGAACTAACCCATTCAAATAGTTATTAGGTCACACCTATAGACCTTCATCCAAAACAGCTAGGTTCCTTGATAAATCCAAACGTATACGTCATTTTGGTTTGAACAAACGAAGGTAGACATGAGTCCAACGATTGGCAGTACTCCAAGCGCAGTTCTGTATTATTTTTTTACAGCTAGTGACATCACGAAACCAGAACTCGGGTCCGTGTGACCACGCTGACATATACTCGTATGGACGGTAGAGAAAGCTTTTCACCAGCTTTATAGTTCCTAATCTCCAGTGGCGCTAGAAAGGCTCATGGATTACATGAACCAGAGCAATAATTTAGCGATAAAATGGGGGAGGGGCAACAAACTTAGTCATATTTTTACACAATTTGGTGTATATCGACCACAGCTATGCCCCAACGTTTGATTTTTTTCGAATTTTTAATTATTATAAGAGTAAGGAGCATTTCAAAATTTGTATGCAAACTGTTTTGGTCCAAATTTTTACAATAATCAATAAATCGAATAAAGTCAAACGTAGGGGAATAGCTTTTGTTAATATAGATCAAATTATGTAAAAACATTTTCCATAATGTCACTATCCTGAGTGGAAAATGGGGACTACGTTTATATGGAGAAGCAGCCGTCCTCTTAACATCGCTACTTTTTGCAAAATTTGAAGGTGTGACGATGTGACGAGTTGTTATAAAAACAAGTCGAATTTGCTCCCAAGCAAATTCGTTGTAGCAGTTGGCAGCTTTGACTCGTAAATAAAATAGAAGGTTGTTTGGGACAAGGTTTTACTTTAGTTAGAATAAGAAATCGTGAAATAACTTCTAAGTTTTAAAAATTGATAAGTGCGGCCATGAATATTTAAGGTTTTATGGCCAAATTAAAACAAAAAACGTTTTTTTTGCGATTTATGGAAAATAGGTGTTTTTAGATACATGTAAATATGCGGCGGCCGCCATTTTGAAAAAGTAAAATGACTGATAGTGATAGGCTAAGACTTTCAAGCGATGAACATAGTAGATTGCTAACCAAGGGATAAAATGAAAGGCACTCTTTTCTGTCGAGGTAGTCTCCGAGACTGAAATGGTGCTTTTCACCAGAGTTAAACACTCTACTTTTTATTTCGAATACAAGAAAAGTAAAATACATGTGCATTTAGAAAATACGGCTAAGTATAAACTTCAGTAGTATTTCTTGGGAGTACTTTGAAGTTGAAGTTGAATTATTCAAATGGAAATTGTACAACAAATACATTTAAAATTACAATGTAAATTGCTTAACTTATTAAAAAGAAAAAAAACGTACTTAAAAGTACAGTGCTCTAGAGCAGAAACATATCATTTTCTGCACACTTTCTAGAACAACAACGAACAACTTCCAGAGCATGAAAAACGAAAAAGTTTGTTCTGCCCTCCAGCCGGAAAGCGTCAACGTTCGGCCCGCTGCGCTAAGCGAAGTTGCCTCTTTCCGGCTCCGTCGAACAGAAAAATAGTATACACACATCGGTCAGGAAATTAAATAAGAAAGCTTTAGATCACATGTAATTGTCTGAGGAAACGAAAACAATTCTCGTACAAAAGAAATACAGGAAACGGTACCAAGGAGGAGCAAAGTTTAGATACCTAAATGCTGAAAAGTTAGTAAGTAGGTATGACATAATTTTATAACTTCGTGAATTGACAAGAAGTACCTAGAATAATAAAATAGGCCACTGAAAATAATGATTGTAAAAGATGTATTCTACAGTCACCATCAGATATATCGGAGCGGCCGAGATGCTCAAAAATATCTGAACACGCACTCTAACGCCTTGACAATAGAGGCGTGTGCAGATATTTGTGAGCACCTCGGCTGCTCCGATATATCTGATAGTGACTGTACATTAATGAGGGAATCGTGCGAACAAAAGGCAAAGGAAAGGTGAAATTTTGCATTCAAAATATCTGAACATACTTATATGGGATATACAGGGCCCTTGGCATTATACAGGGTGAAATTGTTATGTTTGACCTTACGCTGAGAGGTGTGGGCCAGCCCCGAAATCGCGAAAAAAATTGTCTGTTCCATAGAAAACAATTCATTCAGCAAATTGTATGAGACGGCAGATTTTTTATCGCAATTTCGGGATTGATCTCATAGTTATAAGTTGTCCAGTATGACCTACATATCCACCCCACAGCGTATGGTCAAACATAACAATTTCATCTAACTGTCCTTGTATCTAAGTGCCTGTACCTATTATTACATTGACCTATATCTAAGAATGGGCCCTACGGGCACTAAGAATAGTGCTAGTTCAGCGGTGTCACTCACGAATTCAAGCCAATCGTGCAGTCTAACGCAACTAGTTGCGATCAATCGCGCGCGTGATGCAAGCTCATCAACCAATCGCGTTGTGGCGTTAGACTGCACGATTGGCTCGAATTCGTGTGCGTAACACCGCTGTACTGGGTGCCTATGCCTACCGCGAACCACGTTCGACGTGTTGCCTCCCTGTCACATTTACGTACGAATTTACAAGTGCGACAGGGAGGCAACACGTCGAACGTGGTTCGCGGTAGGCACTCTGGCCCCATTAAATATTATTGCCCGTAAGACCCGTCTTTAGATATATGTCAATGTATTGTTATCATTATGGTTGGATTAAGGGATGGCCTATGTACTACTGTGTATATGAATTACCTAATATCAAAAGTTGATTCGTTATGGCTAGACAAAAATGGAATAAAATATTCTATTCATTAGGTACAGTCGCCGTCAGATATATCGAAGCGGCCAAGGTGCTCACAAATATCTGAACACGCCTCTATTGTCAAGCCGTTAGAGTGCGTGTTCAGATATTTTTGAGTACCTTGGCTGCTTCGGTGTATCTGATAAGAAAATATATTTCTTTGAATTGTGCTCATTACCGAAATTACGTGGCCTCAAATTCTGGCTTAGATAAAAATGTACAAAGAGTCTTAATTTAAAAGGATAATAGTGTCTAGAAAAGGATCTTAAGAGATGTATCTAGGTATTTTCATTTATTTTACGTGCACCTATTTAATGTACAGTCGCCATCAGATATATCGGGGCGGGCGTACTGCTCAAAAATATCCGAACACGTACTCTAACGCCTTCACAATAGAGGCGTGTTCAAATGTTTGTGAGCGCCTTGGCCGCTCCGATTTATACAGGTGTTTATTTAGTCACCTGCAATACTTTACGGGCTGAATATGTAGGTCATACTGAGCAAGTTTAACTAAGGAACCAACTCCGAAATCGCGAAAAAAATTGTCTGTTTTTTAGGGTTCCGTAGCCAAATGGCAAAAAACGGAACCCTTATAGATTCGTTATGTCCGTCTGTCTGTCCGATTATGTCACCGCCGAAACTTTTTTCCGAAACTATAAGAGCTATACTGTTCAAACTTGGTAAGTAGATGTATTCTACGAACCGCATTAGGATGTTTACACAAAAATAGAAAAAAAACAATAAATTTTGAGGGTTCCCCATACTTAGAACTGAAACTCAAAAAATCTTTTTTCATCAAACCCATACGTGTGGGGTAACTATGGATAGGTCTTCAAAAATGATATTTAGGTTTCTAATATCATTTTTTTCTAAACTGAATAGTTTGAGTTTCAGTTCTAAGTATGGGGACCATACTTAGAACTGAAACTCAAAAAATCTTTTTTCATCAAACCCATACGTGTGGGGTATCTATGGATAGGTCTTTAAAAATGATATTGAGGTTTCTAATATCATTTTTTTCTAAGCTGAATAGTTTGCGCGGGAGACAATTCCAAAGTGGTAAAATGTGTCCCCCCCCCCCCCCCCACCGTAACTTCTAAAATAACAGAATGAAAAATCTAAAAAAAATATATGATATACATTGCCATGCAAACTTCCACCGAAAATTGGTTTGAACGAGATCTAGTCAGTAGTTTTTTTTTCAGAACGTCATAAAATTTAAAAAAAAAAAAATTCATCAAACCCATACGTGTCCGGTATCTATGTCGGCGTGGCCCGACATGCTCTTGGCCGGTTTTATTTTATACCACGTCGGTGGCAAACAAGCATACGGCCCGCCTGATGGTAAGCAGTCACGGTAGCCTATGGACGCCTGCATCTCCAGAGGTGTTACATGCTTCCACACTTTGCCACGTCAAGTTATCTTGGTCCGACTATAATTGCATGTTATTTAGCATCATCCTAACCAAACGTATGCAAATGTCGCACGCGCCGCTGCGGCCCCGACGGCCGCCGCATCGTAATAGACGACCTTCGGCCGGCCCTTGCAGAATTTCACGTGTATGTGGCTGCAAGCTACAAAATACAATAACAGGAAAAACATAGGACACTTGGCTAATTTCCTATAGGAAAACTAAATTGTTGCACTCTTAAATCTCCAAAAACTAATAGTATGAATTTTATGAAATGATTTTTTCGGCTCGGACCCTAATTCGTTAAACAAAAGCCCTTCTTCTATGCAGCGGTTACTAATGCTACCACTACTAACTGAACGGGAACAGACTCATTTTAAAAGTAATTTTACCGACCTATTTATATGGCTCAATTTCATGTAACAGCTCATTCTGTTACCTGACAGGCCACATAGGCGACCAATCGTCCTACATTACCCAAACTCGTTATCCGAATGAGCTGTTACATTTTAACGACATGGTTGCTTTGCCACGCGCCTAAGCCGCCTCTCCATAAAAGAAACAAAGGCCTTTGTTTAACTAATTAATGCCCGAGCCGATAAAAACATCTCATAAAATTCATACTACACCTACAGAGGGATTTTGTTACTAATCATATTCGCACAGCGAAACTGTGGAACGTACTGTCGCCCACGATATTTCCGGGCCGATCTGTACCCCTAGTGTAATTTTAGTCGATAGCGAAACGTGACGTACGCGTTTGCGTTAAGTCTCATTTTGTATGGGTTTTTGAACAGTGCGCCAAGCGGGACGTTTTGGAAAGTCAAAAATCTCATACAAAATGACACTTAACGCAAACGCGTACGTCACGTTTCGCTGTCGAAAATATTTACACTAGGGGTACTGACCAAGAAAAGAGCGCACTCCCAACTTATAGGCCGGCACCGAAATTCCCCTGTGGTGTTGCAGGTGTCCGTGGGCGACGGCAATTGCTTATATACTACCAGACGATTAGTCTGCCCGTTTGCTTCCTAAATAAAAATAAATATAGATCGTGTCATTCACGAACACGCGTATCTTGACTCGTATTCTGTATATTATTAAAGGTTAGATTTGACAAAACTGCGCGTCATCGTGGATGACACTATACCAAAACAAAACAATAAAATTAATTTTACTCCTCGTACAAGCAGCAGCGATACTATATATTATATAGTATCCGTCGTTTGCTTACTAACATGGAGTATCAGTGGTAATCGTTCTAGAAAAAAATACCATTGGGGCGCGAAACCACAGGCTGACGCAACTAGGAACCAAAAAAGTTTTGTATGGAGTTTGTTTCGCAAATCTTTGCCAACGAAGAAAAATAAAACGACACTGCTATTTATTCTGTCAAGTCAACTGTCAGCCTAATTGTTTTGTTTGTTATGAAGGCTTCAAAGTTTTGGTCGGGGTATTTCGTGCAATTTCTTTTTTATTTAGTGAAAAAATCGAAAATAGTGAACCGTGATCAGAGCAAAGAGCGAGTCTGTTACAATACCACCGAGAAAACGGTTTACTAAGTGTGAAATATGTAGCAAGCGAGCCACTCGAGAAAATCACGAAAAAAGGGATTTTATGGCGAAATTTCCCTTGGATGAAGACCGGTAAGTATTGCTTCAGATACTTTTGACCTTATTTTGGTGCAGCAGGCTTTAACACATCGAAAATTAGATATTTTATATTCTTTTTACTTGTGAACTAGGGATGTTTTAAAACTATCGATAACTGTATGTTTATTTGTATATCAGTGTAAATAATTAAATAAAATATATTTCACATATTTTTGTGAACTTGCAAAGTGCTACTTTGATCCTTCCTAGTGGGGAAGAAAAGGCCCCAACAAGGTGTTGTTAAAAAAAATTCGGGTCCACATTAAGCCCGACCAGGTATTAGTCCACTCATAGTTCTATGAGTTCCACTATATAACATACAACTTAAATGTGGACTCAATTCTAACCTGATTTCGAGTACACAATTTGTAGACAGGAGTCTATGTTTCAACCCTCCACATTTTAACGATATCCATAAGAAACGCAAGCGTGTAGCGTACTACACTATTTAAATCGCTTATGTTGGTACGTTCTTTGACAGCTCTTTGTCGTACATTTTGGTAATGATTTGCGAAACAAACTGATTCCACTCGCTAGTATGGGAGTTCCGTCTCAAAACGTAGTGATTATATCGAGGGCTTCAGGCCAAAGGGGCGTATACGCAAAAATGCCATTTTTCGTTTTTAACGGCATCGTATTCGTCTTGTAACAATACGTAAGCACAATTTTTTTCATAATTTTATCATAACAATTAGTTAATTAAATAATTAAAAAATCATTTGGCGTATAACTGACAGCATCATTTTAATGTCGTTCCAAAAAGCCGTACAGCCGGCCTATGATGGTTTTGTCATTATATCATTAATCATTTAATACTTGGATTGGCGATTATCTGATAAGTGACTTAATTCGGTATAAAGTCGCGAGGGTAACCTATAATTGACTAATGATAGCGCGACATATTTTGAGGTTTCGAAAAATGAATTTTAAACTCTATGCCTTAAGGCGTATTTTAAAGAATAGATGATTAAATCACATTCTACCACTTATCTTCATATGACATTAACAGTTAAAAATTATCCATGGTTTGAGCTTTTGAAAAATAAATTGTAAACAAGTATACTTAAAGCGTATTTTAATGAATAGTTGGTTAAATGACATATTACCACTTATCCACATTTGACATTGATAGTTAAAAGTTATCCATGATTTAAGAGTTTGCAAAATAAATTCTTATTGTGTTTAATTAAGACGTCTTTTAATAAATAGTTGGTTTAATGATAAGTTGTGTCTACAATTCATACATAGCAAATGGGGAATCATTGCTCGCTTAGATTTGAAGGCACGTTTTAAGGTTTGAAAGACAGGCAAATGTAGTGAAGCGTGTAAGGTGTTCAAAATTAAGCGTGTAAATCATTTCCAACATTTCACACGATGAGTTACTTTTGGTACGGACTGTGCCTATTGAGTGAAATTAACGTAAGGCGGTCTTCACACTGGCGTTGCACCGCATTCCATTGCGATGTGGATGATTTAGTATACGGCAGAGTTCGCTATAGTTTTCCTTCAATAGTTTTTCGCCCGGAACTGAGAACTCGCGGTTTGCCAAAAATTATGTATAGCGATTGCATTTGTTGCACCTACTTACTCGGAAAATGATAAACTCTGGTACAGCAACTTGGTCAGTAGAAAAAAGGCGGTAAATTTTTAAAAATATAGGCGTAAAGGGTTGATCTCCCATATAAAATTTAAACTTTGCGCCTTTTTCTACTGCCAAACTGGGTGTGTTTGAGTATAGTTTTGAAGTCACCATAGAGATTTAAAAAGACCGTATCTGTGGTAAACGGTTACGTTTCTTGTCAAATGACTATATTATGTAATTTTGAATTCGTTTATCTTGCTAATTATGTAAAATGGTACATTTAAAAACAATATCAAAAACGTGTAAGCCGGGCTTTTTTCATTTGATACCGCCGACCACACTTTCTTGCAAACAAGTTGACTAGAATAGCAATAAGACCCCTCACAAATAGCTTTTGGGTTTCTAGGCTCTTATATAGCTCCAGAACCCCTTGATTGAGCCTGCTCATAATTAATAATTAATTTAAATTTGTACAAAACTAAAGTTATTGCATAACAAGCTATCCTCTGAGAGCGCTTAAAAAATAAAAAAAATGTCGAGACCTGCCAATAGCTAGTCGTGTGTTCCAAGTTGAATGTATGATTTTTTGTCATATTATTTGGACCCAACATGGTTCGAAATTTAGAGGAAGGGACTCTTCTTTTTTCTTTCAGAGCGATTATTTACAAAAATATTATCTTTACCTAAAAATGGTCATGAAAGACCCATATTTGTTTTAAAAGACCTATCTAATGACAGGCCACACCGTAAGCTAAACACTACGGTTTAACTAACTCACGTTATTTTTGACACTTTTGCGACATGTTTCGGAGAACCTATTAGGTCTTCATTTTCAATCATGTCTAGTTCATGTGAGCATTCACGCTAGTTATATTTCTTTTTTGCTAAAGTTAGACTCACAACCGTTTAAATTCGTTCCCATGCCGTGCTTATTGTTAGCTTGGCTCAGTTAACTATGAACTGCAACATCCTATGTATACCTTATATTTCGTAAATGAATGACTTATGACTTACGACTTATGACGTATTGAAAATGTATTGATAATGTTATATGTAAATAAATGAGTTTGATTGTATATGTAATGAAAAAAACAGATACTTACTGATATTTAACTCCAAAAATTTGTATTTTGCACGATTTATATAGCACAAGAGCACTTATCGTGGCCCAGTGAGCACTAGGATAAAATAATCAAAGTCTAGCCGTCAAAACTCGACTATATATTTAATTATTCAACAAACGTTGCCATTTACCGTCTATCGCTGTCAAAAGTAGACAAAACGGTATAAATGCTATAAAACGGTATAAATCTAGACAAGTGTCATTTATATCATTTAACTTATCCACTTATCAACTAAGTTTAAGTCAGAAATTTAGACAAATGACAAATTATCCACCGACCATGTTATGCAGTAAATCATTTAACATCTATCGCTGTCAAAAGTGGAAAAGACGTCAAATCAATAAAAACTGGATAAAATGTTAGTTATATTATCATTTATACAGCCATATCATTTATAAAATCGACCATAATAGCCCTGCTGAAGGCGTATAAGTGATATTTTCATTCAGTCCCCAATATTCATCGGAGTATAAAGGCGTAAGTACATACTTCTCTCACGTAACAGTGCGAACCACGAAATAGTGTCACGCTATATAGGCGTACATACATACGACCATAAACTTTTACCAACTATCCTCAAAGTGCGTCGCGGCAAAGAGGCGTATGAACATACGACCGTACAAAAATTACGTTGGCCTTCAAATAATGACGGGCCAAAGAGGCGCGGAGAGAGCGTCCTTGATTGCCGCATATTGCTATCCCTTTCTGTCAAGCGGGTAAGCGCACTAGGGCCGCCTGTCTCTCAGTCAGTGTCTAGTGCGTTACAGTATGGTGTGCATCTCGTGCGAATACCTAATAACAATGAAGTGGAGCGCTCTGATGCTGATGGCTCTGCCCTGGGCATTCAAGAATGACGTGGGTGGCTGTCTCATCTGCCTCCATGTACGCTCTGCAGAGGGAGCTATCTGTAATACGTAGAGTTAGTAGGTGTTTGTGTTTGGGGCCGGTTATGGCCCCAGTCAAAAGCCGGAGCTGTGGCCTCTTCAGCTGTCTCAGCCTCCTCGACAAACCGGGGTCGATTATCGGGCGGGCTTCCTTCGCCTGCCTGCACGTGCCTAGGTTAGACAAGTACTGTTGGTGTTTTACCTTGGTGTTGTATCGCAGCATGTTCCGGAGCCAGGCATAAGGCAGAGGTATAATTGGCTCCGGTGCTGCCACCCTCAGTTCCGAGCCTCCTCTCGTCAATATGTCGGCCGCATCGTTCCCTCGCGAGTTGCTGTGTCCCTTGATCCAGTGCAGAGTTACGCTGGTGGTGGTGCTTACCTCTGACAGAGCTTTGTGGCATTCGTAGATTAGCCCTGAGGTCAAAGTATAACTTTGCAGAGCCCATAGTACTGACCGACTATCAGAGAGTATGCGGATGGGGTAGTCCAATACTTTCCTTGAGGCGATTGCGTGTGCTGCCATTATGATGCCCATACATTCTGCCTGGAAGACTGTGTTGTGGGCACCTAGTAGTGTTGAGATATGTATGTTTAGGTCCTCTGAGATTACTCCAGCGCCAGTGCCTGACCTTGTCTTTTATCCATCCGTGAAAATTCCCAGCTCTCTTGGGTTGAGTCCTTCACGAGGTTCTTCGTGTAACTGTATCTTGTATTTCTTGTCGAAGACGAATTGTCTGGGTATCCTGTCAGTCACCACTTCTATTAGCGGTTCCTTGCCTATCCCCTCGTAGAGGATCTCGGTGTGTGGTACCCTAGGTGGTCTCCAGAGATTAGATTTTTTGAGACGTATCGCCGTAGCTTAGCGCTTCCTGTTGTATAAAGAGGTGCAGCGGCGGCAGGCCCAGTAAGCCCGTGGTCGCCATACAGGCCAACCTCTGGAGTCGTTGTAGTTTAGCTTCAACTATGGATAGTTTGGTGCGTGGCCACCAAACTATCGCACCGTAGCTTATTATTGGTCGTATGGCTGCCTGGTAAAGCCATAGAGTTATCTTTGGGGTTAGCCCCCAGGTTCTACCCATCATTCTACGACATTGCCAGAATACAACTGTGGCTTTGTCAATTTTGCCGTTTAGGTGATTGCTCCAATTCAATTTGCTGTCAAGTATTACCCCTAAACACTTTACCTCCGCAGATAGTTGGAGTTCAGTGTCGAACAGTTTGGGAAGGCGGAAGTTTCCCAAGTTGCGTTTGTTGGTGAACATAACCAGCTCAGTTTTGTTGGGATTGACTGAGAGTTCGTTGTTAAAACACCAGCGCTTCACGATGGCTAGTGCAGAGCGGATAACATCGCTTACCGTACCTGCATGAGTGCCGCTCGTCAGTATCACTATGTCGTCAGCATAGCCGATTGTGTAATAGTGATTATTGATTAGTGTGGTGATCAGGTCATACACCACAAGGTTCCGTAGTAGTGGCGATAGGATTCCTCCTTTGGGGCATCGTTTTGCCATTAATGCCTGCTTCGCCCGTCCCGAGTTTGATGGTTCGTTGGCTCAACATGTTGTTTATCCACTCTGTCTTAACTGCATTCGCGGCATGTCTTACCAGTGCTGCTGTAATGCTGCTGAACCTGGTCCTGTCGAAAGCCCCTTCTATATCTATGAAGGTACCTAAGCACATGGATCTGTTTTTGATCACCACCTCAATTTTACTTACTACTGCATGAAGTGCCGATTCTGTAGATTTGCCAGGGCTGTAGGCAGGTTGGTTTGGATGCAAGGGCACATGAATTAGCACCCTCTCTCTAAGGTACCTGTCACACAACCTCTCTAATGTTTTCAACATGAAAGAGGTCAGGCTGATGGGCCTAAAGGATTTGGGGTCCGAGTAGTCGCTTTTACCTGGTTTCGGTATGAAGATAACCTTGACCTCCCTCCATTGCTTCGGCATGTACCTGTGAGCCAGACAGGCGCGCAGAACGATGGTCAGCTTCAGAGTGAGATGCTTCCCGCCCCATTTAAGAAGCGCAGGGAAGATCCCATCCATTCCTGGAGATTTGAAGGAGTCAAAGCTGTTTAAGCCCACTGCGTGCGCTGCGGGCTGATTACGTCATATGTCTGTAGCCACTCGTCCTCCATCGGGGTGGTTGTAATTCTTAAGTGTAACATTCCTCTGTTATAATTTGATGGAGACGTAAGTGGGTTAAGTTGTTAGCTAAACTACTTTTAGGTTTATTAGTACAGAAGATTTAATATTGTTTCTTTTTATGAAATGACGATAAATGATGTCGTATTTATTTGTTTAGAAGTTTTGATTAATAATTTATTGTTTAAGATAGTTATAATTTTGTTACCAGTGGCACCATTAAAGAAGGAGTAATGTTTATTTTCTGAATACAAGTTTTGATTTGTTTTAACCTTTTGTTTTTGTTTAGTTAATGCACTCTAAATTTTATCGTTTGATTGTTTCTTGACTGCTTTTTTGGTAAATCATTGTGTTGTCTTAGCAATTTCCATGCATCCCTTACTACCGATTTCAATTCTTTTCTATAAAATCGTTTTGTACTACTCGACTTTTGAGTGACTACCAATTACCTACTATCACAAATAGTAAAAATGATCTTATTGGAATTCAGTTAAGTCAGTTTTCTTAAGTAAGCCCACACGTCTTAACTCTAACTCCCACCGAAGGGCTAAACGACTGCTATTATAGGCAAAAATCTGAATAAGCGGCGTGATTGTCTTTTGAAACACGTCTTCTTATCGTGTGGGTTGTAAGATTGATGTACCTTAAAAACCCTGGTGTTAGAGTTATTGAGCCGCCAAAGGCCTCTGACATGGCTCTCATGACGAGCACCACCGGCTAGATAGCAGCCGGGACCAACGACTTTACACCGTGCCTTCCGCAGCACAGAATCATCTTACTTTTCGGACAATCAGGTGATTCAGCCTGCAATGTCCTAGCCAAACCGGGAATAGTCTCACAAAGTCACAAAGCGACTTTTGCTTGACAGTCATGTCCCCACCGGGATTCGAACCCGGAACCTCCGAATCGAGAGACAACCGCTCTAACCACTAGACCATGGAGGCTATTGAAACACTGAAATGCTCAAAGTGGCAATTCAAAACAGTTACTTACCCAATCGGTAACCAGCTCGAGTCGACATTGCTTAATCTCGTGGACAGTTGTGACACTATCAAAACATTCAGGAATCATTTCAATGGTAAAATCTAGATGAACTTATGAATATTTACTCTAAATATAATTTGGCGCCCTATTATACGACCACAAATAAAGGATACTTACACGATAGATTCGTCGGCCCAGACGGGCGTATAAAAATCAGAAAAAATAGAAGAAACTACACAATGATGACTAAATTACTGTAGAATTAAAGTATTTCGAATTATTAACAGTGTTTCCACCTTTCATGATCAAATTATCGAAAAGAAAAAAAAAATGAATTATACGACCATAAATCTCAAGTATTTTTCAAAAAATTTCAACCTAAATGTCGGTAATTACTGTCGTGGTAAAGAGGCGTAACTACATAATTACTGCTTTTTAGAATACGTAGAACGAAACTAGGCATGACACATGAAAAAGATAGTAATTTAAATACTCTATGCAAAATTGTAGAACAATCGGTACATTGTAACAAAAGTTATTCAGTTTTTTGTGTCTCCTGAAAAGTAGGGTTCTTGCTTATACGCCCCTTTAGCATGAAGCCCTCGATATGCTCTTTGGCATGAGTTAAAAGCGGCGAAAGATCTTGTACGTGGTCTTCCCTTATGTACGGTCTTCTCCATATTGACCATAGTAATCTTACACATGAAACCAGGCTACTGTACCATTTTACTGTGTCTCTATATTAAACTAGTTGTTTATTTGGATTAATTTACTCAAAACTCTACTGCACTAGTAGTAGGTACAGATATAGTAGTAAAGAATAGTAAATCGCTAATTTTATAAACTGAAAGTTAAATACTTATCATATAAACATACTTACGTTCATCTCGTTTATTTGATACCGCTGACCCGCGACCAGGAGATAACTTATTTAATTATAATATAATAAACAAAACAGTCAGTCGGCCGTCGAAACTTGTACTGTACACTACGGACTGGGTGAGTACATATGTATTATATATAATTCAATGAAATTACATAGGTATTAGGGTAAAATAAACATGTTTTTATTATGAGATACTCTGCGTTCTGGGTCTACTAAGACAAGTCTGCAACGATTTTGATAGCGCACGCAGTGCAAGTGTTATTTTAAACGTCAAACTCTTATGAAATTATGACGTATAAATAACACTTGCACTGCGTGTGGTATCAAAATCGTTACAGACTTGTCTTGGTCTGACTCTATGCATCTTTCCTGTGGACTTTCAAAAAAAATTCTTACCAGACCCTTATATTTTAGGCATGATCCAACCTTCTGTATGACTGATAACCAAAAGCAGTATG
This sequence comes from Cydia pomonella, assembly GCF_033807575.1. Taxonomy (NCBI): domain Eukaryota; kingdom Metazoa; phylum Arthropoda; class Insecta; order Lepidoptera; family Tortricidae; genus Cydia; species Cydia pomonella. The sequence continues at coordinate 6,661,388 of NC_084726.1, forward strand.
ATTAAACCCTCAGTACTTACAATGTACCCAAATCATTATTGGGGTCAATTTTATTACATTTTAGAAAAAGGTCACTTCTGTGGTCAATACAATCAAAGTTAACGCCTCTGGTACATACATATCCCGCTTTTCTTATTTCAGTCTCAAGTACTGAAAAAATGTATCCCGCCTGTAAAGGTGGCGCGTAAAAATTAGCTTTAGGTTCCCTTAACTTTCCGATGTCTACAGGAAAGATGCGAACGAGTCCGAACACCAATGCGAACTGCCAATGTAAAGTATACTATTATAGCTTGTAAGTTTGTAAATCGTTTTTTACCAAGTTGGTTATTTCACAGTGACTATTAAATTTAACAAAACAACTACCTATATATTCAATTAAAAATTATAAAAAAAACTCCTACGCTACGCTATATGCCAAAAATGCCTTACATCAGGTTGGAAAATAGCTGATACCCTTCAAACTGCAGGATCGATTTCTATAAAACATAGCTAAGAACTACCGCAAGGAAACTCGCTTTAACGTACAAAAAACCGCATCGAATCGGTCCATCTGTTGGTTAGAGTTGGAGAGCTACAGACAGATAGACAAACAAATAACACCCCTCTTTTTGCGTTGGGGGTTAAAAACAAAGGTACATATCATTTTAAATACATATAAGAAATTATTCATGCACCAAAAACCCCGGTAACACTCTCTCGATCAAACCTTATACCATTTTAATAAGGTTCGAAGTCAGTTAACATTGTGGACGATATGGGTAGAGCCGGACATTCCCACGTAAATTAAATAATCATTATGACTTTGTGCCATCGCTCTGTTACTATGACTATGACTCAGGGGTCACGCATACTTACATACTTATGGAGTTTACACTGGAATGAGGTCATTCCCAATTGCCGGTTATCCCCGTCTTTCCCAGATCGCCTGAGGTGAACCAATTAAAACTGCCCTTCCACCCCTGGAGCTCAGATTTTACATACAATGTATACCCCCCCCCCCCCCTCCTAAGGCTCCGGTGATATATGCAACTTACCCCCCCCCCCCCCAGTCACTGGCTTGTTACGCCCTTGTTACTAAGATATTATCTTATTTGTGTTTTTAGATGTTATTGAAATTAGTATTTTGATTAATTATTTCCTCAAACACTTATCAAAGTTTGTTTACATGACTTTTGCATCAGTAGGATACTTCGACAATGTTACAATAATCAAGTCAATTAAGTTCAAACGTCAGTATTTCATTGTTATTGTATTGTTTGTTAGGTAACAATAGTTAGATGTAATGCGTTGCCGGCCTTTAAGATGCACGATTAGGTAATTATGCATCTTTAAGGCCGGCAACGCATTACAACCCCTCTGGTGCTGCGGGTGTCCATGGGCGGCGGTAATCGCTTACCATCAGGTGATCCGTCTGCTCGTTTGCCTCCTGTATCATAAAAACATATTTTTTTCAAAAACGAAGTAATAGTACATTACGATACAAGTGCGAAAAATAGGAAATTCGAAACGAGTGGCGATAAATTAAAACACGACCGAAGGGAGTGTTTTAAATCGACACGAGTTGCGAATTACCTATTCGCACATGTATCGTACAACGTTTTACAGTACATATGGCCCTTTAAATGTTCGACACAGTAACGTAATATGCTACTTTTCGCACTAGTGCTATAAAGTAGCCCCATATGTACTGTAAAATATCTATTAAAGGTTTGTATCCTTGCAAGCATACCTAAATACTTACCCTACATCCCATCATAGAGATTGTCGTAGATCGTAGATGGCGCCACTCAAGCCAAAACCATGCGGCGCCATGTTTTAATGTCACGGATTGTTAACTTTTAAGAACAGAGTTACCATATAATGTACGGATTCGTACAGCGCCATCTTTAGTTAGGTATAAAATTTAAAACACGAATTCGGAGCACATTTCCCTTTGAACTCTTTAAGTCATAATCAAAACACGCCACAGTCACGGGCGCAAGCAAGCTAATGTAAACCTTACTTCAAAGCGTGGAGGTTATTTTCACAGCGTTCGCCATAAGACTTATAGTTGTCCATGGCGCTGTTAACACATTATAGTTACGACTCCTTTAGGTGTTCTTGGCGTTCAAAAGGTTAAGTAGTAATACAATAAATTAGCCTTTGATATAGCGAATTATGAGGCCATTTATTCTAATTTCGATGAATATTAAGCAAATATTTATAAATCAACCAACACACCTGAAGGCCGGCCATATTTTTTTTGTATATCTATATTAATAATTTCGTCCAGGGGTACGGTAGACCCGAATGAAATTATACTCAAATGAAAGAGCGTTAAAAAATAAGAGTTTTGAATCGACTACATATATTGGCAAAATTCGGATTATCGCGTATTTTGCATTTAAAAGTGTTAATTTAATGACAAACACATGACAAAAGGTAGGCCATATTTAATTTGGAAAATGACAGCGACGGGTGCGTTCGGAAATTGTGAACACGTTTGCGACGGCATGTTGGTTGGCACCCAGTGTGTAAGATGCACAAACTTTTTTTAAAGAATGACTATGTATGTCATGAATGAATGATGTATAAAGTAAGGCGCGGTAAATAAATTTTTCTATGGGAGGACAACCCTTCACGCCTACATTTTTAACCGACTTCAAGATTTCAAAAGAGGAGGTTATCAATTCGGTTGTATGTTTTTTTTTATGTTTGTTACTCCATAACTCCGTCATTTCTGAACAGATTTTGAAAATTATTTTTTTGTTTTAATTTATGTATATATAGATTAGTCCCGTTTTTGTCAAAACTCAGTTCTGATGATGGGATCCATGAGGAATCGAGGGCACTCTTCAAATGTTAAAGGCATACATATAGTGATTTTTGTATTTTATGTAATAAATCAAGCATTTACATTAAAAAAAATGATATTTGATGAAGTGGACCTGCTGATGATGATCAGAATGGAACTCTTCAACGACGCATAGTACACGTTTGGCGATTTCTCCTGTTCGCTGTGTTTGTTAAGTAAATTAAATTTTCAAAACAAATTTTTGACAAGTTCGAGTTCTGACGATGGGGTCCATGAGGAATCGAGTGAACTCTTCAAATATGAAAGGCATACATATAGTGATTTTTGTATTTTCTTTAACAAATCAAGCATTTACATTTAAAAAAGTAACATTTGATGAAGTGGAACTGCTGATGATGATCAGAATGGAACTCTTCAATGATGCATAGTTCACGTTTGGCAATTTGTTCTCTTTGCCAAGCAGTTAGGTTTTCAAGGCACATTTTTATATTTCTATCCTATTATTTTTTTATATTTTTTTTATATAGAAATTAATTGCTTTATCCTATTTAATTTTTTTAATAATTATCTGGTGCTTTATTTCATGCATGGTGTGAAATAATTTATCATAAATACAGTCGAATACCCTATTGCGGGTATCTTACCAGTCAACCATAGGGCAAATCTGAAATGTGTCAAGGTGGGTGCAGTGGCAAAAAAAAAAAAACATGTTACCTCCTTTTCTACATAATTAGGCGTAGGACGCTGTCTTTTCAATTTCATTGTATGAAATCTAAAATCAACAATAATCGTTCTTCCACCGGTCTCCCTAAATGAAGTCGTTTTTTTTTCTTAAAAAATATATAGCCGCATTTTTTTACTTACTAACTGAGTGCGCCAGAGTTATTATTTTACCCGAGCAAAGCCGGGTTTTCGTCTAGTATTTTATATTGTTATCAAGCGATAAATAGACAATCAAATTAAAAGTTGCTATCCACATTTTTTATGAAGTAAATCATTGCTTATAAAAAAGGTATTATTTAATTCTAATACAAAATTGTTTTCATCTTTCACAGGTTCAAAAATGAAGATCATCTTCCTGCTTTCAATACTTACATCTTCCATAATCGCGAAAACCTCAAAATGTCACAGCTGTTTTATGGGAGTGTGTTACCAAAGGACGAAAATCTTCGGCGGCACAGAAGTGACATCTGCAGGCGGAAATACTTACCAAATAACTGGACAACTTGCTGTGGATAGATATAAGGAAAAAAACATCCTATATTTCCACTATGTTAAGAATAATGTAGACTACACAGGAGCTTATGATCTGAACAATGATATAGCTTATACAATTGCTAATATTTCTTTTTCATTTGCCCGCGCCGTAGCCCCAAATGGAGATGTGTATATGTCTGGGCCTAAAGGTATTTACAAATATATTGCAGCTTCAAACACTACAGTCTTACATGGACTTAAAGATTCTACAGTTTGGCATATGCAATATAAAGATAAGTTACACTACAATATCCATTCAGAACCAGGCTTGAATGTTTTAGAGAAAAAAGCATCACCGATTTCAAGTTTGAAGTCTTACATGATAGAGGATTTTGTAATAGATAAATATGGTGATATATATTTCTTAACGAACACGACTATATATCGTTTGAAGCATGATTCTAATGAAGTTGAAGATTTAGTAGACCAAATATATCTTTTAACGACAGATAGGAATGGTAACGTATATTTCGCACACACTGCGACTTCGGGTATTTATAAAATAGATTATTCTATAGATAGAATAGTAAGTGTTGGAGCGTTTGGGGGTAACGGTGGTACGCCTTTAAAATTCGTGTTCGACAATTTAAATAATGTTGTATATCTTGATGAAGACCAGGCGTTGTATTTTCTAAGGCCGACTTATAGAGGATGTAAAGTATCTTCGAATGTGACTGGTAAAAGAAGAATGCTGAGTGTTTATGCTACTGATCTGTGGGTAGCCTCATAGGCCCTAAAAGTCACAAATTCTGAGAAAAGTGATAAAGGAATTGTACATAATATCTTCTAAATAAATTATTCCATTATTTACTAAGTTTTTAATTCCCCTATAGCGGCTCCACTTCATTCTTCTGACTTTGGTAAAAATAACCAATATAAACCAAAATGAATGAATATCAAAAATGTGTTACCGAGGGTCATAAAAAACAAATGTTCACGTGGGACTAACAACTAATTCGCGAATAAATCGAATATACACCTTAAGGGCCCGAAGGAGACATCACTTATGGGCCCAGGAGTGTATTTTATTTTCACATTATTTTTATTCAGTATGACCATCTTAATACATTTTTGACATATTTTATATTCAATTTAACACCTTAACAAGTAATAAAAATAAAAACAAATATTATTTAGATTCGTTTTATTTTTAAAACAAAATATACATTTTTGTCATGATAATTTATATAACAATTATTTAACCTTTTGAACGCTTTACGTCTTGAACAAAAACGACACTTACACGCCAAGGTAACGGGCGGAAGCGAGCTAATAAACCTTGCTTGAAAGTGTTAAGGTTACTTTGACAGCATCCGCCATATCACCTATAGTTGTCCTTGGCGCTGTGGGCACAACTAGTAACGACGACTTAAGGTGTTCTTGGTGTTCAAAAGGTTAATTCTTGACACATTAGCCTTATAAATTTTAATACATTTTTAACAGTCATTCTAATTTTTTCAATAATTTTGATATCAAAACTTATTCATTCCTTAGTTCTCCCGGTTCTTCAAATTAATATGCACTTTTTATTACAAATTCCTTTACTTTATAGCCCACAACGATAGAGGCAACAATTATAATTTAAAATATACTCATAAGTTTAATTACGTGACAAAAACCTTTTTATTATTTATAATTTTTTCTCATATCCTTAATTTAATATTTTTCCCATAGTCTTTAATAATTTTAAGTCTTAAGTGTTTAGATCATTTATAAATCTAAGCATTTTATCCCATGCACCTTATTTAAGGCTAATCATGCATTTAATCATTAACTCATAGCCTTAAATATTCCATCATTTTAGTTAACCAATATTTTAGACCCATTGTCCCAATCACCTCTATCTATAGGAAATCTATTCCACATTCACATAGCCTAAATTCTTTAATATATTTTATTTACCAGCCTACCAAATATAAATAATATAATAATTCAAAACGTTGATAATATTTTTTTTTTTTTTATAAATATGTCGTAGTCTAACTACTGTTTTAACGTTTTATATGACATTTCAATTAAAATTTCAGGTTTTGGCAATCCCGTCTCATTATTTACCATGAAAAATATTTACTTTGTTTGTAAAATAATAAACTGTTACGAATGCGTAGAATTTCAAGCGTACCTAACTGTTAATCAACTACTAATTTGAATTACATTTCAACTATGAAACTCTCGTGAGACTTGAACATATTAAAATTATTTTTAACTTGCTATTCACGAATTATTAAGTTGAATAAACGATATGTTTTTGTGGATCTTGGACTGGAGCACCGACTGCACCGTTCCTCTACTGATCGATCGCGCGACGTGTATAGTATGAATCTTATGAAATGAACTTTATGAAATGAATTTTTCGGCTCGGGCCCTAATATTTACGGCACAAGCATATATCGTGATAGTATTAAAGTTCAAATTTATGTAACAGCTTATACGAAGGACAATCAGCGACGCGGGTAGCAAAAACACATTATTTTTTGAGATAACAAATCTTGTTACATCCGAATGGGCTGGTTCATGAATTTGAACCATATAAATAGGATGGTAAAATTGGTTTCCAAACGGCTTATTCCCTGTTACTAATGACGGCGTGTAGTAGCAGAAGTACTCGCTGCATAAAGGAAACAATACCTTTTGTTTAATAGATTAGGCTCCGAGCCGAAAAAGTCATTTCATAAAATTCATACTATACTCATTCATTGAAACATGTTGAGCGTTTATTCTACTTAATGATACGTTACTTTTATTTATTTATTTGAATGTAAAGTATATAATATAATGTACTTGGTGAAAATTTGGAACTATGTGTCATATAGCAACCAATGTGTAACTACTGTGTTAAATTAAGCCTTTTCTTACATCGACGCTCCGCCCATATGGAGTGTAACTTCTGCCAGAAGTTAGGATTTCGTCTCTGTCTGAAAAACGGAAGGTTTGTATATGGTGATTAAGAAGTCTAACTACAGTATTAATGTTATTTTAATTTGGACGACATTTATTTAAACTTAAAACAACATTATTATGCAACACTAAATAAAATACTTTCTAAATTATAATTCTAAAATCTAATGAGTTTCTCGGAACTTATGTACGAAATATCATTTGATATTTACCACTAGCTTTTCGGTGAAGGAAAACATCGTGAGGAAGCCTTCATACATCTGCGGATAAATTCAAAGGTGTATGTGAAGTCCCCAATCCGCATTGGGCTAGCGTGGGGACTATAGCCCAAGCCCTCTCGCACATGAGAGGAGGCCTGTGCCCAGCAGTGGGACATATATAGGCTGAATTACGAGTATTATTTTTACACTACCATAAAACTACTTTTAGTTTCAAACAAATTTAATGGTTATTAAATCAAAAAATTAGAAAATGAATAACAATATAATGGTGACATTCTCCAATCTGTCACTTAAAATTCTGTGCACTGGGTCCGACTCTTTTTCTGTGATAACCTGTGGGGGCTAGCCAAATCGTACGTCGACTAACGCCAAACGAAAAGAAAAACGCGGACAAGTGCGAGTCGGACTCGCCCACCGAGGGTTCCGTACTTTTTGGCATTTGTTGTTATAGCGGCAACAGAAATACATCATCTGTGAAAATTTCAACTGTCTAGCTATCACGGTTCATGAGATACAGCAGACGGACAGCGGTGTCTTAGTAATAGGGTCCCGTTTTACCCTTTGGGTACGGAACCCTAAAAATGTATATTTTCATTTTGGCTAGGAGTGATACCTTGGGGAAGGTATTACTTTAGGCGATTATCACACTGGATACGATTCGCACGCTCATATGTTTGAGCGAGACAACGCATCCCGCTCGCCTTAGTTAAATATTACGTACCGGGCAAGCATTCTCATCTGGTTTCTTGTTCGCCATGGTATCTGGATTGTACTCATGCTCCAAACCAAACGCCTGAAAAATATTTCAACATTTTACATTTATCTGTGTAACTCTACTTCAGGGGGGCTAGCCAAGTTGACAATCGTTCGGAGATGAACGAAACGAAACACTTTCTTTATCGCACTAATATGGAAGAGTGAGAGAGAAACAATAGCGTTTGGTTTTTTCTCCAAATGATTTTCATCTTAGCTAGACCCCGGCTGTTTAACAGTGGCGTAGTAAGCATTTTCATTGGGCAAGCCGGTTGTATGGTTTTTCTTCGTCAACTGAATGATAATAGAGACAATAGCGTTTAGTTTTTTCTGCAAATGATTGTCATCTTAGCTAGACCCCGGCTGTTTAATAGTGGCGTAATAAGCATGTTCATTGGGCAAGCCGGTTGTATGGTTTTTCTTCGTCAACTGAATGATAATAGAGACAATAGCGTTTAGTTTTTTCTGCAAATGATTGTCATCTTAGCTAGACCCCGGCTGTTTAATAGTGGCGTAATAAGCATGTTCATTGGGCAAGCCGGTTGTATGGTTTTTCTTCGTCAACTGAATGATAATAGAGACAATAGCGTTTAGTTTTTTCTGCAAATGATTGTCATCTTAGCTAGACCCCGGCTGTTTAATAGTGGCGTAATAAGCATGTTCATTGGGCAAGCCGGTTGTATGGTTTTTCTTCGTCAACTGAATGATAATAGACCGCGGGTCAGGAGCATATTTCGTCAGTCATCGCCTACCGGCTGATACTTTCTCAAATGATAGTTTAGATGCTGTTTTAAACATGTAAAAAATACGCTCCTTACCACTTTATGCAAAAGTATGCGTAATGTGTAAATTGCGTAATCCGTTTATGGCGTTTCAGGCATTTCACTTGATGATACATGCAAAGTTTCATTATTTTTTATTGCTATCACAAAATATTCTTGCAAGCTGACGTTCTTACCACCGCGATATAACCGGCTGACGATTTTGTAAATTAACAGTAGCACCTGAATTATCATCTGACAGAGTATTAAACGGGAGGCGATGACATTTTTTTTTACGTGTTTCGGTGGCTGCCATTCCTCAACACCAACGAAGCGGCAGCTGACGTCCACGAGGGTTCATCATACATAGCCGTTAACCACTATACGAGTTTACACCCGGGAGGCGATTGGTCACGGAAAGGTAAGGAGTCCATGTTTCAAAATAATCAAGCTGGTGTTATATGGACGTCGCGGCTTCGTTGAGGGAACAATAACTTGAACAGTCGCGGTGAGATATATCGGAGCGACCAGATTGCTGAATAATATCTGAGCATGCACTTTAATGCTGTGATAATAGAAGTTTTGCTTAGATATTTAAACACCTTTGCCGCTCCATCAAAAAAAATATGACCACTCTACAGTTCTCAGCCAATGTGCTCAAAAATATCTAAACATGGTAACGCGCTGACAATAGAAGCATGTTCAGATATTTATGAGTATCTTTGATGCTCCAATAGATCTGTTGGCGGCGATACTACTTTATGCAATAAATTATTGGTTAGTTTGTTTTCATAAGTAATTAAGTAGAAAATAAAATCATATAATAATGCCCATAAAAACAAGTTCGTATTAGATAGTATTAGAGTTCAACTAGAAAAGCTCTGAAATAAGGAACAGAATTATTACATTACGATACAACTGCGAAAAGTACGAAATTAACTATTCGCGCGTGTGTCGTACGTTTTACAGTACATATATTATGGTCCTTTAAATACATATGCACGTAAAGTGCTAATTACCGCACTAGTGCGGTAAAGTAGGACCATATGTACTGTAAAGGAACATTACGACGATTACGACATACCTGCAAAATATCCTTATTCGGATAATGTTCCGCCGGCCCGGTCTGAACGAAATGCTTCGCCACCTCTCCTCCCTTTTTGACCAACAATGCCCCTCCAGTTTGCACCCAATCCCCTTTCAGATCCCCGCCAAGATCTAAACAACAAATCTACTTTAAAAATGAAAGTTAACGGCCACTTCTTCTTACAAACATACCCAATTTCTACTCTGGATATTGCAGAAAAAGTTTTTACACAATTTGCTGTATATAAACCATAGCTATGCCCCTTCGTTAGATTTTTTTTTATTATAATAAAAGTTAGGGCAAAAAACAAATTAAAAACAAATTGGAAGACCGCAATTCTTATAATGACAAAAAATATCGTAAAAGTTAAAGTAAGATAGCTGTATTTTTTTCCATAATGTTAATATACAGAGAGGAGATTGGGCACTATGTTTGTACGAAAAAGCGGTCGTCCACTTTCCTCTCATAACCAGTGAAATAACCTTAAAAACGTCCAAATTCGGTAAATGGTCGGCCGGGCCGCTTTGCACGAAGTAGAGGGATAGTCGGCCATTTTGTAAAATTATAGCGCCGCCATTTTGAAGTCCGTCGCCGACTGTGTCGGTTCGGATACTTGGTTGGTCATTTATTTTAATTTTTAGCTTATAAATACTAAATACTAGTGTGTTCATCTATATTCATTAACAAGAGAACTAAAATGTGCCATCTAATTGGCACGTTTTTAATTGGACAATTAAGCTAACTAGCCTAACTGCTGTTATTACCGCAGTTCTATTTAATCACGAATGACATTCTGATAAAGACAATGACAAATTGTAGACAGAAGAAACGTTGGTAGCCTAGCGTTAAAGCGTGCAACTTTCAATCCGAAGGTCGTGTCTTCGAACCTAGGCTACCAATGAGTTTTCAGAAAAACATCGCGAGGAAAACGTCAAATTTGAATAAGGCTGTTTCCCCGCTGGGTTAAAAGGTTTTGCAGGTTTTCGTAGAATCTTGAGATTATAGGGATTCGCCGAATCATGGGATAGATACCAAGATTTTACATTAAATTTCATTCTCTTCTTTAAAGTTTGCCGAACCCCGACCTATCTTTACAATAGAACTCAGCTAAGCTCTTCCCCTTGGAGATGGCATCTCTCCACTGCTTCCAAAACAATGAGGTTAGGATTCTGATGGTGTTGAACCGTTTGAAGCCCAAGTTCCGATAGGTCGACAGGTTCACGTTGGTCTGGGATTTACTACAAAACTCACCGTCTTCCACGTAGCACAGGTCTGGAATTTACAATAGAACTCACCCATGCTTTTCCTCTTAGAAATGGCATCTCTCGACTGCTTCCAAAACGGCGAGGTTAAGATGCTCACGGTTTTAAAACACTTGAAGCCCAGGTTCCGGTAGGTCGACCGGTCTTCGACTCCAGGTCTGGAATTTACAATAGAACTCACCCATGCTTTTCCCCTTAGAGATGGCATCTCTTGGCTGCTTCCAAAATAGCAAGGTTAAGATTTTCACGGCGTTTAACCTTGTAGCCTAAGTTCCGGTAGGTAGACAGGTTTTCGACTAGGTACAGGTCTGGAATTTACAATAAATCTCACCCATGCTCTTCCCCTTAGAGATGGCATCTCTCGATTGCTTCCAAAGCAGCGAGGTTAAGATGCTCACAGTGTTGAAGCGCTTGAAGCCCAGGTTCCGGTAGGTCGACAGGTCTTCCACATAGTATAGGTCTGAAATTTATAAAAATTCACATTTAGGTACAAACAATATGGGTAGCCCTGTAAGTAGTACCGAGCTACTAACATGGCGATGTATGCAGCTCGGGTGCGCGCGACCCGCCCCTCGCACCCCGCACGATTGCCCTGTCTAGATGGCTTCGTCGAATGACTGTATTGTTTTATAGACTGCGCTGAGGCTATACAACGCAATCTGCTTGTCAGCTGTCAAAACTGCGGGTACAATATATTACACTACATTACTCGTAATAGTTGTCATCGCAACTACCCATACTAATATTATAAATCCGAAAGTGTGTCAGTCTGCCTGTATGGGCTGTATGTTACCTTAAACCGCTGTGTAAATTGAATAACTGGCATAACGCTTTATCCAGGCGTTATAGATGCCTTTCAGATAAAGAAATTTGTATGGGGATCCAATAAAAAGCAAATTGGATTAAAAATAAGCTACCGAAATTACTAATTCCACGCAAACGAAGTCATTTTTTATACTAAATCGGTGGCAAACAAGCATACGATCCGCCTGATGGTACACAGTCTCCGTAACCTATGAACGCCTGCAACTCCGGAGGAGTAACATGCGCGTTGCCGACCCTAACACTTCGCAACCTCGTTGAGCTCTGGCAACCTTACTCACCGGCAGGAATATTTGTACGTTACGTACTAATATACATACATGTGCCCCTCCCCCACAAAAATCAACAGACTGTTTTGTCAGTGGGGCGACACTCCTTCCTTCGGATTTTCCCGGCTCCGTTCGGATCAGCAATGCTCCGAGCAATTATTAGGATTGGCACAACTTGACGTCCCTAATACGTGCACGACCACAGATAAGATAATGACTTGAATTTTGACAACCCTAAATGGCGAAAGGGACAGCATAATTCGTCCCTGAACCGCTGTCAATCTTCGGTTTTGTAGGAAGTGACATATCTGTATGGTAGTACAGTCGGCGTCAAATACTTCGTAGCAGTCAAAGTGGCCAAATAGTTCGGTACACCATACTAAATATTTGACTGCTACGAAGTATTTGACGCTGACTGTACTATCATTTATTCTGTGGTTTTGTACGGAAAATAACAGACAAGGTGTCTCCAGTTGGTTAAATTCTCTAAGTCCCACGCAAACAAATAAATTTGACGACCGGTCTGGCCTAGTGGGTAGTGACCCTGCCTATGAAGCTGATGGTCCCGGGTTCAAATCCTGGTAAGGGCATTTATTCATGTGATGAGCATTGATATTTGTTCCTGAGTCATGGGTGTTTTCTATGTATTTAAGTATTTATAAATATTTACATATTATATATATCGTTGTCTAAGTACCCTCAACGCAAGCCTTATTGAGCTTACTGTGGGACTTAGTCAATTTGTGTAATAATGTCCTATAATAAGAGAATAAGAAAGACACAATAACCCCCTTATTCAAAAACGTGTACTAAAGTTACGATTCCGCTGATCATCGTTGGTCCCTTTCCATCATACCAATACGTCGGAAAGGGACAAACGATGATCAGTGGCATCGTAACTTTAGTACACGTTTATGAATAAGGGGGTAAGTAGGTATTTATTTAATGATAGGTTGATTGACCATGTTATCATTGTTACGTGCAATAATACAATAATAAATATATTTTCCGCTGAACTAATGATAAACCTCGGCCGAGATATGCCCTTGAAAAATAAAAAATATCAATATAAAGTGACCTAGAATAGTTTTAATATTTAAAAGCGAGTAACGAAATGACTGGCTTTTTCAAACTGGATTAGTAATTTTCATTTTAAAATAGAGCACTTCAAAAGGCTGGTAATGTGAAAATTGTGTAATAAGCCAATCATCGAGTAGTCTACCCTAATTTCTTATGTCTATAGGTTTTGTTCTGTGAAATCTTTTTCCATACATACTACAAGTTACGTGAATTAAACTGTATGTCAATGCCAGAAAGACGAAAATGCTTTACTTAGCATCCAATTTAAACAGATCGAAACTTCTTTAAAGAAACATAGATAATAGTCTTTTCAAAAGTACCTAAAAGGAAATTATCGTAATCGTAGGCTTTGTTAAAAAAAATATTTAAAAGTTATACAAGTCAATCATAAATTATAGGGTTATAAATTAGTGTTAGTATTTCTATATGTATTGAGTGTTTTTTTTTAATACTACGTCGGTGGCAAACAAGCATAGGTCCCGCCTGATGGTAAGCAGTCTCCGTAGCCTATGGACGCCTGCATCTCCAACCCCAGAGGTGTTACATGCGCGTTGCCGACACTAACACTCCGCACCCTCGTTGAGCTCTAGCAACCTTACTCCCCGGCAGGAACACAACACTATGCGTAGGGTCTAGTGTTATTTGGCTGCGGTTTTCTGTAAGGTTGAGGTACTTCACCAGTTGGGCTCTGCTCTAGATCTGGAATTGAATTTGCTGTGCTGTGCCCTACCACACAAAGCGAGATGACATTCACATAAAGTTGAAATATAAAAAAAATTGAAGTCGCGATATGATAAGTAGATAGATACCAAGGTGTCTTTGTCAATTTTATAACTCCGGACCTTCGCTGCTCGTACCATCTCTACGCCGACGACCTGCAACTCTATGACCGATGTAACATTGCTGACCTTACTGCCACCATTGATAAGTTAAATCTGGACCTCATACACATCCAACATTGGTCTCAGAAGTTCGGTCTATTCGTTAACCCCTCCAAGTGTCAGGCCATTGTCATAGGCGGCGCCCGACAGCTCCTTAAACTCGAATTTATACCTCCTGTATACTTTAGTGGCACGCCTATTCCCTACAGCCAAAGTGTAAAAGACTTGGGTGTCTATATCGATAGTACCCTGAGCTGGAGGACACAGATAGCTGAAATAAGCCGCAAAGTTACTGGTTCTCTTCATGCTCTCAACAGACTTAAACACTTTTTACCTATTAAAACCAAAATATTATTAGTACAAACTTTAATCCTACCAATAATCGACTATGGCGATGTGTGTTATCCGGACTTAAATGAGGAGCTCTTGGACAAATTAGATCGTTTAATGAATAATTGTATCCGTTTTGTTTTCTGTCTCCGCAAATACGATCATGTCTCCTCATTCCGCTCAAAACTTGGCTGGTTTCCCATTCGAATTCGGCGCAACATTCGCATGCTCTGCACCCTCTTTTCTGTTCTTAACGACCCTCAGTCCCCCGAATATCTAAAATCTTTGTTCCACTACTATGGTGTCTCTCGTGTCCGTCAGCTTCGCTCTTCTGGCAATTTATCTCTGTCTATACCATCTCACCGAACTGGTTACATGTCCGATTCTTTCTCTATTCAGGCAGCTCGCCTTTGGAATAGTCTCCCTGTCAAAATTAGACAGTGTCCGAACAGGTTTGCTTTTAAAAAATCCTTAAGTGAGCACTTTGCTGGTAGTACTGGAAAATCTTAATGTTTCTGCTTTGTAAGTTCATCTGATTTCATATATATATAATATATATATGTATGTATATGTAAGTATATGTATTTGTATCAATATTATTAATATATATGTATGTTTATGTATGTGTATTTTTTATGAATGTATTGTGTTCGTACTTGTATCAATTGTATCACCTATACCTATGTTTTTGCACCGCCTACAACTTATCTGCTTTGCCTAAAGGTTGACTGGTAGAGAATGCCTTACGGCATTAAGTTCGCCTATTGTACAGTGTGTTTTCTTATGTGCAATAAAGATTAAATAAATAAATAAATAAAGGTGTCCATGGGCGACGGTTATCGCTTACCATCAGGCGATTCGTCTGTTCGTTTGCTTCCTATATCATAAAAAACCAACAGATCGTTTAATTCCTTCAACAGTAGATATTCAGTTAAATTTATTATTATTTTTCTGACCAGGCTGAAACAAGAAAAAAAAATACCTCCATCAAAGAAGTTTCCATCGATGAACTCCTTGGATCCCACCTCTTCCACCCCCACTCCAACCAGCTTGATGTCATGCTTCTGCAGAACCGGAGCTATTTCAGCCAGCTAGAATAATAAAAATACACAAATGAGTAAATATTGTAGGTAATATAAATAAATATTTAAAGATAGTAAGCAGTCACCGTAGCAAATGGACGCCTGCAACTCCAGAGGTGTTACATGCGCGTTGCCGACCCTTTAAAAATCTGTAAACTCCTTTTTTGAAGAACCTTTTTCTATACTATGATTTTTTTTGTGTAAATTCCAGGGAGTTCTGTTATTGGCTATGCTTATAAGTACTCATGTTTTTTGTATATTATTTATTGTAAACGCTATAGAACTTTACTATAAAATAAATAAATAAAATACAAGATTTTTTCAACCACTTATTAGCCATAATTCGCGGTTTCGTGGTTGGTTTCATAGTAAAACGTTGCTCAGTTATGGCGTTTATACATCGTGGGCCCATATAACCCGACAGATAATAACAGGGTGTCTGTCTTGCAATATTTGAGTAGTGAATATGTAGGACATACTGAACTATTTTACTATATGAACCAACCCCGACAACCAAAATAAAAATCTGCTATCTCATACATTCCAATTATATAATCAAACTTTTCTAAGGAGCAGCAGGTTTTTTTCACAATTTTGGGATTCGCTCCGTATAAGTTTTTGGCAAAAAAAAACATTTTTAATACAAGCTTTTATCGCGGACTGTAC
Source organism: Cydia pomonella (assembly GCF_033807575.1). Taxonomy (NCBI): domain Eukaryota; kingdom Metazoa; phylum Arthropoda; class Insecta; order Lepidoptera; family Tortricidae; genus Cydia; species Cydia pomonella. The sequence continues at coordinate 6,677,551 of NC_084726.1, forward strand.
TTTTCTTTCCACGGGCAACTAATATTCATCGAGACAATTCTAGCAACTCCAAACACAATTTGAATGAGTTGTTTTATCGCAGATATGGTCAGATATAACAAAATCCTTCTGTATAGGTACCTCGCATCATTTGGATGAGAAATTAACAGCCCGTAAGTACAGTCAAGTGGAAAAATATAGGTTTATACAACCTTACTCAAATACGTCTAGTAGTGGCGTAACCACCGGGGTAGTTTTCAAGCATACCTACTTTTTTTAATAAGAATAATGATCAACATGCGATTTTTAGGGAATAAAATAGAACGGAATGTATTTCATCATAAACAGTAAAATAAACATAAACATAATGAACTACACATAAACAACTTTTTTAAACTTTTAAATAACAACATTAAAGATTTAAATAAATACCCAATAGGATTACCGCGAATATCGAAATTCTTTGTTTTTTACAGTACATATGGTGATACTTTACCGCACTAGTGCGATAATTAATTAGCACATTAGGTAACTATGTCGAAAATTCAAAGGGCCATATGTATATGTACTGTAAAACTCTGTATGATACATGCGCGAATAGGTAATTCAGGACTCGTGTCAATTTAAAATATTTCGCCACTCGTTTCGAATTTCCTATTTTTCGCACTTGTATCGTAATATACTATTCTCTATCTCTAAAAATTCTGGGTTTCACCAATTCACAGACATATTGAATAACTTTACTACTACATTACTTACCTCTTTAGCCCAGAGACGGCAGAACACGCAGCCCCAGCGTCTGAAGAAGATGATCACAGTGTTCTGGTCCTGCCAGAAACTCTGCAACTCCACGGACTGAAAAAATAATATCCAATACCGTAAACGGGCATTCCATGGGTTGCCCTGGACAAACGCATTTTCTTTCGTATATTACCTACCTAATTAATTATAAGATGTAATGAAAAGATGTGTCCTACCGAGTTTCTTGCCGGTCCCATATTGGGATACCCTCCTCCAATTGAGGGGGGATTCAAATCTTCTCGGGTCAGAGGTGTAGGGTGCCGGTGTAGCTTTATTTGTTCTTTTAATTTTACATATGCCTACTTGAAAAATAAACTATCTTTATCTTTACATAAGTACTCAATAATTTTTTACATCCAATATGACTGAAAAAAAAAAACAGCCAAGTGCGAGTCGGACTCGCCCACCGAGGGTTCCGTACTTAAATAATAAATAAACATTATGGGACATTATTACACTAATTGACTATGTGACCACAGTAAGCTCAATAAGGCTTGTGTTGAGGGTACTTAGACAACGATATTATAATATATAAATATTTTAGAAATACTTAAATACATAGGAAACACCCATGACTCAGGAACAAATATCCATACTCATCACACGAATAAATGTGATTTGAACCCGGGACCATTGGCTTCATAGGCAGGGTCACTACCCACGAGGCCAGACCGGTCATACTAAATTACTTTTTAGTTTTTGTTGTTATAGCAGCAATAGAAATACATTATCTGTGGAATTTTCAACTGTCTAGCTATCACCTGAGATACAGCCTGGTGAAAGATGGACAGATAGACAGACACACAGACAGACAGACAGACGGACGAACAGCGGTCTTAGTATTAGGGTCCCGTTTTCCCCTTTGGGTATGGTACCCTAAAAATACTACACTTTACCATAACTTTAAAACTAATTTTAATTTTGAAAATTACTATTTTACAAACCACTTTATGTATTTTTTTTACATCTTGGCCAGCATACTACAATAACCTGTGCATTAAATCTGTGTCATCATCAGAATATGAAAGATGTCTATTAATAGAAGGGCTTAACTCAACAACTTCCAAAAGTTTATCAAGCGCTGCCCCCATTAAATGTTTTTTTGTATACCATGTTGGTGAAAAAAAGCATACAGCCAGCTTGACATTAAGCAGTCACAGTAGCCTATGGACGCCTGCAACTCTCAGGGCTGCTGAATATTTACTTTTGTCTTTCAATCTGGCAATCGTAAACAAATCCCTGAAGTTTCAACCTAATTATTGGTTTACATTGTTGAGGGTATTATCTTGGTATACAATAATACTCTAAATTCTAATTACCTACTCTATCAAATAATTATGTTCCGTACAAAGTTTTTTTTTTTCCAAGTGCAGTAAGAACAATAACCACCCTGTTTTTCATTATTTTGTTATATTACTTTAGTATATTATTATAAGTTTTATCTAGGAAAAACTCTGAAATTTATCATAGTCTGTAACATATCTATAGATTGATTTTATCGAATAAATTTTAGGCTACTACAATTTAATCTAGTGAAAAGATAAATATAATTAGGCTTATTTCATTATTGATTACCACATAATATAGTCTGTGCTCACTGATTTAGTTATGGAATTTTTTTATCAGCTAATACCACAGATATGAGGAAGTTAACAAGTTAGGTACTCTAACACAATTACTAGACCATTACTACTTGCATTCTAATCAGCAGTCTTGACATCAATTACACAATTTAATTGCTTAACGTGTAAGGTACTGGTGGATGAACCAACAATACCTTTGCCTAACCGGTTTCGCGGGGCTTGGCGTAAAAAATAAAAATTAATGGACTTTGATATGTCTTATTTACGCCGCTTAAAAATAACCAAAATCTTTTCTAACCATACAACTCACAATATCTAAGTATTTCTAGCTAATCATAGTTGAAAAATTTAAAATGAATATACATAGTTCAAAAACTTACTTCCCCGCTAGGAATTCCTTTAACTTTCTGTGCACCGATTGCTGCTATGTCTAGAGACATTTTGTTAATATAAGGATAAACGTGTACAGTATTATTAGTAAAAAATAATGTGCAACGCCGAAAAAACGAGTGCATTAACAAATCTGCCGGGCAGAACTGTGTAAGTCTAGCGTCTAGCCGACTTACTTGCTGAATGTAAATAAAACGAAACGAACACGAAATGCGTAATATACGAAGAAACTTCATATCATTGTCAATGTCAATATGACTTTGACAGCCTTAAAACGGACATATACACAGCTTGCCTACCACCTAAGTGGCTACGGCTTGAGTATCAAATTTTGTACTGAGAACAGACAACTTGATTCTCCCATAAGAGATTGTTCTCCTTGCCTCTATCCTCCATAAGCCAATTACATCCACATGCTATCGGGCCCGATGTTGGGCCCGACATCGGACCAAGTTCGACATGTTACTTCTCTGTTAAACTTGTAAATTCGTACGTAAGTGTGACAGGGGAGGCAACACAGTAGGCCCTCTGAGCAAGAGTCATTTTCCGTTTCACCAAATATCAGTACATCGATAACAATATTTGAAAACTAAATAAATTGCTCAAATGCAAAAATATCAAACATTGAACATTTTTGGCAATTAGAGACAAAGTATTTTTACATGTCAAAAATGGTTAAAGATTTTCTACTGATTCGTAAAACGGAAATCGACTCTTGCTCGCCTGAAGTCGAGCCCAACATCGGGCCCGTTAGCATGTGGATGTAATTGGCCCTTAAAATTTTAATTCGTTAATTCTCTTTGTAGTAGTTCGTAGAGCCCTGGGGGCCTACCGCAAAAATTCGTCAATTGCGGGCATTTTTCTCTGTCACTCTAATCATCTCATACTGAGAGTAAAAGAGTAAGATCCCGTAATTTGAGAATTCCTGTTTTTGCGGTAGGCCCCCTGACCGCTCAACATTTACTCTAGAATAAAACGCCTCAATGCAAATTATTATTGGTGGTTTCTGGCTTCAAGTAGATATTGAATTAATTGAATAGACAAAAAATGGTCCATAAATGTAAAACAACCAATGACAAATAAAGAGTTTTAAGAATTGTACAAAATCGCAGCGACGCAGCTCATCCGCTTGTTAATTTTTTTTACCGTTTGACTGACACTTCCTTAGTGAGCTGCGATTGTGTCACCGCGTGGTTTGGTGTGATTAATTCCAGTTTCATTCTCACAACTTATCCGTAAGTACCCTTTTCTTGATTAATTTGCTTATGCCAGAGTAATACAAATATCAATAGAGTTAACACGTTTAATTGATGGATATATCTACCCAACCTCTGGAGTAATTTGCCGTTTTCTGACGTCGTTATTTTTTTATTGTTTTCCGCGCCCGAGAGTTGTTTAAGCGTTTAATAGCGTACTCAATTAGTCGCTTATTTGCATTTGATCTTCTTTTCGTTTTCGTTACTTATCCACGTACAACTTTGGGGATAACTAATTATCTTTATTGAAATATAGCGCTGTTGGTATCGATAGATGATTAATCATCTATTCGTTCAACTACGGTCGTTGCGCGTCACTTCACTTATTAATATACTGTAACCTTGTTCTATACACACTATGTCAGTATTAAATTGTAATTGCTAGTATAAAAAATCGATACAATACAGTTTGTAGAACACTTAACTGAGAATTTAATTTTAGTTTTAAACGACTAATATTCTTGATTCAGGATGTTTAATAGCCTATTGTTAGAAGTTCCCACATGTTTACAACTATGTGTGAAGGCTACAGGTTTCAGTTAAGTCGTAACTTTTTGTTTGAAATAGGTTTTATTCTCATTGAATTTGTATCTATGAATTTAAAAAGTAAAATGTCAAACTATCTTTCATGTTCTACATTGCTTAAAAATTAAAGTGAAAATTAAAAAAAAAGTAATGGCTCCATTTCACCTAAATAAGTGGCTTGTCAAAGCATCATCTCTTCGTAGTCAATACCTAAAGCCATGGTAATATTTCATAATATTGTATATATTTTTCTTATAAACTTAATTTCTCTTCAAGAGTGACCTTGGTTTTACTATTAGTAAAGGACCAGGGGGAGGAAACTAGTGTGTTTGGTTTTTCTTGACTATGTTCGGCTCTGCATTGCTCCGAGCAGTTATTAGGGTTATTACAGTTTTTACCTTTTTTTGGCTTGTGTAAAACATTCCTGCACCAAACACCCCAATGTGTGACTATTACTAGTCACAGAGTAACATCTATTTGGTGTCAGCCTACATAACTGAAATTTTGCAAATAAGTACATACTGTAAATCGGGTGTCAATACAACATTATGCTGACATGGATCTGATCTGATGATGTAGTCAGGAGGTGGCCATGGGAATTCTGTGATAAAACAATGTAAACAAATTATGTTTGGGGTTAGAATTGTCTTGATGAGTATTAATTGTGTGTGGAAAGAAAAGTACAGTCAGCGATAAAAGCTTGTACCAATAATTATATCTTTGAAAACTTTCTTTATATCTCTACTCTTCTACTATCTCCTTGCAGTGTGTCTGTGCCCACCGTTGGGCATACACCTCTTGTTTTCTTCCAAACAGCCCAAATTACTGTATCTCCTCCAGTCAACTTGCAATAAATTTAATATCTTCCTCCCATCCGGTTCGAGATATTTGTACTAAATCTGTTTTGTTCTAATGGATTTACAATCTTAGAATGCGCCATGATGCACGGATGTGAATATTACATACAATTAATCAGATAATCAATTGATTTATTCACTGTATTCCTGTACCACTGACCCTGACCATTCCTAATTCTTATGACCACAACATAAGGTATACAATAGGTCAGTTAAGTTTGTATTACACATGACTCGTTGTTAATGACTCGCTTATTTCCAGAAGCTATTCATATCAAACGGCCTCCATTTCCTAGTTGGTGTTGGTAGTGACCATGCCTAGTCCCGGGCTTGAATCCCAGTAGGGGTGTGTATTTGTGTGTTTATCACAAGTATTTGTTCCTGACTCATGGGTACCTATTTTCTATGTGAAAAATCAAAATGAAAAAGTTTATTATGTGTACTAATTTAAACATACAGTAAATCATGACCCTGTGTTTTGTAATACTATTATTACTACTTTCGTAACACTTTCGGTGCCGGGCGCCCTGTTTCCAGTACAAAATGAACACACATACATGTTCTTGGCAGTAATGGCAGTGAATGTGTTAATCTATATGTATTTAAGTATGTGTATATTACATATATCATTGTCTGATTACCAACAACACAAGCCTTCTTGAGCTTACTGTGGTGTTCTATAATATTTATATATTTATTATTACTTAAGGAATCAATTGATTTATTCACTGCATTCTTGTACCACCGACCCAGACCATTCCTAAATCGTATTACCACAACATAAGGTATACTATAGGTCCGCTAAGTTTGTATTACACATATGACGCATTTTTAATGACTCAGTTATTTCCAGAAGCTACCATTGGCTGGTTTAACTTACCCGCGCCTATGAATATCACTTACGACTTAACCAGAATAATTGTGAACTCCGATAACATACCCTCGTAAGGCCACCATACAAAATCCTATTTTTAATGGGAACCTTGTTGTATAGTGTATTGGGATTAATTTTGTTTGAGAAATCAACAAAACAAATGGAATTATTTGGCTTATGAAAGGTTCTAATTAGATTGAAACGCAGTGTACATCATAAATCATAATGCACATTGGTTCTAACAAAGATACAGTAAAATGGCGCATTTGCAGTTTTTTTTGCTTCATGTATTTTCAACACAATCTTGTATTGTTCATGTCATGAATGAATATACATATACAATCTGTAGGGCAAGTTGAAATAGTACTCTTACTTTCAGTAGAGAAAACATCTTTGTTAATTTACATAGGTATTAAAAGCATCATTTAATTGACCCTCTATATATAGATCTTAAGGCTTTGCGATAAGGTCCAATTTTCAGTTAGCCTTTGCCCAACAAATCCAAATATGTGTTACGTTTTGGTGATTCATATGAAGACAAGTCACATTTCTTGAAAGATTAATCTAATTTGAACCTTAAATCGGATTGCTAAGGATGAAATTACATTGACACTCATGTGACCGATAAATCGTACTATGCGTGGGCGATAGTAGCTTATCTGCAAACGCCCCTTTTCTTTGAGGGAATGCGGAGTAAGAGCCATGTGGGGTTCTTGGAAGGGCTTTATTGTCCGTTATTAAGATATGAGTTTTTAAGTTGACTCCTAGAATCTAGGACATGGATTCGTAGTAAACAGTATTAAATATTTTAATGTCGTCAGTGGGTCAGTTTTCGAGCCACAGCGCCAAGAATGTTTTTAATTGTCTTTAGAAGCAGCAAATATTCCACATAACCATACATAATGTTTTCTGCGTATAAAGTTATACAAAAATATCTTAACACATTATGTTCCTGCCGGTGAGTAAGGTTGCCAGAGGGTTCAACGAGGGTGCGGGGTGTTAGGGTCGGCAACGTGCATGTAACACTTATGGAGTTGCGGGCGTCTATAGGCTACGGAGACTGCTTACCATCAGGCGGGCCGTATGCTTGTTTGCCACCGACATAGAAAATAATAATAAAAAATACCATCTGTTACCAAATGTTACTAAAATATTTTTTTAATTTAAAGTTGAAACCGAAAATATACTTACTTTGTCTCTGCTGCAATTTTAAAAGCTCATCTACTAAATATGATTAAAAATGAATTTTATATTCAAAGAAATAGGTTTTAAAATAGATGTATATTTGTACGTTACCTTACTTCGTGGCAATCTTAATAGAACCAGACTTACAATATCATCATACCAAAATCAATCATAAAGCTATATAAAGAAGGTTGAAAATTAAAAAATGCCTATGTTGGTATCACTATGCAATAGTGAGTCATTTGACTGGGCTGCGGTCTTGACATTGGCATTGATATTTTTTGCTAATGTAGCTTATTTTAGTTTGCTGATATATCATTGTTATGTATTCTTACGTGTCTTTTTCTTCCGATTCATCAAAATATGGTTTTCTTTACTTTCGCATTTAAAACATAAGTACAGTTAGCATCGAATAGACAACCAAAGTGGCCAAATAAATCGTAACACACCTTGGTTATAATTATAAAACGTAACAAAATAAAGATGTGTTCCGATATATTTGACCACTTGACAGTCACTATACAGGGTGACTTCGAATTGGTAATACAAAACACTTGATTGTGGCTCAGTTAATACCAAACATTACAATACATTCACTCCGTTGTTAAAATCAGCTGCATTTAATTCTCGCTAATTTTCTAACAAAACCAATAATTAAAGTCCCAAAGTGTGGTTACTCTACATTAAATATCTAACTGTCATACCTACTTGTCACTCGATCTTATCGTCAATGTACGTTATCATTGATATCACTACAAGTGACACTCGTGTAACTAAATTGTTTTGATGAGGTTTTAAGACCCTGATAAATTTATGGTAATAATAAGCCGAATTATTTTTTTTAAATCATTTATTATTGTACCTAATCTACCGATTAATACAAACTCGAAATTTTCTCTTCTTTACCGCAATAATTATTTATAAGAATGAAACACTTTAAAACGCATAAATCACGTTTATTAACAACATGACCCTTTAAAAGTTTAAGTGTGAACCTACCTAAGCGTATTTTAAGATATGTTCAAAATGACCAGCGCCTTCCCTGTAATCGGCCCATAAGTCGGCCCGCCGTCTATGGTTGATTTTGAGTCTGTCTAAAATAAATTCATTGGCTTTTACAGAATTAAATGCCTCAATTATCTTTTGGCGAAGTTCATCGATAGTATTTGATTCCCGTGCGTACACTCTCCTTTTAATTTCGCCCCACAAAAAGAAGTCGAGTGGCGTCAGATCGGGACTTCGAGGCGGCCATGCGACTGGGCCGTTGCGTCCAATCCATCTGCCAGGGAATATTCTATCCAAATAATTTCGCACACTTAGAGCAAAATATGCTGGTGCACCGTCTTGCTGCAAATAGAGATTCTCCAAATTTTGTTCCGGCACCTCTTGTAGTAAAATCGGTAACACGTTTCTCAGGAAATCTTCATATTTCGGTCCATTTAAGTTGCCGTTAATAAAATACGGTCCAATCACACAATTATTCAGAATGCCTGCCCAAACGTTTACAGAAAAACGAGTTTGGTAAGAGTTCGCCGAGTTACGTGAGGATTTGCATCACGATCAGCCCACCAGTGTTCATTGTGCACGTTAAAGAGGCCGACTCTTGTAAAAGTTGCCGCGTCGGTCCATAGGATATTTAAGTGTAAGTTTTGCTGCAGCCAACGCCCAAAAATAACTCTTCTAGGGTAATCATCCACTACAATATCCTGTACCCTTTGAAATTTAAAGGGATGTTTTGCTTCAGCTTTCATTAGCCGCCAAATAAACAATTGGCTCGTGCCGAATCTCGCAGCAGCATCCCTTGTGCTGGCTTCTGGGTTGCGGTTAAAAAACTTGAGCACTCTTCTCCGAAAAGCTTGTGAATACCGCGGCCGCCGGCCTTGTGCTTGAGCATGTACTGGAACCGTACTGGAACTGACCATGTCTCGTAAATTTTGGATGGTACTGTTTATTAATACACGTGTAGGTGTTGGGCAATCAGGGTATCGTTCGTGAAATAATGCCTGAGTTCGCACAGTACTCCGTGAAGTAAAATAAAATTCAGGAATATCCATTTTTTGAACATTAGTATACGGATAACGTAGAGGCATTTTAATTTAATTGTGAAATTAAAATCTCACGGAAAATATTATTTTCTTTGACAAGTGACAATTACTAATCAAAACACGTTTTCTTCATAAATACCGTGACAGGTGATTGATAACCAAAGAGGAAAGTGTTCATTTGAAATTCTCTAAACTTCTTTGTTAATTATTATGGTAGGATAACCATGTGAAGTCTAAACAAAAGGGATAAATTAAAAATTAAGAAAAAAATACTTTTGCTTAATTTAATAGCATGAGACTTAATTAAGGGGATTAGTTAAGGGAAAATGTGTGTAAAACATTAATTTTGTATTACCAATTTGAAGTCGCCCTGTATATTTGATGCTGACTGTACCTAAGGATAATAGCCAGGTATTAAATATAATTTGATATTTACCAGTTTCTTTTCGGTAAAGGAAAACATCGCACGGAAACCAAACTATGGCCTAGTGTTTCCCCTTTGGGTTTGAAGGTCAGATGGCGGTCGTTGTCGTAAAAACGAATACCAGCGCTGTCTTGGAATAATTCACTAACGAGTGAGCAAAAAAAAACCAAGATAACACTATAGTCTATTCCATTAGCACTTAGCACATTAAAAAAATATTAACAATCCCAACCAATTGACTCTGTCATTTCGCCAATAAGATACAACTTTTTGTATATGTGGAATTATATTATTGGCTGCGCACGACATGGTATTGTTTGTTTACATTATTTTAAGGTGTTGATGGAATAGAGTATAGACAAGGCCGTCTTAAGCTATCCTGGGGCCCTTGGGCACAAGAATTTGGGGCCCTTTTGGAAAGAAAAGCGAATTTAAACTATTTTTTTTTCTGCTTATTATGGGTAATCAAATATACTGTCACTGTCTGTCCTTCGGGCAGGGATCGGAACCGGTTTTTTGCAAAAACATCGAAATAACCATATATTTCGGTTTATTTTATACTCTAAATCACTCAGTTGTGTTTTCAGATAACGACTTCGTATTATTAGATTGCCTAATTAGAAATGAAGTAATTAACAAAGAACGAAAAAATACCGTTTTCGTTCCCATACAAAAAATACCGGTTTCCGATCCCTGCCTTCGGGGCCCCCTGAGCATAGGGGCCCTGAGCACGGACCCCGTCCGCCCTTATAGTAAACTGTATTGAGTATATAAGGATGATGATAAATTGCCAGATGTTTCATTGACTTATTGGCTTCAGGCATAAGCAATAGTATTTAAATCTAAATTTAATTTTGTAATACGAAAAATTGAAAAGTAAAGTCAATTCCTCAATACGAGGAAAAAGTTACCGTAATTAATAATGGCAATAGGAAAAAACTGAAATAACTACCTGCTGTTGTAGAGATTTATCTCCCCCCGTGGTCTCTATTTATGTGTACATAACGAAACATAATATTCTATTTTAAATAAATAAATAAATAAATAAAATAAAAATGTTATTTATTCAGGTATTAACCCATTAAATTGCAATAAAGCAACAATACAATAAAATAAAAGTTAAGTTAGTAGTTTAAAGTATGTAATCAATTAAATAAAATATATATACAATCCTTATCGCTTTCCCGTTGCATCCTAAAACCAGCGGTTCACTAGGCAATTAATGCTATGACATAGGTTCTGGCCTAACAGTGGGTCAACACTCCTTCTTTCGGGTATTCTCGGTTCTGTCCTGCTCAGCATTGCTCCGAGCAATTAGGGTTGGCACAACTTGACGTCCCTATACGTGCACGACCACAGATAAGATAATGACTTGAATTTTGACAATCCTAAATAGCCGAAAGGGAAGTGCCATTCATTAGAAAGGGAGACCATGATTCGTCCCTGAATCGCTGACATTTTAGGAAGTGTTACTATTATTTATTCTGATGTTCTGATTGTTATAATAATGACTGCCACCTAACACTTGTAAATATAGTAACTCCTAGGTTCAGAGCTACTTTTTGGCAATTCATCCTGTTAAAGTACCACAAATGGCTCAAACAGGTGACCTCATCTTTCCTACTCTATTAAGTGCAAGTCATCAAGTGGATCAGGTGTTAAATATGAACAAAACTGCTACTTCAATTGTCACAATGATTTGCTAAATATATAATTGATAAGGAAAAGACAAATTATTAGGTCTCGTTTGTCCCAGTGTAAACTAATAAGGGCTCATTTACACGGTGCGAGAACTCGCATGCGAGTTTCATTACATTGCGGTATTTGATCGGTCGCCGAATTAGTTGTAACCTCAATAGTCCGCAATGTAACTAAAATCGCATGCGAGTTCGCGTGCCGTCTAAATCGGCCCTAAGTCAATTTCAATGAGTGTGAAGTATATCGATTCGTTTTTTGGTCACGTGAATTAAAAATCTAAGTAAATAAGTTAAGTAAGGGCCACTTGCACCAATCCTGGGTAAGCCATTAGCCACTAGGAAAGGGGACGGCCGTTTCTCCGTACAAACGTAGTCCCCATTTTCTTCTCTAAATATTGACATGGGAAATACTTTTACATAATATGATGCATATTACAATAGCTATGCCCCTATGTTTTACTTTATTCAATTTTTTAATTATTGTAAAAATTTGAAGCGAAGCGAATTGCATACCAAGGCATCTTTGACAGTAGTAGGCATAGGCATACCCCCCTGCCCCCAGGCATCACTGCCTGAGTGATGCCTCGGCATTCCTAAGCACACCTCGGCGTGCATAAAGATGCCCCAGCAATATGCCGAAGGATCCCGTACCGCGCCATGCCGATAGTGGGCGCCGCCGGGCGTTAGCTTAGTCAGACTATGCACTATGCCGCCTAATTTTTGCCGCAAATTTAACTTAGCTTAGATATAGGTATTGCACAGCCACCCACACATCAACAGTCGTGTATACGAGTAGATACAAAATCGTTAGCGTCATCTTAAATTTGGAATTCTTTTTTCTATGTGTTTACATGTGTGTGTGATTTCATTCACCATTCGTGTTAGTCGCCGCTCTCAAAATTTCGAGACCTTCATGCCAAATAACGATACGTCATGTGTGTGTCATGATTCGTTTCTACTTTAATTGTGACCTAACGAATAACCAATGTAAGATACATGGGTATGTTAGACCTATTTCACAATATTAGGAAGGTTTGCAGGATGGACACCATTTAAGGTCTTAGCACACTATTACAACTCAACATCCACTCGACTCAAAATTAAATATTGAAATTAAAACCTTATGTTTTATGTCCTACAGTACAATTTCCAAAATGTATGTAACTAGTGTACGATGGGTGATTTACGCGTCGTACACTCGTCGTCGTCGTACACTAAGCTGAACCAAAAGTGAGTCGAGTTGGTGTGGAATTGATATAGTGTGGGTAGACCACACATACATATATACACACACACACACACTCGTCGTGTGTGTTTTTAACACATAGGTAGCGATTAACGCTAAATACGGTGCTTATTAACTGTTGTGTCTACATGCGTAAACTAGTGTGAATCGAGAACTGTTTGTGTTTTCTAACAATTTTCCTGTTATTCGGTCAAATATTATTAATAGAAAAAGATATATTTATAGTTGTAACGTTTTCGTTAAACACACATTCCCCGTCATGGGTCACTTTATTGGTCATCAGAAAAAATTGCTTATTCATCCTCATACGAATACATATATCAAGCTGAACTGAAATAAACATGATGATGAGTCATCGGGAAACCCAACCACCAGATTCCTTTACCTTACACCCGAATCCCTAAAGATATCAAAACAGAATTTCCCATTCAATAAAAGTTCATGACGAACACGAATGCTATGCGACAATAACTCATAACAGTCTTAATACCTTACTATAAAGTCCACCAGGGCTATAACTGCGAAAATCAAAGTTTCTCTATCACTCTAATTACCCCTTAATTGGAGTAAAAGAGAAAGATGCCCGCAATTCGAGAACTTCTGTGTTCACACTAGGCCCTCAGATGTCGTCATCAAGTATATAAACCACAGTCATCATAATTTGCGATTCAGTCTTCTCGCTCCGCTCGACAGTGAGCCGTCATTTAGGTTTAATTCTATCTGTGATATTTTCTAGTTTATTAGGTGAGTGATTGATATATCCTTGGCATAGTTGAATATTGATTTGTGACAGTGTTTATGTTTTATTGTAGTGAAGTGAATTATAAAGTGCTATTTTTACCGGCGTTTGGGTTCAAGTTATTTTTATCTATGATTACATTGATTACTTCTTTCCTGGTTTTTTAAGGTGTAATGTGTTTATTTCTTGTGTAGGATAACAAGCCACATTTTAATCAGTTTTTGCTAGTTTAAGAGTTTTGTTGTTATGTGTAATTTATGATGCCAAAAAATCTTCTACCCTACTACTGGGTTACTAGTTCTTTTTTTAACATTGGAAAGCACTCCCAAGAACCCAAGTAAGCATGGGGTATAAAATTGTGTCCGACCGTTCAGTTTCGGCCAAAAAAAACCATGTTTCCGCCGTAGTTTCGGTTTCAGCCGAAACTTACGAAATGGTACTTCGTACTATGAAACTAAACTATGTGACAAAGACCGAAAGTTGGGGAACAAGTAGGACAACAATATTAATATACTGATATATGTATACAGATAATATATAAATGTAAAAATACTATTTCCCTTATGCGCCACTAGTCTTAATATGTGTATTAAAGGAGTTTTATGACATTTTTTTCAATGATTTAAACAAGTCTACAAAAGTTTCGGTTTCGGCCGAAACTAGAACCAAAGCCGTATCTTCGGTTTCGGCAAAAAAAAACATTTTTCGGTCGGTCTAGTATAAATCAGGCACATAGGGCGGTAAATTTTCGAAGTGATATCTCGTGCTAGTTGTAATGATATCATTATTATAAATGACCATAAAACCTCATGCTATTCTCATGAAAATAACAAAGTGTAGACTTAAACAAATTATAAATTTCTATTTAGGTGTAAAGTGCAGCGTTTCAATCGTGACATGCGTGTTTTTTATCATGTCTGCTATTTACTTTCAATAGATAAAGCAAACTGTATGGTTAAGGGTTTTAAAGTTTATCAGTGTGAGTTGGCATTCTGTACCTATTTACTGGAGTTGTTTTTCGTTTCATCATTATTTTGGTTCATTTCGAAAACATACTATGTTTTCCTTATTCTTCTCAGTATCACTTATTCCAATAGTTATTTAGCAAAATTCGTTCCGTTTCTTGATCATTTGCTTAAACAAGACATTAACATCAATATGAATATGAATGAACATTAACCATTGACATATATCTACGGACTGGCCTTGCGGGCACTAAGAATGGTACTAGTTCAGTGGTGACACTCGCGAATTCGACTGAATAAGAATGGGGCCAGTACAGCGGTGTCACACGCACACGAATTCGAGCCAATCATGCAGTCTAACGCAACTAGTTGCATTAGACTTAATGCAACTAGTTGCGACAAATCGCGCGCGTGATGGGAACTCATCAACCAATCGCGTTGTGGCGTTAGACTGCATGATTGGCTCGAATTCGTGTGCGTGTGACACCGCTGTACTGGCCCCATTCTTATTGCCCGTAATATATGTCAATGACATTAACACCAAAATTTAATTCAAATACAAGTAACGATTTTTTTTGCAAGTATGTTATAAACCATTTCGCCTATAAGTACGTTGAACTTGGAATCGTTCCAACTGGTAGCTCCATGATAATAACGCCTATTTTATTGCTATCATGTATCTCTTTTTAGTATAGCTACTTAGTGGAAGTAAGAAGGATGTCAATTAATTACTATATTGTTGAGGTAACAGTTATTGCACAATAAAAAATAACTAATTGCAATTATTTCATTTATTGTGTCACTCACACTGCGATCGAATTACCAACTAAATTAGTCACCAAAATTGGTCATGTTGTTATAATTGAAACCGCTAAAAATAAAGTGTTATTAAAAACCTTAGAGGTCTAATCCGGACTTTGAAAAAATACCTTGTATATAAAACAAAAGATTAGTTAGGTTAAGTTAAAGACATTAACAATTTATGTGAAAATTAGGTGTTTTATTTTATTGACGAACAATATAAACATTTTCTGTTGCCACTTTCTGGATATTTATCTGTATACCCCATTTCATTTGCGATAGCGGGATTCCACCTGAGACGGGCATTAGGCGTAAACAATACAAGTAGTATCAATAACAGGGGGCCTACCGCGAAAACCCAAATTCACAAATTGCGGGGATCTTTCTCTTTTACTCCCACTAACACGTATTTAGAGTGACAGAGAAAAATGCCCGTAATTGACGAACTACGACTTTCGCTGTTATAGCCCAGATACCCAGCAAACTTTTTTGCGGCGTCGTGTTTCACATATACATATAACTGTCCAGTCTTGATCCCTTTGTGTTATTATTTGACCACACGCTGGCTTTGAAGAGCAGAGCTCCTAAAGCAATAGTTAAACAATTGATTCAATAGACCAACATTATAGTTCTCTTTGTGCAGTTTCAAGTGGAATCCCGCCATCGCAAATGAAATGGGATAACATACTATTTACTATGCATTAACTTTGTTTTGATGATGGAAATATGACATAGAGTAAACCGTCTATTACTGGCCACCTTGTACTAAAAAGCGGCCAAGTGCGAGTCGGACTCGCCCATGAAGGGTTCCGTACCATTTAAGACGTATAAAAAAAACTACTTACTAGATCTCGTTCAAATCAATTTTCGGTGGAAGTTTGCATGGTAATGTATAGCATATATTTTTTTAGATTTTTCATTCTGTTATTTTAGAAGTTACAGGGGGGACACACATTTTACCACTTTGGAAGTGTCTCTCGCGCAAACTATTCAGTTTAGAAAAAAATTATATTAGAAACCTAAATATCATTTTTGAAGACCTATCCATAGATACCCCACACGTATGGGTTTGATGAAAAAAGATTTTTTGAGTTTCAGTTCTAAGTATGGGAAATCCCCAAATTTTATTGTTGTTTTTTTCTATTTTTGTGTAAAAATCTTAATGCGGTTCATAGAATACATCTACTTACCAAGTTTGAACAATATAGCTCTTATAGTTTCGGGAAAAAGTGGCTGTGACATAAACGGACAGACAGTCCGGTTCCGTTTTTTGCCATTTGGCTACGGAATCCTAAAAAGGATTCTGTTTAACACTTGAAGTGTTTCAGCAAATAGGCCGCAAGGGCACACAATATTCACACAATCCAAATAAATTTTCAGAACGGATGTTATTTCGTTTACTTGAATAGTGTGAATAAATAAATAGAATTCTTATTTTAGTACAAGGTGGCCACTTATTGGAAGGTGGCCAGTCATAGACGGTTTACCTGTGTAGATATATATTTGTATAAAAATCTTCGCCAAATAAACTAAGTAATTCATAGTCGATAATCCTAGCCTCCAGCAAAAAAGGTTGCTTCAATAACACTACTATTATGATACGTTTTTACTTGTCTTGGTCCATAGTTGACGAGACGGCTGAGTCATAGCTAGCTACTTGCGTCGAAAACGGCGACTTATTCGGGTTAGGTCATGTCTGAAGGTCGCGACGCGTTCGATACCAAATTTACTAATGTTGGTAGTACTTGGGCATTTCTATTTAAAGGTTTCATATTGTTTCTACTCATAATTTTTCTATCCCAATGCAAGAAAAAAATTGTCCCTAAACTTGTATACATTTTTGTTATTCCGTTTTGTTACGATCGTAGAAGATTGAGATCGTAACCAAATGTGCCAAAAAGAGAGCTCATGTTTCTAGATATAAATAATATGCAAATTCCCAATTCTAAAACAAAAGTTTGGGGTACAATATTAAAAAAGAAATGTGTTATATGTTTATCGATATTATGCTTTTTAATTTTACTTTATAACACTATGTTCGGATACGACCCACGAGTTAAAATAAAAGACCACCTAACTTTTCAGAAACTTTTGGGCTGTTTGGTCATAGGTTGACTCAGTTTAGGGGAAATCAAAGACCCAATAATTGGCTCATTAATGTACCGTTATTACCGTACCGTTATTAATGTACCGTTATTGACCTTAATTTTAGGGTTAAAAGGCTTACATATTTTTCCAGATGTTTTACGATCAGCATAGGTTTTACGTGAGTCCTACAAATAGCGTCAAATTCTTGTTTTTTTTTTAATATTATGGCCTGTATCCCTTTAATCCTAATTTCATACAACAAAACTAGCGACCGTAAAAAAGTAAAAAAAAGCTATGCTAACCCCAACTATAAAAACCTTTGAAAGTTGCCAACCCCATTTGACTAAGTCTGTCGAAAAAAAAGTCTAATCGAGCCAACCATATTGTTCCAGTAAAATGGCCATCCACATCAAAGACGCCGACGACCTGAAGACCAGGCTGTCCGAGGCCGGCGACAAGCTGGTGGTCATCGACTTCATGGCCACCTGGTGCGGGCCCTGCAAGATGATCGGGCCTAAATTAGAGGAGCTGGCCAACGAGATGGCCGATTCACTGGTCGTGCTTAAGGTAAATCTTCAATTTAAACAACAAAAACACAGAAGAACAAATCATACTAGCTCTGTAGATACTAAACAGCTGTCAGTGGCCTCGAATATATGCGGAATGATTCCCCACATTATGGTTTCATATCGGAATCGTGACTGACGCATTTTGCGCCGGCTTTGACGAAACAAAGTGTCAAATTTCTACGAAATTTCCACACTTATTTTTGTCAAAGTCGGTGGAAAGTTATGTAGCTTGGTCTGCATCTTGTTACTTGTCTTGTCTTATGATTGAACATGGGCAAAGTAGGCACCGTTACAGGTAAAAACTTAGCAAAAGTCTCCTATGAAGATCATGTATAAATAAATGCGTTTATGTAAATTGTACACCCACATTTTTAATACAGCATATCATTCGAGTCTCTTATCAGTATCAGTCAGTGGTGAGAAATATGTATGAAACCCCAAATTGTGGTTCCTTATCGCAACCACAAGTTAACATGGACGTATGTATTACATATCTTTACTTGGGATACAAAATATTCCGTAAATACAGTAAATAGATGTTATAACTCGATATTATTTCTTGCTTTCGATTTCAGTTGTATTTCCCTATCCAACAAATTGACGTGCATCGTCCACACTATTAAACGACAATTCGTATACCCCTTATCGCAAATACTATACGCGTCGTCATTTGTCTTAGTCTGCCATGTTGACTTGTGTATTTATAAGAAAGAGACAAAACAAACTAATGACTCTTGTAAAGTTTCATAATAAGGATAGCGTCCATCGATGGTCGATCAAGATTATTACTGTTATACTTTGCATTAGAAAAAGGGTAAACAATCTTGACGTGACTTTTTATTACAAAACGCTTAAAAATAGTAACTATTACTTATGACACCAAAATAATGTACATAAATGATCGTATATACTAAATGATTGTTGCATATTGGCTGTGACTTATTTTCCTAGTGTTTTTCAATCCAGACAGTCCAGATTGTTTACCCTTTATCTGATGCTAAAAAAAGGAAGTATAGCAGTGTTGACCGAAACGTTAATGCAATTAACCATTATTAACGGACTGCTGACGTTACGGTTTACGGTTCAATTTATAATGGTTAATAGTTAATTGCAATCATCGTTCGGCCAACACTGAAGTATAGTAAGATACGATACATTAACTGTTAATGCTGCGTGTCCTAGCATAATTATTGCTAAATAGACGACTAAATAAAATAAAATAGTGATAATGCTGCTACAGTTCCTAATTCATATTCTTTAAGATTTAATTTCATTTTTTATAATGACTTGCAACATGTGGCTTTTAAATGGAGTTATTTGTTTAGTTATCGCGTGATAGCGTGCAATTTACACCGCTGATAAGAGTCTGCTCTGCCAATGTACTCTGATAATTATTATATATATGTGTACGCCTTTATTTCTCCAAGTAGAAAGTTAAAATACGAGTAACTAACCCAATTATGAAATAATGTAGTTTATGTCACCTGTAGGGCTAAGATGGTCGGCTCTTTATCATTTGTCACCATGCCTGTCATGTACTAACAAGTATGTAAGTGCGAAAGTGACGGGCATAGTGACAAGCGATAAAAATGGAACCATGCTGCTACTGCAGGTCTCTTAAATCTTAATTTCGAAAAAACAGCTCGGTAGAATACACACGCGTAAAAATATCGATTAAAACTATACATACGTTGTGTCGAATAACATAACATATTTTAACATCATTTTAATTTAATTTTAACCTGTGGAATTTGGAAACACATTGAGGGAACTGTCAGCAATTCTAAAAATACAGTTTTTGTTTTATGTTAACGTATAATGTAAAACCACATATAATTATCTTATTTTTCTTCATTATGTTGTACACTAGGTGTTTTAATTTTTTTTATTCTTTATATTCTGCTACCTGTTAAAGCTATCTGGAAGCTATCGCTTACAGCGATAACACCGCTTATTACTAGCTTTATTTACTTTATATATCTGTTTTTGAACTTGTTTTTTTTTTTGTGGTGCATTAAAGAATATTTACTTACGTCTGCAAACGTCAGTTTATCTTATTCTTAATATTCTTATTACGTAGGTGTCTAGGTGAATAATGTAAATATAATATCTTAATCATTGTAGGTACGTATAGTACAGTCAGCATCAAAAGTAGCGGATCAAATAACGCTTCATAAGTATGTAGATTCTGTAACAGTAACAGCTTAACAAAAAGTGATTTCTTTAATATAGAATAACTAAGACTGTAAAAGATATACTTTTGAACGCGAATTTTAGAAATTTATCTATATTTGGAAAAGTTATCCGGAATATCAGATACTTTTGGCGCGGATGAAACACTGCTACTTTTGATGCTGACTGTACAATGCATCACTAGATTAAATAATCTTATAGGTATATAATTAACGCCAGTTTCAATGCCATCGCATGATGTCATCGAGGCATCACATATTATTCACAGAGTAATATAAGTTATTATAGTATAGCTATAGTGAGTGTATAGGGGAGAAGTAGAAATGGGAGCTGGAAGGGGTAGACCTCGGCGGTCTTTCTCTCATCAAATCAGGGACATTCTGAATAAAGGCCAGGTCAAGAGCACCCTTAACCGACGAGCGAGCGTGTATATTATGAAACGATGCCTTGTATTCGGGTCGGCTAAAACTTTCCCGTCTCTCCTACTATCCTGACTGCAAACCCTACACTCCAGTCCTATCTACTGGGTGCTCCGGTGTCTGGGGCAGGCTGCGGGTGCCTACGGTGGGGTGGCAGGGGTTGTTGCGTAATAAGCCGGTGTGCGAGCGTACTTTGTTTGATTTCGCGTTTGAGGCTTAGCCGGTGGCATGTGACGCTGACATAATCCACCGACTCGCTGCCTCTTAGGTTGAATCAGCAGAGTCATGCGAGCTTACAGTGCTATTTTGTATCAACATCGCCTCCCCCTTGTAGTCTCCCCTTCCTAGTCCTTGCTGCAGGATCTGCTGGCTGGAGTTACCCCAGTTATCAGAGCGAGCGTGTATATTATGAAAGTGAAGGAAGCGAAAGGGGTATGTTAGGATCGTAAGCAAGTGGAGTTGCGTGGTCGGATTTTCACTTAGGCATCCGTCCCCATAGCCCTCCAGGAAATAGGCGTAATTGTATGTATAGTGATAAATGTTTATGCTTAACAACGCTATTATAACCACAAGGTGTTTGGTGCATTAGATCGTTCACCGGGCCGTTCACCGAATGCAATTTATGAGGAAGCTGGGCAACAGACATTGTATACGCGCGGCGAACGGCCCATTGTGATTGCATCAACATGTGTACACACACACACACATTATTATTTTTACTACAACGCCCATATACTTTTCTGTATCTGTTTTTTATGTAGTGTGCAATAAAGAATATTATTATTATTTCTCTTTATTAATTGCATATCTTAGATTAGGTTTTTTTTATAATATGAATATAAAAGTAAAATATAAAAACACTTACAAAACAATACAAAAAACATATAAACACATTATAAAAATGTTTAATTTAATAGTTAGGGCCAACCAAATTACACTGTGTCGCCGAGCAACATGGCTGATCATGGAAGACTAGAGTAAGCCGTCCGAAAAATAACAAAACCCAAAAACAGAGATTCTACTGTCAACATTGAAAGTCGAAAAATGTTATGTGTCTGGGTCACTTGAATACGCAAGAACGATATAGTTAGACCAAGCTAAGTTGGCAGCGATTTTATTAGCCCAGGCTGTGCAAGTGTTATTCGAAACTTCAAACTTCTACGAAATTATGACGTTTAAATAACACTTGCACAGTCTGGGCTATCAAACTAGCTGCCAACTTAGCTAAGCTAACTCCAGAGCCTTCAGTAACTTACAACAGTTAACATATTGACTTAGTTACTCTATATTGACTTCTCTATCGGTAACCCTTGTGTGGTCGTAGTCCATTTCTTTAGGTATACGTTGGTTGATACAACTGGCGTTTACTGCCAAAAATGCCTACTTAGAGTCTACTGAAAACATCGAAAATCAAAATGTCATTATCTGCCTATCTATCATTGGAATATTATGCAAAAGCATTGGAAATGTAGATAACGAAATTTTGATAACATCAATCTGTAAGGGATGCCCTCTGTTCATAGAGATGATTTTAATTTTAACCTTAAGAGGCTGTCAACACCCAATGTCCTTGAAATTGATGTTACTTAAACAGTTTTTTAAGAAAGACTATTTGTTTCAGTCAAGTAAAAAAAATATATGTTCATATTAATTATATTTCAAAGACCGTGGTTGTACTCGATACACGATTGAACGAAATCGGCTCGATAGAAAATAATTGCAAAGATTGGTCTTAAAATCACAATTAAACGGTTTTATGTCTTTATTGTTTTGCCTTATAGGTCTGCAATTAAAATCACAATTTCAAAACATTATATCTAAACCGTGGTTGAGTAAAATATTACACTAATAATCCACTTTTTTTTTATTTAAATATTTTTCTTATTATTCCCTTGCCCAGGCCCAGTAACATGCGACAGTGCTATCTCATTTACTCCGATACAAATAGACAGTGTGCGTGCTTTAGGTATTGACCGCCTCTTAACACAGCAGCACACCGCTCCTAGCCGTCGAACGGGGAGCGCTTGTCCTTGAATAAATACCGTTATTCGACACGTAGCATGTCGTCGTCGCGTATAATTATTTAATTAATTTAAGTATCGAGTGTTATCCCGCTGGGGAGCATTTACTCGACGCATAAGTACTGGCGTAAAGGCTGGTGTTGTCGTACTATGGGCAGTCACGGAACTCGCTGGAGCCACGCCAAGCTGACGTGGAGGTACCTGGTCCCTAGAACATCCTACTTGAACGTTAGACCTCTCCGCTACCGGACCCTAGTCAGACCAGTGTTACTCTCAGTTCACTCATCTACCCAGTGCTGTTAAATTTTAAAATTAATTAAAAAAATAAAATATTTTAGTAATAACAATTGTTACATATTGAGGTAGAGAGTTTTCAATAGTTTAAATATCAATTATAATAATCTTACAAATAAAATTAATGCAATCACAATTATCATGTGAAAATTATATTCATATTCGAATATTTTACTATGTCACATTATATATTCGGTAGACTAAAAAACTCGTCATATGAATAAAATGACTTCTGTGTCAACGACTTCTTCAGCCTAACCTGAAATGCCGCGGTAGAGACTGCATCTCTTACCGAGTTAGGCAGGCGATTGTAAATAGGGGGGCCTAAATAATACACAGACCTCTCTGACTTGCGCGACCTAGTGTTACAGTGGCTGACCTTTATTTCCCTTTTTCCAGGTGGACGTAGACGAGAACGAGGAGATCGCAGCGGAATACAACGTCAACTCCATGCCCACCTTCGTGTTCTTGAAGAACTCCAAGAAGCTGGAGGAGTTCTCCGGCGCCAACGTCGACAAACTCAAGAACACCATCCTCAAGTTGAAGTAGAGCGTTGGCAACGGACTGTGTACTCGGGGATAGGGTTAGACCTAAAAGTACACTTTAATAACAAATAACACGTTTTTATATAGATACTAGCGCAAATCGAACATTAAAAGCCAGAGGGCCTTGCAAGCCCTGAAGAAATTGCATATGCTTGAAAAAAATTCCACCCATGCCGCTTTGACCCGGGTGGTAGGCATCTGTCGCGAATGCAGAACTCTGGTTTGATACCAGCCCTGGGAACTGAGGCGTTAGTCATATGTTCATTCGTATATGACATCTATTTCAGTTTACAAAAAAGCTTTGCAAACAATACCTAATACGTTCGTAGCTTCTTGTTTAAAGTTAATGTCTGGTTAGATTTAATACTTTGTTCAGTACAATACTGTGAAAAATGATTGATTAAATAAATTATACAACACCTAAAAATGACCCCTGTCACCTAAAACTTTACCTTAAATGAGTAATATAAGAGTTCAAAATCAAATAACGTGCGTTTCGTGAGGGTCACATCATTCTTAATCTAATTGAAGGGCATAACATTCCATTTAATGCCACTCAAATATAAGCATAAAACCAATGGGCGACAGGTCTAACCCTACGAACGAGGATGGAACCATCCTATATGCACTAAAGGCCCCAAAATATTTTATTTATTTAAAAAGGTCACAATCTCTGGTAGATTCAGCTTTTTGGTGTGATTTTTTGCGCATAATATTTTTTTTAGTTTTCACCGATATAATTATATGCCGAAAGTGTCTTAAGCTAGCACATGAAAGGGTACGATGGTCCGTTGTGTTGCATTTTGCGTACTTATGTTACGTTACAAAGTATTGTTATTATCAATAAATAATCGTGAAGACAGTTGAGTTTTTTTATTTGATCATTCTCATTATTATATATGCCTTTAGCTCTTAAAGACTACAACATCAGGTATATCTTTTTACGGAATGCACATATTTTCAAGCAGTTCATTTATTAATTTTTAACAGGCAGAAACGTCTGCGAATAAATTTAAAAGTGGAAAAATTACTGTTTTGGTTGAGACTCACGGCCTCTGCATCGATACTCCAGCGCTCTGCCATCTGAGCCAAGACCTCATCCCCAGGCAGCATTTTTTCCACCATATGGGTCTAGCGACATCTACCGTAAGAACGTTACACTTCTTAGACGGCTACCGGAGTTCCAAGTCATATTGGAAATTCACCAGTAACGATGTGCTACCCATACTAAATTAATTTTTAACAAGCAGAAACGTCTGCGTACGATGCTATTAAGAGGCCGTTATCGATTTTAGTCGCAAAAGTCAAATTGATAGATTTAGCGCATGAAATTGTACACCTTTTGTTTTTTTTTTTTCTCTTTATTTAAGAGCTTGTCACCGGGGTGAACATGTCGCTCCATAAAAAAACAACAATACAATATTCTTATACAATTAACTAATTCTATTAACAATAGCCTTTCGTACAAGCTGTAGCCATGGCAGAGTCTGACAGAGGAGCAGCCAGAACGCTATTGCAGCCCCCGACATCAAACATAGTATTATGGCTTGAAAAAGCCAGTTGTATCCTAGCGGCTTCATTCCGGACACATTCCATTATAACATGGTACACGTCTTCTAATACGTCACATTCATCACAATTAGGAGAAGAAACTTTCTTCATTAAATAACCGAACTGATTCAATGGGATATGTCCACAACGTAGTCTCATCATCAATACAATGTCACGTCTACTAAGGAAACAATCAATCCACGGTGTCATTAGAGGATGTGGTTGGATTGTCTTGTACCAAATACCCTTTTCTGTACACCTTTTGTTAACTATTAAAAATAACTCGATATTGGTTTGGTCTGTCATTGCCTTTTAGTTCGTGTAGCTACCGTTGGCGCTTGTTGCGTATGCGGCTGTAATGTTCAGCCAAGGTATGGTTGGACCGGACCGATACAGTGTTATGTTTACGATGCTTGATATAAAAATAATCTTTACTTAATTTCGTCGTTATCTTTTATCTATTTTTCAATTTGTTCACTCTATATTATTTTGTCTTTTTCCTTCTTGTTTGTTACCTTTCGTGATTTTTCTCACTTGATGGTCTCATCGGAAGATCAGCGCTGGAAGCCACCAGCAACATGCTGAGATGAGGCCATTTCGTGGCACTTTATACTTCCTTTGTTTTTGTCATATCATGTAATTTAATGTGTCTTGTTTGTGTCTACGAATAAAAATTATTCTATTCTATTCTAATGTGGCATTCACTCTTCCTGCTACAATGCCACAATTGTATTTATATTTTCACAAGCTATATTCAAAATTCTATAACTTTTGAAATAGTCAGAGAAAGTTCTGTTACGATTAACAATGAGTAACCAGACATTGTGGCCATGTCGATAAAGTCATATAGATAAACTTGGCATTTTTTACAAAATTTAACTAAAATAAACAGATAACTATTATATTATAACGAGTTTATATGTGCTTATCTACCAGTACCTATGATTTTGTGAGTTCGATATTACAATAATCAGCGGTGGAATCCATGGTACACCGGCCAAAAGTCAAAACCAACTAAAATATGTTTTCCGCAATAATTGAGTTATTTTATTAAATCATAAGTTAAGGTCACTTTCTGTCATGTCAACAATGTTTGTCTTAAATGTTGTCAACGTGTCATTTGATTTATCGACGTTAAATATACTCGGAGCATTGCAGTACAATCAGCTGTAAAAATGTCGGTAACTAATTTGAACTATTTGAAGCACCTTATATATACCGTGTTTTTATTGAATTCCGTTAACTTCGGGGTATCGGTAAGAACGTTAAGGGAAACTAAATGGCAATAATTAAAAAAATAAAATAAAAAAAGCTTTTTTAATTATTATTTTTTTTATAAAAAGTAATTAAATGTTGCATATAGCGTTGTTGTAACACGGGCATTACATTTAACTCAACCAAACAATTGAAAACTGTGACATATCAATGTCATTTTGAAAATCAATCGTCCGAGATAATATTTACGTTTGTAAATAGTTAAATGTATGAAATAGTAGCAAATGTATTATCTCATACATTTAACTCAATCTCACTAATCAATAAACAGGCCCTAAGGCAAGTGTACACGCTCGTAAGGGCCTTATAAGATAAAAATTAATATTGATTATCTCCAAAATTGAGTTAATTAGAATACCGGTGTCTTTGAGAAAGTTACTTAATTTAAGCTCAGGGATGCACCCTTGAAATTAACGGAAAAAAAAACACGGTGTATATGCGAGACGCATCGGATGTCCATTTTTACAAAAGTATCACTTTTTATTACTTACATCGTTAACAATAGATACGTGTTTTGCACAAGGAATATAGTAAATATTAAAATACGACCCACGTGCGATAAGAAAAAAGTGATTTTTTCCTGTAATGAGTTATCTTTTCAGTAAAGGGCTCCACAGATCTTGCAAAAAATCGCATGCACAAAGGTGATATATTGCTTATTAAGTAGAAATAACTAATTCAATCGATCTATCAAATGCCGCAATGTATCCATAATCGCATGCGATTTGTCCCGCGGTCCGTGGAGCCCTTACGACACGTAGTAACGTCTGGCAACACTGACTCGGGGCATTCCAGCATCACCACGCATCACTATTTCGTTGTACACGTAGCGGATTCTAGCAACCCTACCTACTGCAGTTATCACGTGAAAGCACATTGCATTCATTCTAGATTTTCTAGACAGTGAGAGTAATCGTCTCGTTTTATTTAACCTTACTTTATTCCTCAAAATCGAATAACCCCAATAGTACATCGAGTTGTTGATAACTGCGTAATACTTTTTGCACTGTTTCACCACAATTTCGTCATATTTTCACTGCGATGGGTAATTGTTGCGCAGCGTGCATAGTGCAATGCGTGGCCGGGTTCGTAGTTTACACCGGCAAGGGGCTATGGCTGCTGGCGAAGCTGGGTTTCATAGTTACTGGCGTAGTGGCGGGCAGCCTGGCCGCCCTTGCAATGTCGTTCTTCGGCAATGTGGAGGCGGGGAGTGTGATAGCGGCAGCTACGTCCATCGGTATGAAGATGTAGCAGGTAAGGGCAATATGTAATGTTTGTTAACACATACAGCGAAATTTGGGCAACCTTCCGACTGGCGTTGAGCTTCTACATAGGTGTCAGAGGTATAGTCCGTCTAAGTTAGCTTTGTACCGACAGTGTACAATGATCATTATTAGGAGGGCCTGGAATTTTGGGTGCGGCCGATACACGTCATCGCTATCGAACCACACCCAAAATTCACTACGTTTTTTTCTCCACACTTAACTCCACAGAAGTAACCGACTAACCGTGCAGTTTTTTCAGGCAATTTTTATTAATTAAAAATTATCTAATGTAGCCTGGCATTTAATTTAATTTATTTCAAATAACAAATTGCACCTTATAGCTGATGCCAAAGCGGCACAAATTGGAACACATTAACAACATAAAGCATGAACATTATAAAGCAATAATAACACATGAACAGCTAAGAGTGCTAAGACACAGGAATTCATAATGGTATAGTCTCAGGCATCTCTTTCTAATATCTTCTTGCATTCCATTATCACTCGCCCCATCGTACTCACAAACAAATCGTACTGTGCGCCTCGAGCAGGGAGTTGACCAATGCGCGAGCGCGCGCGACCGGCGCCTGCGTGCGCGCCGCGCCCCCTTTCCAGCAGCGGGTACCGTCGCGCGCGGGTGTACTGGTTAGGTATAAAAAGGCACACAAAGACTCAATTTTATTTCTAAAGATTGCTAATATAAACTTGGCTAAGGAGAGCGACCTTCACAACTGTAAGGAGTCATACCCTAGTTGACCCTGTAAGAACAAGGTTGTTAGTTATAGTGTGGGTCAAATCTTGCAAGCTAAATTTGACCCACTTTTCCGATTTCCAATTGAGCTGAAAATTTGCATACGTATATATGTAAGTCACACACCGATCTGATCTGTTGATGGAGACAGGAGGTGGCCATAGGAACTGTGTGATGCTGATGAAAGAACGCAACCTAATTGGATGAATTAAGTGAATTTGGTCCGGAAATTGTTTGGGGTTTTTAGAATTGTCTTGATGAGAATTAGTTGCTTGTGGTAAGAGAAGTACCAAAAATTTAATTTTTATCCAAAAACTTCATTCTTTTACCGTTTTCTAATTAACATGTTTTCATTTGTTTCAGAGAACATCTACGCAGATCCTAATCTACGCTAATTTTACAAAAAATGAAGACTAATTTAGGCCTCTTTTAGCAAACTTCAATGTTAACTATATGTTTAAGCTAGTTTTTAATATTGTACTTAAATAAACTTGTATTTAAATATGAAATATATTTTTCATTTCTCATGCTCTGAAAATGTGTCATTGTTGTTCTATGAAGTGTGCAGAAAGTGATACGTTTCTGTATCAATTACGTTTTTTTTTCTTTACGATAAGCAACTAAAATTTGGTTTTAAATGAATGTTGTTGGACAATTTGCATTCTGATATTTTAACTCCCCATTCCATAAATAAGTAACGATAATTTTACCTAAATTGTTAACTGAAAGTACACTTAAAAAGTACTATGTAAAGTTTACACTTATTCATGTTATTTTAATACACATGTATTTTACTTTCCTCGTATTCAATATGGAAAGTAGAGTATTTAACTCGGGTGAAACGCACCATTTTTATCCCTTGGTTAACAATTAGTATTATTCATACTCTGTTTTGTTTTTGGTAATAATGATAATACACCCTCACTGACACTGATGGCGGCCATCAATGAACTAATTGGGACTCCAGAGTTTCTTGTCCTGTCCACCTCCCTCCCCATGGTCCAGGATTCAGTGATACCGTAATTCCGAGATTACGGAATTGTTGAATTTCCTTAGATTCAAAGTTATGTGTGCAACACAAGATGAAAGTTTTTTTACGTCTCGTTGGAAAATACAAAATGAACAAGTCAATTCAAGTCAAGTGATTTCAATTAAGTTTTAATGAACTTGATTGAGTTTTATAAATATTCAATAAAATTACAAAAGGTGATCGCGGGACGTGTCGTTGGTTTGGAACGAGAAAAAAAAAACAGAGTTGCCACATACAAATTATAAGCCAACTACAAAATATGTTGCTATATATAAAAAATACTTAAACTAAGCTATGTACTTGTGGTGACCATAAACTCCACACTAATTACTGCTCCAGCGGGCCCGAAGTCAGGCGACGGCGGGAGCGGCCCGCAGCCTGGCGGTCCCTGGCTGTGACGTCACGCCCCCACCGCGGCGCGGCCGGCCGGAGCTCAGTGCATCGCCCGCGCTCGGACCAGCGTTGCAAAAGTTCCCGATTTATCGGGAGAACTCCCGATTTTAGCAAACATTTCCCGATAAAACGATTTTAGGGTTTAATCTCCCGATAAAATTTAGGTACACCATTTTTAGCAAACTTAACTTAAATTTACATATTTTGAGGTTTGTAACATCGATCGTGTGAAGTACGACTACATAAACGGTAATTCCCCAAGGCATGCTGTATGGTCCCTTTTATTAAACAAACAAATCTAAGCTTTAATTCGTAGAAATTAAGGATTTAATATTTTTGTCATTGGAATGTAGGGACTTCCCACATTCACCTATTTTGAGTATAATACAAAATGTCATTCAAAACTGCAATGGATTGAAGATACTAAGGAATAGGGTTCAGTTTCATAGGACCTTAAAAAAATGGGAAGTCCCTACGGGGGCATATTTTTTCGATGCTTATGCATTGATATAAACCGACTGCTGTTTACTTTACTGTTTATTTTCTAATCATTCGTCGGAAAAGCAAGTCTTGCTTATCGCAATCAATAAAAAATATTATCAGCACCACATTAGTGTCAAAATGTCTAGTTCAGATTCTTCAGTTTCGATTAGTGATATACCAAGTACAAGTGGTACGACTACGAGAGGAATAAAAAGAAAAAAACATGCTCAGAAATACAGAAAACAGTGGGAAAGTCAACCTGAATTTTCTGGGTGGTTAAAAGCCAGTACAAACAGTATAAATTATGCTCATTGTCTAAGCTGCAAAAAGGAAATAAACATTTCATCTGGAGTAGATGCTTTAAAAACTCACGCTTCATATAAAATCCACAAAAGAAGCATACAAAACTTAGCAGCGCAACCCAAAATGACTGGTTTCGTGAATAAAGAAATACATACTTTCAACAATCAAGTCCGAGAAGGTGAGATTTTTGTATTTTTTGTAAATTTTCTAAATATATTTTTTATGAAGTTTACGCATGCTATGTACCTACGTTGTTAAATTTACATTTTTTATTTTTGGTTACAGCTGAAATCAGAATAGCAGCATTTGTAGCGGAACACAACCTGCCGTACGCAATAACTGACCACCTAACAAAATTGATAGTGAAAACCTGCCCCGATTCAAAAATAGCTGAAAGTTTAAAATGCTCGCGTCCCAGGGTACAAGCTATCGTTGACAACGTTATCGGTGAAGAAAGTTTCAAGGCTCTCTGCGAAGACTTACGAAACAATAAGTTTTCTTTAATAATCGATGAATCTACCGACAGGAGTACTACTAAACATTTGTGCTTAGTCGTCAGGTATGTTAAAAATTACCAAGTAAGAGATAGTTTCTTAGGACTTATCCCACTTGTAACAGCAGATGCAGCTACATTATACAATAACATCATAGACTTTTTTAAAGTGTATAATATTCCATATGAACAAAATTTGATCGGTTTTGCTTCCGATGGTGCCAATGTAATGATGGGTTCAAATAACTCTGTTATGACATTATTGACTAACGAATTAAAGGAATTGTTTGTTATGAAATGCATCTGCCATTCCTTCCATTTATGTGCCTCTTATGCTTGTAGCAAAATACCACGATTTGTTGAAAACACCATAAGAGATATTTATAATTATTTTTCTTCAAGTCCTAAGAGGGTTGGAATGTACAGAGAATTTCAAATATTTTGTGAATTAAAAATTCATAAAATACTACATCCTTGTCAGACCAGGTGGCTGTCAGTGCATGCAGCTGTATCAAGGGTCTTGGAGCAGTATCAAGCTTTAAAGTTGTTTTTTATTGACGCTTCATTAAACGACGAAGTACTGGCAGCTACCAATATATTACAAAAAATAAATGACCCAGTCACATTACTATTTCTGCAATTCTTAGACTTCGTATTACCTATTTTTAACAAATTAAACAAAGAGATGCAATCAGAACACGCAAAAATACATGTTTTGTATGATCAAGTCTGTACATGTCTAAAAACGCTGTTTGAGTGCTTTTTAAAAAGAGATTATGTCAAAAACACTGTCTTAGAAAAGATTGAATATAAAAATCCACACATGTTTTTAAATCTAGACGATATGTACTTCGGAGCAAACGCCATGGGCACTCTTTTAAAAGATAAAAATCTGACTTCTGAGCAAACGCATTTATTCAAGACAAGATGCTTACAATTTTTTATAGAAGCATGTGACCAGATTATTGCAAGATTTCCAATCAAAAATAACCCAATTCAACACTTCAGTGCATTTTGTCCAGAAAATGTAAAAAAGGGTGAACGACCGTCAATTGTGGACGTAGTGGCAATGTTTCCAAAATTACATGATAGTCCAAATTATCAAGAATTAGACACAGAATGGCGTTTGCTCCGTAATACAAAAGATATAAGTAAGTTTTCTGACAACATTGAAGAATTCTGGATGAGTGTGTCAACACTTAAATGCGGTGATAACTCGGCAATGTTTCCAAAATTATCTGCATTTGTATTTAACATTTTAGTGTTGCCACACTCATCTGCTAATGTGGAAAGAGTCTTTTCATCAATAAATTTAATGAAAACCTGTCAACGCAATAGACTGTGTACCCGATCCATAATTGGATTGTTGCACACAAAACAATATATTGACAAAAATAATTGTTATAATTTTCCAATTGGAACAGAATTACATTTAAAAATGTCCCAGAAGGGTTGGTATACTATACAAACGAATGAATAAAAACTGTTTTTTCACTTATTTTACTTTGTTTTAATTGAACAGAAATCTCCCGATTTTTCCCGATTTTTAGTTGGTAGAAACACCGATTTCATAAATGTCAGTTTTGCAACACTGGCTCGGACAGAGGCTCCCAGAGATTCGCACTAAACGCACGCCGCTTTTCTCCGCCTTATCGCTAGCCTCTGCTTACGCGCGCTACGCGATTATAATATTCTATTTAGCTTCTTTCTGTCGCCTAAACTCTTTCCGTACTTTGCACGCTTGTAAATATCTTTTAATTATTATAAAGTTTATATGGATCTCCGAGTTTGATTTCTACGCCGCTGAATAGGAATCCATATCTGGTGACCGCGCGACGTTTCTAAAACGCGATGTCGGACACGGAGCACGAGCAGACAAAGGAGCCAGCGAGCGGGGCAAATGTCAAACCGCCGGGCAAGAAGGAAAACGTGGCCACGGCTCCCTCGTCGGATAATGACGTCTCGGAGCCATTAGTGTACGGCGCAGTGAATCGAGTTGCTGTTCGTTTGCCCCCGTTCTGGCCAGACGATCCAGAAATTTGGTTTGCCCAGGTGGAGGCGCAGTTTGAAGTTACGGGTACGAAGACCGACTCCACTAAATTCTACACCGTGGTCCAACAGCTAGATCAGAACGCTGCCAGGGAAGTACGCGACATCATTACAAATCCACCCGCGAAAGGCAGGTATGAAAAATTAAAATATGAATTGGTGCGACGGTTATCGATGTCACGCGACGAGCGCTTACGGAAACTTCTAGTAAAGGAGGAGCTAGGCGATCTGAAACCGTCCCAGTTTTTGCGTAAATTACAATCGCTAGCCGGTACAGGAGTGAGTGACGAATTTTTAAGATCGCTGTGGTCGAGCCGTTTGCCCATTAATGTTCAGCAAATTATCGCTTCGCAAAATGTAAGCCTCAGTGATTTAGCAGATTTAGCCGATAAAATAACTGAAATATCGCCACCTAATAATATGCTTCAAGTAGCCAGCACCAGCTCAGCGGCCGTTCCGTTGTCATTTGAGGGTATGCTTTCAAAAATGGAAGAGTTCATCACAAGCCGTATTAAATCCGAAATTACCCAACAGATCTCTCAGCTGAACATTCGAGAACGACGAGGCCGCAGCCGTACGCCACAGGGTCGAGGCAACCGGTTAGCCCGGTCTAGAAGCAGGGGTCGTCAACATTCGCAGAGCCGTACTCCAGGTATTTGTTGGTACCATAATTTATTTGGCGATGACGCCGAGAAATGCACCATCCCGTGTAGTTACAAATCTTCGGGAAACCTGAACGACAGTCAGTAGAGGCGGCAAATGACTGTCTTAAATCTACCAGCCGCTTATTTGTTACTGACAAAAATACTAAGGTGCAATTCTTAATAGATACTGGCTCAGACCTTTGCGTTTTGCCACGTAGATTCGCCCGGGACAACAGAAGGCCAACCGGTTACAGCCTGACAGCTGCAAATGGCACAGTTATTAAAACTTACGGGATAATAAAGCTGCATCCAGAATTAGGCCTGCGACGCGACTTCGCCTGGAATTTCGTGGTGGCTGACGTAGATAGGCCGATCATTGGCGCTGATTTTCTTTCATTTTACGGGTTGCTTGTTGATTGCAGAAACAGACGCTTATTGGACAGCTTGACCTTATTGTCAAGCACCGGCGTAGTCAAGACGTGCCAGCCGCCGGGCATCAAAGCTATTTCGGGTAACACAGAGTATCACAAACTTCTGGCCCAGTACCCGGACCTCATCAAGCCATCCGGCATCATGAGAGAGGTAAAGCATTCGACTGTCCATTATATACGCACTACAGCTGGACCACCTGTCTTCTGCAGACCTCGGCGATTAGCACCCGACCGTTTGAAGGTAGCAAAAGACCAATTTGACGAGATGCTTCGAGACGGAACAGCTAGACGCTCAGATTCTCCTTGGGCATCTGCATTGCACCTGGCACCAAAGAAAGGGGACTCCTGGAGGCCCTGCGGCGACTACCGTGCTTTGAACGCACGCACGGTACCTGACAGGTACCCTATCAGACACATAGAAGACTTCTCGCTCAGACTATCTGGTTGTAAAATATTCTCGACACTGGATCTGGTGAAGGCTTACAACCAAATCCCAGTGTATCCTGAAGATATTCCCAAATCCGCCATTACGACGCCATTCGGATTGTTCGAATTTCCGTACATGTCATTTGGGCTCAGGAATGCGGCTCAATCATTCCAACGCTTCATGGATGAAGTTCTACGGGGCCTAGACTTCTGTTTTTCCTATATCGATGATATTTTGATTTTTTCCCAGACCCACGAGCAACACCTAGAGCATCTGAAGCAGCTGTTTCAGCGCCTGAGCGAGTATGGCATTCTATTGAACGAGGCCAAATGCAGTTTTGGTGTAAGTGAAGTCACTTTCCTAGGGTATTGCATATCAGCAGAAGGTGCACGTCCGCCGGAATCGAAAGTCACAGCCATCCAACAGTTCACGGCACCTGAAACAGCAAAAGGTTTGAGAAGATTTCTCGGAATGCTCAATTTTTATAGGCGTTTCTTACCCAAGGCTGCAGAAGAACAGGCAGCTCTACACGGCATGTTGGCTGGTTCTCACGTCAAG
Source organism: Cydia pomonella (assembly GCF_033807575.1). Lineage (NCBI taxonomy): Eukaryota > Metazoa > Arthropoda > Insecta > Lepidoptera > Tortricidae > Cydia > Cydia pomonella. The sequence continues at coordinate 6,712,700 of NC_084726.1, forward strand.
GACTCTAAGGTCCTGACCTGGACCCCACAGCTTCTGAACGCCTTTGATAGATGTAAGTCCAGTTTATCAAAAGCTACTTTACTGTCTCATCCTGTCCAAGATGCTCCGCTAGCTCTAGTAACAGATGCTTCCAATACAGCCATAGGATCGGTGATAGAACAATTAATAGATGGACAGTCGCAACCTCTGGCGTTCTTTTCAAAAAAATTTAACAATGCACAGAAACAGTACAGCGCTTATGACCGTGAACTGTTAGCGATATATGAGAGCATAAAACACTTCCGCCACATGATCGAGGGACGACATTTCGTAATCTATACAGACCACAAACCGATTACGTTCGCGTTCACGCAAAAGGACCGTACCTGTTCTCCTCGTCAGTTCAACTACCTCGACCTAATTTCTCAATTTACAACAGACATTCGGCATATTTCAGGAAAGGATAACCTGACTGCCGATGCCCTCTCTAGGATTGAAGCCATTTCAACATCTATAGACCTGGAGGAATTAGCACGCCTGCAGAAAAACGATGCCGAGTTGCAGAACCTTATGTCCAGTGGTTCTTCACTAAAGCTAAAGCTTGTACCAATGCAAGGTATGAATATTTCCATTACTTGCGATGTCTCTCAGTCGAAGCCACGACCGTTCATCACAAAGGAACTACGTCATCAAGTGTTCCAGTCCGTCCACGGAATGAGTCACCCAGGCGCGAGAACTACGACCAAACTGGTAACAGACAGATTCGTCTGGCCCTCCGTACGCAAGGACTTGCGAAACTGGGTTCAGAGCTGCGAGTCATGCCAACGCGCGAAAGTTCAGAGACACACTTCTGCTCCCCTAGGAAATTTCGAACTGTCAGGTTCCAGGTTTTCTCATGTTCACATAGACCTCGTGGGACCCCTACCATCTTCGTGCGACAACCGATACTGTTTAACTGCTATAGACCGATTTACACGCTGGCCGGAAGTCGTACCGCTGCAAAATATCAGCGCTGAGACGGTAGCTAAGGCATTTTGCGATACATGGATTTCAAGGTTTGGTTGTCCACAGATCGTGACCACTGACCAAGGCCGGCAGTTCGAGTCCCATCTATTTAAAGAACTCTCCAAGTTGTGCGGCATCCAACTTCAACGCACCACGGCGTACCACCCAGCTGCCAACGGTATGATCGAGAGGCTACATCGATCCTTGAAGGCCGCTATAATGGCCCACAATGAGATACGATGGACGGACGTGCTACCCATCGTACTTTTGGGCCTACGAACGGCGTGGAAGGAAGATTTACACTGCTCAGTGGCAGAAATGGTCTATGGTGAGCCTCTGAGGATCCCTGGTGAGTTTTTAGAACCACATTCTATGAATAAGGTCCAGCCAGTAGACTTTGTTTCCCAGTTGAGACAGCACATAGCTAAAATCAGACCTGCTCCTGTTTCAAGGCATGGTACGAAGTCAGTTTTTGTCCATAAAGACCTTAAAACCTCAAGCCATGTATTTTTAAGAAAAGGCCATCTTAGAGGGTCCTTGGAAGCTCCGTACACAGGCCCATTGAAAGTCTTGAAGCGAACCGATAAAACTGTTACTCTAGAGCTACAAAGAGGACCAGTGACAGTTTCGATCGACAGAGTCAAACCAGCTTATGTGTTGAGTGACGACAACTCATCTCAATCCCAAGTCTGCCCGTCTCAAGTCGTCAGGACAACACGCTCGGGCAGAAAAGTAACTTTTCCTGATTTTTATGTCGCAGGTCCATAAATCTCCAAGGGGGGTGGTGTGGTGACCATAAACTCCACACTAATTACTGCTCCAGCGGGCCCGAAGTCAGGCGACGGCGGGAGCGGCCCGCAGCCTGGCGGTCCCTGGCTGTGACGTCACGCCCCCACCGCGGCGCGGCCGGCCGGAGCTCAGTGCATCGCCCGCGCTCGGACAGAGGCTCCCAGAGATTCGCACTAAACGCACGCCGCTTTTCTCCGCCTTATCGCTAGCCTCTGCTTACGCGCGCTACGCGATTATAATATTCTATTTAGCTTCTTTCTGTCGCCTAAACTCTTTCCGTACTTTGCACGCTTGTAAATATCTTTTAATTATTATAAAGTTTATATGGATCTCCGAGTTTGATTTCTACGCCGCTGAATAGGAATCCATATACTTATTTAGCTCGTTTCTATTACAAAGTATTTCCCTCTACTATAGGGGCTCAAAATTAACGAACTTTGCGTTCTTGTTATACCTAGGGCAGTAAAGTAAGATAAGCTTATGCTTTCTTATTTACTGGCTGAGGTGTGTATGTGTATATACCATATTTCTGTTCGACGGAGCCGGAAATTGGCAACTTCGTGCAGCGCATCGTGCCGAAAGTTGACGCTTTCCGCACGGACAACATAAAATAACTAACTCAAACTATCAGTATGGCGATAATAAGTACTACGAGGAAAATGCCACCGACATCCTTGGCTCCGCCGGCGCCATTTCGTACATAACTTCCGAAATTGCAAGTCGCACGCTCTTACAGGCCACCAGCGCATCTATTGTATAATCAATGATGTATATTGTTATTGTAAATAAAATGCTTGTTTTTTTATAAATATCAAGTGTACTCATTAAGTACCTAAGTACGACAAAAAAAAACCACTTACAATGCGTGTGGGATAAAACTCTTTTAACACGCAAGACTAAAGGATCCCACGGTTCCCTCTCATGTTTCTGATGTTGACATAAACTATACGACAAGAATTGAAACGAATCTCATACCAGTCGAGATCTTTCATAACATCGGTGGTGTGATTTGGAGTATTGATTTCGGACGCTAGTCAAATAGTTCCTGGTTGCTAAAAATGTTATCAGTGGTAGGTTAAAGTCAAGTAAATGAAATAAATCCTTTTATTATAGTGTTCATCGGTGTTTCAATATAAACTTGTAAACGTACTGTTGTTAAAATGAAGCGAGAAGTTTTACTAATGGTCCTAATTTCTTATGCCGTGGCTCAGCTTATCCTCAGACCGTAAGTTTTTTATTAATCTATTAATGTTATTACTTAGGTCATACTGAAAGGTCCTGGAATTTTAAATAAAAAATAAAAATTCTTACAAAATCCCTGATATATAATTTTCAAACAGCATTCCTAAAATACAAATCATCACCGAACAATTGTATCTTTCAACGAATAAATATTTTCACTGCGTGATCTCTAAATGGCTCATTCCAGAAACTTTCAGTTTTACCCACGTATGCACACAGGTAGGTATGATAACTAATAACAAAACTATTTATTCACTTTATTCGTCACAGTTAGTGGACCTTGGGAAATAGTACATTGTGCAACGAGGGGGGTAAGCGAAATTTTGCAAACGAGGTGCACGACAGCCGCGGGCTGGCATTTTCAATTGTGACTGAATGCCGGATATGACCTATCTGACATTCAGCCACAATTGAAAATTGGGTATAAATATTTCAAACGGCTATTAAATTAATCGAATTAATAATTATTTTTACATAGACAGTAAAAATAAATTATAAACGTCAGTATTTTAAAAGTAAAACTAATTTATACCTACTTGGTTCGTATGAATTATTGACGCAATTAAAAAACAACTTTTTTCACAATCCATTACTCCCGGGGGCACAATAAATGCCTTTGTCCTTCAGAATACCTGCATGACATCTTTCTCGAGCAAGTGTGATAAAAAATTTTTTTTGTTTAGTGGTCCCTTACATATCACTAAAAAGATAACCACTGGTTTGAACTATTAGCATTTTCCTGCCCAGAAGCTGGTTTACTTTTTATTTTTCAAACGTTGAAAATGTCATAAAAAGCCGGATTAATTCAAAACGTTTTGTTGGAAAAATTATTGCCTGTGCCCATTTCTGTAGACCTAATTCAGCTGCACAGGACTGGCGTAACAGCACCTCGCTAGCGAGAAGCACTACCCGTCCCTCTATCCATTTAGTACATCACACAAATTAAAAAAAAACAACCCCAGCTTTCAATTTTCCTTTCAGAATCAAAGTAATTAACGTGGAAAGCCTGGTAGACCTGCACGCTAAACTAAAAGATGCTGGTGACAAGCTGGTGGTGATCGGGTTCCTGCCAAGAGCTTGCCCACACAGCGTGAAGATCACTCCGCAGTTCGAGAAACTGGCGCTGCAGTATTCTCACTTCGTCGTATTTTTAAGAGTAAGATGTTCTTACGTAACCCAACCAGAGAGGTACATAATTTTCTATTCAGGCATGGGCGCCGCCACGATTACTTTCAGGGAGGTGCATAATAAATGGAATAGAAGAATTGATGCAGAAATTTATTTTTCTTGAGTAATATAGTTCCGAGTTATGCTATCAAAATCATTGCAGATTTAGGTATATTGGTCTAACTCTAATGCTGGTGCAGACGCATAAAAAAACATGTATTTTTTTTTATATATTTTCTTATCTGCCAGGGGGGTGCAAGTGCACCCCCTTGCACCCTGCTGCCGGCGCCCATGTATTCAGGGTGCCCAACGTGTCAATTGTCAACGATCCGTAGCGAACGAAACGCAACTGTCAGGGCAACTAAATATAACAATTATGCAGACATTAAAAGTACATACTTACTAACACTATATTATCCCATTAATGTTATGCATGGGAAAATAAGTAAGGCCTGGTGGCTCTGGGATCTTGGTCTTTAAGCTAATTTTGCACCTATTTGAACAGATTAAAGTGAAGGAGTTTCCTTATAAACAGAGATCGGACAAATTAGCGTCATTGCTCGCAATAATGTGGATATGACTCAAAAGTGATTAAAAAATTAATCATTTAATTATCAGAAAATTTAGAAAAATTACTGATTATTTTCTTTTATAAATCTACATTATAAGAAATCTTTGTATTATTTATTGACTAGAAAAGAAAGAATCGAAATTAAATCTTAGGTAAGAAATTAAATAAACGCTGCCAGCCTTCTGGGTACCATAATGCACGAAGGCAGGGATCGGAAACCGGTATTTTTTGTATGGGAACGAAAACGGTATTTTTTCGTTCTTTGTTAATTACTTCATTTCTAATTAAGCAATCTAATAATACGAAGTCGTTATCTGAAAACACAACTGAGTCCTACATTTAGAGTATAAAATAAACCAAAATATATGGTCATTTCGATGTTTTTGCAATAAACCGGTTCCGATCCCTGCACGAAGGTGACCTGGGGAGCATTTTTTATTTATAAGTTTATTTTAAGTTCCATTATATTTTAGTTTTAATATTAATAATTAGTTTATTTATTTTGTTCGTTTTTTAGTTATATACTATGTTACTTGATTAATAAATACATCCATTAAATGTACAGAAATAAACATAAAACAGTTCGAATTGAAAAAAAAAGATTATTTTTTTAATCAATTTTGGAGTTATGTCCACATTATTGCGAGCAATGACGCTAATTTGTCCGATCTCTGCTTATAAAGGAACGTCATATTTTCATATAAAATTGACATAAACGATGACATTGTCATTGTCACACTATCTTGGTCCGCCATTTGTCACCATCGTCGTTCTAACCAGTATGTAAGTGCGAAAGTGAGGGGCATAGTGACAGGCGACAAAAATGGAACCATGATGACACCGCAGTAGGGCTAAGATGGTCGGCTCTTTATCATTTGTCACCATGCCTGTCACGTTCTAACATGTATGTTAGTGGGAAAGTGACGCATGACATGACAGGTGATAAAAATGCGACCATGATATCGTTGCAACTTCAAACAACGTTACAGCTGCTACGGCGCAGCACATAGCAACAATTATCGTCCGCACTCGTAACCCCTGGGTTTCCCGGAGGCCGATTGGACTATACATTTTGATATCTAAATAATATAATTTTATTATCATTTACGTGTGCATCTCATGTGCATCTTGTACATATATTGACGCGTGCGAAACGCGTGGATGTATGATATTTGTTATATTTCAAAATGTAGGTTCAATTTGCCTCCTGGTATGTAGCAAAAATGCTGTGTAGAGATTGCCGAGCACACATGCGATTGAGACACACCGGACACATTATGAGATATCTTACTAACAGAATAATTATTTTACCCAGGTGTATGAAGACCACGATGACATTTTTATCGAGTACAACGTGAAGTCGGTGCCGGCGTTCGTCTTCGTCAGGAAGGCCGAGCAGCTGAGCAGGCGCGCAGGCAACATCGATGATATTGTGGTATGTACTAACCGATCTTATACCTTATTGCAACGATATAATGTTATAAATCGTCAGATATAAGTATGAAAGGACAAAAATTAATTTTTATCGTAATACGTCTAGGACACACTTAGATATTATACATCATCTTTTTGTATTAATTATTACCTAATTCTGAATATTTGCTCGTTTTCAGAGTGTAATAGAGTCGGTGAAGGCAGAAGATCAACTACTTAACAGTCTCATTACGATACAGAATTTGGACACAGGGTAAGTCATTTCCTTATATTTTCTAACCAATATGATGGTGGCAGACGTAATATTTACAAGCGGGAGTCTGTTTCTAACCAAACCCCCGGTGGCATGGAAATTGCCGAATGCAAATTGTTAGTGCGTAGTGTCAACGTAAACGTGATGGTTGTCAGAGGGTTTGCTGTTTTATCAATTTATATTAACTTTTATACTACACCACCATCCTTACGGCCACCAAAATCTCAAGCTCACCCAAAACCGAATCAGACCACCCCACTATCCACGTTGTCTTGTCTGTCCTACTCCTAAAGAGCAATTGCGAAACCGGAGGCGCGGAGGGAGAGCAGCTCTCGCCCGCAGTGACGGAGCGCGGGAACGAGGGAGGCAAGGGGCTGCTCTCCGCAGCGGCGGAGCCACCGATATCTAAAAGCCTCCCCCGCCCCCACGCCCCTAATAAGTACGACAAACTCCAGCTTTGATGGACACCCCAGCGTTTTTCATCGTTTTGATATGCAGCGCCACGCGTGGTAAATTAAAGAACTAATTCGACCAAAATGCCGCAGCAAATTGCAAACGGAGCTGTAACTGTGTACTCATAAGGTATTTTACAGAATGCGGACTTTTTACAATTTTCCTTCGGCCAAATTGTAAGAACAATTTGACTGCGACATAGACATTTCTACCTTTTTTATGAAGTATGATGAAAGTCTTTGAAAAATGTATCCGAACCGGTAACTTTTGTAATGTCCAACAGGAAAGACACCGGAATTCCCGGTCGTTTTTGACCCAAACATTTACGTATACCTTCGCCAGTCTTTCTCCGGGACCAGCCATTGCTGGTCATTGCTGGTGGACATTGCATTCAATGTCTCGCTCAAATCTTCGAAGGTATGTAATTTTTAAGTCAATCTATGTTGCAGGGGCGTATTATATGACGTCGAATGTCACGACGACATGAAAGGGCGGCTCACAGAAGCGAAGGATAAGCTGGTGGTGCTAGCGTTTCTACCTAGCTACTGCCCTCACAGCTACATGATGATACCAGAAGTACAGGAGCTTGCTAAGAAGTATGCTAAGACGACCTCATTCCTTAGGGTCGGTATTACAACTTTAGATTTTTCATTTATGCAATATAAGTTGTTTAATCCCCACAAGTTTTTATGAAAGCCACAGTTCACACGGGGACGATGGGCCCGGAATCGATTCTCCCGACACCCTACAGCAAGGTACGCTCTCTGCTGCTAATCGTAGAACGCAGCCCCACTCACATGATCACCGAGGTTACCTAGATAGGCGGTCTTCAGACTGAGACCCATCCGGTTGCAGATGCAGCGCCGTGACACAGAAAGAAGTGTCCGAAATTTGAAACTGAAATCAAGTCTGATTTTGCTGTAGTTTTGGCTGAAACCGAACCTGCGGTCAAAACACGATACCGAACCGAGCGTACCTGCTGAAACCGAAAAAAGAAACTGCTACACCGCGTCACCTTCTTAAATTGACATTATTGTCATGTGGTCCACTGTTCAGATTCGCCAACATTCCTATATCGTCACTTTCCTATCTTGTCCACAGTTCTAAGTCATCGACATTCCTACATGGACAGAGGTCAAAATGATAGGCCAATAAAACTTTTCAGATAGACAAAAGCAATTTAAAAGTAAATGATAAGTGCCGATGTTGTCTTATTTATAAAAGGCAGCCAGAATAATGGCTGGTAATGTAGACGATGGGACTGTAGTCAAAATAGTACCTAATGTGGACGAGTTAGGTAGGTGACGATTTAGGAATTACATGCTGACGGCATGGCATTCTGGGCTATTTAAAAAGGTGACGAAATAGGATTGTGGACGAAGCGATCCTCAGCCAAACTTGGGTTCTTTGTTTCAATTATTTGCGGGCTATGATTTAGTGATAACCCATAAGTGAATATGCATGATAAGGTGTGATTCAGTTCATTGTCTTATTACTTTGTTACCTTCTTTCTAGATCAAGGAAGACCATGATGACATATATGAGATATTTGGCATACACACAGTACCGACATTTATCTTTATGCAAAATAAGAAGAAACTCTTGGTGCGCACTGGGACCAGCGTCAAACAACTTGCGGTGGGTTCTCGAAAATGTTTAGATATGAGTACCCACTGTTAGCATTTAAAGTAATAACTGTACAAGTAAATTGCACATGTAACATGTTACTTTGCCCCATCAGCATTTGGTTTATACAAAAGTTTCGTAATTGGTTGATATACATATTATAAATAAATAAATACTTATATTAAGTTAACATAAATCAAGAAATCAAGAAATCGTTTTAAGCAGCAATAAAATCAGGTAAATAAGCAGCGGCAGTCGTGTTTCTCAAGACTAAGAGAAGAAGCAAGAGAGTATTTAGTATTCATTTATTTCTTGCTTAGTTTTGGGTAGTAGTAAAACATTTCTTATGGTATCACATGGCATGGCATAAGCACTAAGTCACATTAAATAAATAAAATAAAAATTCGCAACAAAATTCCAAGAGAAAAAATAGACGAGCGAAAAGGGCATATTGCCAGTTCGCACGGTGGAGGCACCATGCAGGTTTGCCGTGTTACAACTTAACAAGATATGATATATATATCTATTGGAACAATTAGACTGTACTTTTGAACTGTACTGTAGAAATACATATATTCATATTTGAAAGAGTAGGTATAGGTAACCCAGCCAGGGTGGTAGATATACTACACGGTGGTAGATACTATACAGGTAGATATTGACAGTTCTCATTAATTACTTTTCTGATAAAAAAAATTTTTCTCCGTTGCAGGACATATTGGAGGCTGTGCTAACTGGCGACTACACTTCGACGACAACCACCACACAAGCACCATTGTACGAACGTTATATCATATCTTACTTATCACATCATGTCATATTACATCATATGCTTAGGCCCCTATTTCCCCACAGTCGCCTGACACGGACAATTCACTGTATCTACAGTATATTGCTTTTTTAAAAGTAAACATTGACGGTTTATATAGACCGTGTCATTCAAGAAGACGCGTGCCTTGACTCGTATTGTCATCTAATTAAAGGTTACATTTGACAAATCTGCGCGTCATCGTGGATGACACGCACTATAGCGTCGGTAGCGTCGTTACTCACCGAGCCAAAAATGTACCTACAGGAAGTTTTTAATTCGCAAGTTGGTATCAGTCGAATATTGCGAGGGCAATACCTATACACCGTGGGCCAATTAAACCCGACAGATTTTAAAGGTGTATTCTTGGCCGCATTTAGAGACTAAAATGTCATACAAAGTTTCCTGAAATCGACCTTGTGTTAGAGATAATATAATTTTTAGTGAAAATTTGTTTCTGTTTTAACATAGTGAAAAATTTTCGTAATAATGTTCTTCTTTACCAAGGTGTAAAAGTACATTTTAAGCAAATTTATTTTTCGGCGAAAAAATTTTTTTTTTTTGCGAAATTGGCAAATACTCATATGACATTCTTTGCTCATTATCCACCTCAGGAATGCGTGATTAAAATCTGTCACGATTAATTGGCCCACAGAATATATAGCAGACGGACACATACTTTCTTCAAAGAAAGTTCCGAAAGAATCAATGTTATATACGGCCTAGGCTTTGAACCTATGGTTGATCTCAGGTTGAAAGCTGATGAATCCGACCACACTAAGTCTTCACTTGGTCACTCTTGGCAGTGACAATATATATACTAGCCCACCGCGCCATACTTCACGTATAACTTGGCGGCGGACCATACTCCTTAGGGCCACCCCACCGTCTTTTGAGCGGCGGTGTCTAGTCAGCGTTATGGAAAATGGCGTCGCAGCGCAGTTGCCTACGCTGCGTCGAGCAGCAGCCATATAGTTGACTAGACGCCGACGCTCGGGAGACGCTAATGTGGGGGTGGTTCTGAATTTTTCTCGTTCTATTCCAGGAGCCATATAATCGACATAACCAGCCCTCAACACCTGAATGAAACGATGGCCACGGCCGGCAACAAGCTGGTGATCCTCGCGTTCATGGCTAAGTGGTGTTCTAAATGTAAGAAAATCGCTCCCAAGATTGAAGCCATGGCGGACGAATACTATGGCACTGTCATGTTTTTAAAGGTTGGTGGTTCTATTCCCCGTGTTTTTTTTTTATTTCCGTTAATTTCCTGTCCTTACTTAAATGTCCTGAGCTTACATTAAGTAACTTTCTACAAAAGACAACGGTTTTCTAATTAACTCCATTTCGGAAATAATTAATAATTTATTTTTATCTTATAAGGCCCCTATGAGCGTGTACATTGCCTTAGGTCCTGTTTGCATATTGATTAGTAGTGTTTAGTACGACGCCCGAGACCACGAACCGGCGAATGATGTCCAAAGAATTGGTTATTCGTATTTCCAGAAGAATTCATCATTAACTGAATCCGTCAACGGATTCACCGTCATGTTTGCCATTCATTGCATAATATCCTATCAAAATTATACAATAAACAGCAGAATGCAAAAAATCCAAAAAAACGTATGGAGCACAATCCGCCATATTTCGTGGATCATTCGAAAGTCCCAAATGGCGGCAAATGGAACCGTCTTCCCGCATGTCACCCATCCGTAGTTTATTTATTCGGTATCGGCCTGTTCATTTTTTGTTCTAACTGACAGGCCCATATCGTCCGGCGGACTGTTAATCAGTGGGCCCCTTTAGACACACTAGCGTCGGGGGCAGACTGCCATATCGTTCGATATTAAGTAAAGCCGAACACTGACTAACAGGCCGCCGGACGATATCGGCCTGTCAGTTAGAACAAGAATTTGACTGTTCCGAACAACTGACCGGCCGATATCGTCCGGCAGACTGTTATTCAGTGGTTGGCTTTACATGCGAATTTTTTTCAACTAACACTTCAGTTCGAATAAAACGTCATCTCGACTTGTATTAGAATAGTGGTCAAATGAAATTGCTTTGTTGCTCAAACATGTTCTAAAGTTGAATGTAATTAAAGTATCAGTTATCGATAATATAAAGTTAACTTCACGTAGCCACCACAGACACAGGTTTCTTAATATAGGCCGTTAGCTTATCGTTTCGTTATAGGGAGGTTATGATATGGATGTAGATAAAAACAAATTTAATTTGTATTTAATCAAACAAATTTTGAGGAAACTAGAAAACCTCAAATATTAAAACCATCTGGAGAGGCCGAACTAAAAAAACGGATAAATATTTTAGGATAGGTATAAATGTTACGAAATCGTCTGGATTTAAAAAATGTCTTAACTTATTCCGCAGATCGATGACCATACCAAAACCAAAGAGCTCTACAAGGAATACAATATCCAACGCGTTCCGACGTTTGTCTTCCTACGGAACTCCAAAAAGCTCAACCAGTACGAGGGCACGTGGTCCGAAAAAATCAGGACTCGTATAGAACTGCAAGATTTTCTAAATCTGTGATCAAGAAGAAGTACCTACCGAGCGAAAGTGGACTTAATAATTGTAATGCATTTAATTGTTGCTGAAAAAAGTTTTTATGAATAAAAGATTGTCATTTATTTCTGGTGTGACGTAGTGTGGCCTCTTCCTCTTTATTTATTTATTTATTTATTTATTTATTTATTTATTTATTTATGTTCAGGAGAACCAACAGCTTTAAACTTACAATAGGACAACAAGATTAATACAGAGAGCCAATTACAGGAACTCACAAGTAATTACAAAGTATATAAAAAAAAATGCTAACACTGACGCACACACACATGCGTACAAAGTGAGAAAAAAACAAAAACACAATTGAAAATGAAAATACATAGAAGCCATTAAAATAGACCCTAGGTTCGGAAACACTTAGCTCATTAGCGCCCAGAATAATTGAGGTCTCAAAGTTCGAAGGAAAAAAGAACATACAGTAAAATATTTCAGATGTTAATGCTGATAAAGCATATTTTAAAGTTCATATCGAGGCGCTAATGCACTAGGTTGATGAATAAAATGCATTTAATCGCCTAATGAAAACTTAATAAAGTAACAAAAACAAAAAAAAAAAACAGTATACATATAATAATACAGAGAAAGAAAGCTCACATAAAACACCGCTTAACCAGACTATGCCTCACATTAGGAACTTTACAATTGAATATGTCAATATCAAGTTCCTTCGACAACTCATTTAGCTTACGACTCGCGCGAACCAGGAAGCTATTCTGCCTATACTTGGAGGATACAGTTTTTATAGATATTGGGGGATAGTACCTTTTAGAACGGTAGGGAGTATTGAAAGAAAGTTTGCTTAGTAGCTCGGGACAGTCAGTTACGCCACTGGTGATGTTCAGGAGAAAGGTAATGTCAGATATTTCACGTCTTTTTTGTAAGGGGACTAGATGGTGCTTCTTACAAATACTTAAATAGTTGGAGGAACTATAGGGAAATTTCAGTTTAAAACATAAATATTTAATAAATTTTTGCTGAACGCGTTCGATACGGTCAACGTAAGTATTATAGCAAGGGTTCCAGACTTGCGATGCGTACTCCAGTTTACTCCTCACATAGGCGCAATAAAGTACTTTAAGGGTTTTAGCTTGAGTGAAATATAGAGAATTACGCATTATAAAGCCTAATGCTTTTAGTGCTCCACTAATAATACTATCAATGTGCTTGTCAAATATAAGTTTGGAATCGTGAATAATACCCAAATCCTTCATATATGTTATTTTCTCAAGCGGTTGGCCCTTAATTGTATAAGATTTAGAGATTACGTTACGTTGACGGGAAAATGTAATTGAAAAGCATTTCGAGGGATTAAGTTCCAGCATATTTATTTTACAGTACTCATCAAGACGTACGAGATCAGATTGCAATAACATTGAGTCATGGTCGGATTTTATCTTATTTATGATTTTCATATCGTCGTCTCTTTGTCGGTCCCTTATTATTGCTGAGGTTCGAGAACACTTGGTTTTGAAGTTCCTGTGATTTGTCTAATGTGGTCTAGAAACATAATATAATTTATTAATAGTATATTCTGAAAGTTAGTTGTCAAGCGGATCTCAAGCTCCCATGAGCCGTGGCGAAATGCCGGGACAACGCGAGGAAGAAGAGGATGAATTTTCTAAAGCTAAATTACTAATAAATAGTTAATCTTACTTTCTAATTTTGTGTTTTCCTACGAATCTCAAGTCGTTCCCGTTACAAACTTTTAACCCCTTTTTAGTCCTCTAGGGAGATAATTTAAAAAACGCTGAAATTATTTTTCTTGTATTGTATATTCCTTATACAGTATATTCCTACGATATTTCAAATCCCTCACTCAAAAAAAATCGTTCTTGGTACAAACTTTCATCCCCCTTACCGGAAGAATAAAATAAAAACGCTATAATTACTTTTCTTGTGTTGTAATATATCTTCCTATCAAGTTTCCAGTCTCTCAGTCACATACGTTTTCGTTTCCGTTACCAAATTTCAACCCCTTTTTCACCACCTTAGACGAATTTCCAAAAAGGATGAAATCGCCTATCTTTTTTTTAAATAAAAGTAATACCTGTTTACGAAGGTTCGAGTTCCTAGCTAAAAGAAATAAAACTTAACCCCATACAAACTGTTATCCCCTTTTAACCAACCCCCTTAGGGGGTGAATTTCTCGAAATCCTTCTTATCTCTTGTACACGTTATAAATGTAATCTGGTAGGTACCATGCAAATTTCAATTTTCTAGCTTTTGTGTTTCGGCTCTGGGTTGACAAATCAGTCAGTCAGGACAAATATATATTTATGTATGTGTACTCATTGATCCATTGCTTTCCAAACTTGAACCACTTCCCGATATCTAGTGGCGGCCGAATGGAGCCGATCTGATGATGCCTTGGAGGATTTAACAACTGGAGCTGCCTTTAAGAGATTACCCCTCTGTCGAAAAGCTCGGCCAATGGTCATATGTATTGTATGGACTGACGTTTATCTGACATGGCTATTTGTACGGTACATAGAAATAGCCATACATTTGACGTGCCTCTCCCCTGCAAAAATCGGCAGACTGTTTTGTACAGAAAATTACAGTCCAGGCGTCTCCAGTTTTTAAATCCTCCAAGGATGATGCAGTCGAGTAAAAACTTTTTTAAATATATTTTTAACTGTAATTTTGTGCTTTATAGCAAAATAATAGGGTTCAATTTGGCATAGTACCTGACACCCTCATTATAAAAGCCTAATTTTCATGCCGGACTCTTATAGGCATAGTGAGCTGCAAAATTTCATGGAAAAATTATGAATGAATTCATTGATAAAGACACCATGCACTTTTACGCCTGATGGTTCCTACGTTCCAAGTAGTTAGAAAACTACTTCTTAAAAGCTGTATGATTAAAGACTCCCTAACATGTACCCAAATTGTTAACGAAAGTAAGAAGCCAGTTTGACTAAAGTTTTTGACCCAGTCAGAAGGTAGCCAAAGGGAGTTCCTCTTTTCTTTGTAAGTAAAAAAACTTAAACACTTTGGGTTTAGGCTCATTAGGAAGATCTCGGGCTGGAAGTACACAAGGGAATGAAAGAACAGTCAATGGTCAAACAAAAAGTGGCTGTGACATAATCGGACAGACAGGCGGACATGACGCATCTATAAGGGTTCCGTTTTTTGCCATTTGGCTACGGAACCCTAAAAAGTGAAGTGCCATATCTGAATTTATTAAGGGACGACAAGATTAGGTTCGTAAGTGACGATAGAGATTCGGACTCTGAATTTCTGAAAAAGTCGCCCATTTCTGATATTTAGTTCAACTCCTTTTTGTCCCAAATAATAAAAGACAATTTTGTATCATATAAACTTTAATACACAATACCTACTTACAACTAAATGCATTACAACTTATAATAATCATATACCTAGCATTCGCAGCTAACCGCATTACCTCTAGTATTTTTTCATTTAACTTATTTTTTTGGTACAACGAAATACAAGTAAATAAAACATAATAAAAACACTTAAATTTAAAACTTGTAAATAAAACAAATGCCCTAAATCCTGGTTGCTCGGTAGGGTGCGCAGAAGGCTGGCCGCATTGTCTTGGATAGCAATGCTGATCCGCTGAGCGTAATACTGGCGAGCCCTCTGGTCACCAAAAACGTCTCCAAGGCGCTTTGACAACTCCTCGTAAAGGCGACGCGCGCTAGGCCCCCACGGCCCCAGGTGTCAACCCCAAAGGCCGCAAATATGTAGCTGCTGCCGAGGGTGAAGTACGAATGCAGCCGCAACTAAAGTCACGGCAGTATGCGTCCAAATTTCTCGACACATTTTTGGAAGGCCAAGTTGTACAACAAAAAACTTTATTGTTTTCATGTTGGTACAAAGATCTTACAAACAACCTATCAAGGTGTTGCAAATTTATAATTACCTTTAAACTAACGAACAACGTAATGGTATTATAATTAGGACTAACATCTAGGGATAGTTACTTCTACTTTCTCTTCTACTTCTACTAGGTGAGTGTGTGTTTGTAGTGTGACTACTTAAAAAGACATAAACCAAAATATTCCTTAGTTAATGAACATAAATTTAGAAAAATCTTAAAATCTTGCAATTCTACATGCGTCCTGATTCTATCGTCAGTAGTGCCGACGAATGGGTCTATTTTTTTAGAGTTCCTTATGAACACAAACGTCGGCACACGTTTAATTTTGTACTTTGCGTAGAGCTCGTTGGTTACGCTGTCGTCGTCAATCTGGGAAAATGAGACATTTTTTAAAATCCAGAGGATTAAATAATTTTAACCATAAATATCTGGTCTGATCGGCGAATATCTGACAAAAGAGGACTCTTTATTTCTTTGGACATATGGTGCACCTAATCATTTGGAGAAACAAAATAAATTTATTCTTGGATAGTATGTTGAAAGTGAGCGTGATAAAGGACAGATTCTAGTACGCTGGAGCGACACAGTTAGAGGGGTTGTTAATGGTAGCTGGCAGGAGGCAGTTAAATTGTCAAACAAACAGACTCCATTTGGAGAGCAATTACATATGGTCACGATCCTCAGCAATAAGGGAACGTCTAGTAAGAAGAAGAAGACTCGATCTCGGCAATTGGCTCTGCTATAGTTGATATGGGTTATACATATTTTATGGTATGGTTATCTCGTTCGTGTCTTTAACTCTTTACTATAGACCTCGCAAATCTTAAGCTAATTTTTACGCTTCCCTTTATAGAATAGAATAGAATAGAATAGAAGAAATTTATTCAGAAAACGCTTAAGTTTAAGTATCTAATACATGAGACGACAGAATCAATTTATTATTAAGCGTCACTGAAAAGGTCTCCACTCAGCTTAATGTCAAGATACCACCTAAGGGTCTCGACGCTGGTCTTCCGTGGAAACCTTTCCGAGAGAGCGCAGCTACACGCTAAAGTACAAAGTTTTATATATTTAAGTACAGAAGTTTCAAGTAAGGCTATAATTATTATTCAATTAAAAACTACAATGACAAATAAATTATTTAAATTATCGGTACCTAAACAGTCAGTCAGTCGTCATACAAGGCGAAATAAATTATAGGGTAGGCGTTCGTTCTAGTACATGGCATAGTGATGGCACAGGAGTATACCCAATATTTTACAGACGTGATACTTAAGACTCAAATCAGAAAACCCTGATATATACGAGTACATAATTTATTGAAGTCATTAACTTTTATTGTATTGTCCTCAGAAGAGATTTCTAAAATATGTTTGACCCATATATTTAAGGTTCTCAGTTAGCCTTCTCGTCAATCACTTTGCTCACACGGACTTCTTTTTAAAGATTGAATATCATTCACTACGAATACCAACCTTCAGAAACACGACAGAGCCGTAATACTCATCCGCCATGTCCTCGACTTTGGCAATAATTTTCCTACACTTGGAACACCACTTAGTCATGAACGCGAGGATCACCAACTTGTTACCGGCGCTTGACAACTTCTCCTCCAGTTCTTGAGGGCTAGTTATGTCAATTATGTGGCTTCTGTAATATATAATAAAACCCATTTAATAAGATTCTGAAGGGACCACGCCATAACCAGTTTAAAGTCGTGAATTTTTTTTTGAAAACAAGTTGCAGTGTACTTAGATGACGTATTACGCGAAAATTTCTTAGTAAAAGTGGTGGTATTTAGCGGGTTGTCACTGTATAATTATGAGAAGGATACTAAGGATCTATGAACTGCCTTAGTTATCTCAACACTCAACATTTTCCCCACAATTTTTAAGGACAAAGATTCAATTTTCACATAAAATACAGTTATAACTCAAACACCCATTCAGTATCGTGATAATTTAGGTACTCCAATTCATCTTTTTGAGCCACGATTCATAAACTTGGAGAAAAGGTTCGACTAACAACTCAGAAGACTCGATTCTTAGTACCTACAGTGTCTCCATCAGATATATCGAAGGCGGTTAAACAATACGAGTATTTGCTACCAAGAGAAACAGAAAATTTTCAGCACACCAACGTAAAAAAACTACTTACAGTAAAACGTTACAAATAAAATCCAAATGAACGCTATTAAATGTTTATCATTTAAAAGTCAATTATATCTACCAGCCAACATGAGGAACAAAAATAAAGAGAGCTATATAAATATTACTGATGTGGTGAAAAAATTACAACTGAGGGTCTATCGCGAACCATGTTCGACGTGTTGCCTCTCTGTCACAGTTGTAATTTCGTACGTAAGTGTGACAGGGAGGTAACACGTCGAACGTGGTTCGCGGTAGGCCCCCTGTACTCACAACGGCGCCTGTTCGTTAGCAGTTAGCACAGCCTCCAACATTGCCTGTAAATGAGAGGTAAGTAGAAGAAATTTTAATAAGACTGAGGTTTTTTCCTAATCCGTTTCATATACTTACAAGGAAAGGTACCGAACTGTCCGGTTCCGATTAGATTTATATTTATATATGTTATAGAGTAGTCTAAAACAGACACGTATTTTTTTTTAGCTGCTCAACCTATTGAGAAAAATTGTACTACAAAGTACTGAAAAATGACTAAATCTCCTAACTCCTATTGAAAGTCATGCTCAAGCAACTTGGTAGTTAATAGCTGGTATGAGTATATGTTTGAGAACAGGAAAAAATTGTGAGCACGTGTTTTGTTATATCTGCTTAAACTAAAGTTTTCCTAAAAAAAACACCCGTCTTTATGTGTATCTTTCTTTAGCGATAAGATATTATAAAACATCGAATGTCGATTTTTTTGTGTGGTAGGGCACAGCACAGCGGATGTCATTCCAGATCTAGAGCAGAGCCCAACTGGGGAAGTACCTCCACCTTACAGAAAACCGCAGCCAAATAACACTAGACCCCACTCATAGTGTTGTGTTCCTGCCGGTGAGTAAGGTTGCCAGAGCTCAACGAGGGGGGGTTAGGGTCGGCAACGCGCATGTAACTCCTCTGGAGTTGCAGGCGTACATAGGCTACGGAGACTGCTTACCATCAGGCGCGCAGTATGCTGGTTTGCCACCGAAATAGTATAAAAAAAATATTAAGAAACTTCAAAGACACCAACATATGTGACGTTCCACGGGTAAATTAAAGCGTGAGGTATTATGGCGGTTGGATCTCACGCTATTATTAACGCCGGTCCAATACCAATGCAGTGCTGCGCGACGTAAACGCCGTCGCCATAAGGTACAAATACCCACACATTTTACTGTTTGACCCTAACAACCCTCCCTGGGTTGTTAGGGTCGGCAACGCGCATGTGACTCCTCTGGAGTTGCAGGCGTACATAGGCTACAGAGACTGCTTACCATCAGGCGGGCTGTATGGTTGTTTGCCACCGACGTAATAGTATAAAAAAATCATAGTGAATTGAGTGATGAATCAATATTGCCGACCCAGTTTTTGGATAGTTTTTAAAATGACAGAGCCTTATGGCTCAGTTCATTGGTCGATAAGGCCCGCATGCGGGATGCGGGAAATTTCCATAAAGCATGCCATTATGAGTTTCACTAGTCGTTATACCACCTTACCGCCTGCGGGGATTCGACCGAACTCTCGATTTATGAGTTTCACTAGTCGTACCGCTTGTGAGGAGTCCCCGCACGCTTTATATCGACCAATGAAACTAAGCCATTATGTTAGGGGGGATTCGCGAGATCTACAGCTCACAGAGCTACTATAGTTATAGAAGTGAGTTGCGAAACAATATTCTAATAGGAACCCACCGCAAGTTGTTTAATGCCGGTCCCAGGGCTAACCAAGAGTTTCTTCTTGTTTTGCATGAAGATAAAAGTCGGTACAGTCTGTATGCCAAAATTTTCGTATAAGTCGTCATGTTCTTCGTTGATCTAGAAAAAGAAAGGAAGATAATAACGATCACTGATACGAATATCAATAAAACAGTGAAAGGAATCATCATCAACATAAACTTAAGGACTGCGAAGCACTCTTGTCGGTGACAGCCTGATACGACACGACGTTCACTTTCTCTTTCACTTGATCCATATATGCCCATCTTGGCTTCGCTCTCCTCCTGTTTCCCTTCTATAACGGTCTTGATGAGTTCATCGTGTCGTAACAGGTGACCCACCAACCTGTTCCCTTTTATATTTTTGATGATGGTATTCTTAATGGGCACCTTACCAGGCTTTTCTTGAACTCTATACAAGACCTCTTCGTTAGTTATTTTAAGAGAGGAATGCATAATAATTGTTAAAGTTTGGCAAGTCGCTAATCATAGGCAGAAAGAAGTTTTGTCTTAACATGTTGAGGGGATATGCAATTGGGAAAACTTAATTGCGTTACTGAAAATATTCGCACTAAGAAAGAAAGGCGTCTGGGCATACTTTTTGGCAAGTTACTTTTCCGCCTAAATCATTATGTAGCTGTGTGCAGAGAGGCTTGTTAGTCGGTTGTCAGTTGGCCCTTCATATCCTATCTTGCAATACTGACCCTAAGGAACAAGGTGATCTTGGAATACTTCTTGGCAAGCTCCTGTACCGCTGGAATCATGGTATAGCTGTGAGCAGTGTCGCTTGGCAGGAACGCGAGCACCACTAGCTTGTCCCTCGCTTCTGTCAGCCACCATTTCATGTCGTCATGACATTTTACGTCATATAATAGGCCCCTGCAAAATATCCTGCTTTAATAATAACTTAATAAAGTTTTTGTTTAATCCCTAATGCTAACATTAACCGGAGTAAGCGAAAGATTCCAAAATCAAAATGTGGAATCTTGACCGTTGCGAGGGTTTCAAGGCACGAACGTCAAAGTTTTCTATTGCTACCAACTGAAACACAAAATTTTCACCAAACTAAAGCGAGGAAAATACTAACTGTAAAACATTACAAATCAAATGCAAATGAATGCTTCAATAAATATTTATCATTCATAGTCATAGCTTAAAGGGGCCCACTTATTACCAATTCGCCGGACGACATCGGCCTGTCAGTTATTCGCAAAAGCTGGCAACCGCGAATAACTGAGAGGCCGATATCGTCCGGCGAACTGGTAATCAGTGGGCCCCTTAAAAGTCAATTCCACCTCTTTTTTCCTCGCGTTGTCCAGATATTTTGCCACGGCTTATGGGAGTCTGGGGTCCGGTTGGCAACTTATCCCGAGAATTGGCGTAAGCATTAGTTTTTACGAAAGCGACTGCCATCTGACCTTCCAACCCAGAAGGTAAACTAGGCCTTTTTGAGATTAGTCCGTGGAACTTTGTGGTGAAAAAATATATAGAGCTTTACCCTCGATCCAAAAGATGTGTAGTATTGACAGTTTTATTTTGTTGACCTTCCGCCTTCACCGATTCTATTACACACTGAAAACAAGAAAACATAGAAGGAATAAGTACCTACTCATATCTCAGTTTTTAAGGATTCCGTAGCCAAGCATCGCTCTCGGGCGGGCAGACGGACATGGCGAAAAGATTCTATTTGACTACGGAACCCCAAAAATGGCGGTAGATAGTTGGACATATTCACTATTTTATCTTTTTCAAGTGGAGATGCCGGAAACATATTTTGTTGTAAAAAATCATTCACTTATGATTAAGCTGTTTTATTTAAACGAAATATATTAATTATGCATAGGTATATGGCCCTATATTAAGAAACTCGATAAGGTAATTTTACTTTTTTCTATTAGTTTAGTTATAAATAGGGTAACGGCGCCTATTAACGCGGGTATCAAAATCGACGTCTAACACCGCGGTGTTTACAAATACGCATTTTGCAAGCAAACAGATCTATTCTCTAAGAAATAAAGCAAACACAAAACAAGCTCATTCATTGGTCTATCGTGCCCATTAGTGTGCATTTGTGTGAGTGTAACAAAAAACTCGCGATTCGTCAGTTTGTGCGACGGCGGCGCAAGAACCGGTTGTTCCATACAGACGCGTGACTCCACAGGTAAGTGCACTCCAATCTTACTTAGTGTTTTACGTAATAGTTATGGCAAATAAACTAGTGCAATGCCTTTTAAGAGGTTGTGTATTGTTTTCTACACGATTTTGAATTACTTTTAACTTAGTTTTTGACCGGGAAATACGTTTAAAATTGAAAATAAAATACAGCGGTGATAGGCGCCAATTACTTCTGTGGTAAGTAATTCCGTGGTATGCCACGTTAATAGAAAAAGTGGTAGTTTTGTTATTTACTCTTTAGTTTTGGTACAAATTATCAATTTTATAATTTCTTTTATTTATTCCAATCTTGATCTATTCACGCTATTAAAGAGCTATTTCCGTGGTATGGAAAGTATTCAACTAACCCTTAATTTTTAACAAAAACTTCAGCACCGATTTCCTTGTTTCTATGGGAACCCTTAATCTGTCAACTTTTTTTTATTTTGAGTTAAAACCTAAAATTTACTTGCCAGTTATGTGATTTTGTCTTTACAAGAAGCTTGTAATATACGTGTTTGATTTGATTTGAAAAAACATCTGTGTTTTATTCTTTTTATGGGTCGGAATTAGGTTTAATTAAACTCCCAATTAAGCCTATTACCGATGGTATGATCAGATTACCCTCGGTAATAGAATGTATAGAAATCTATTACCGACCCAGAGAAATATCAAATGGGTCGCTAATAGGCTCTTAAAGAGTTATCTATTACCGAGTGACTATTTGGTATTGTATTGAAATATCGCATTTAGGGTACCGCAAGTACAGATTTCGTTGATAAAATTTAGACTTCAGTTATCATTATCAGATTTAAATTCTTCTGTTTTCTGATTCAGTTATTACTCTGACAGACAAGGAAGGGTACCCAACTGCCGGACAATTCCGATTAGATTATATTTATATAATTTTATTTATACAGTAGTCCAAAATCTCAGACATGATTTTTTTTAGCTATAAGAATCAGCAATAAGAAAAGTACTGTGATTTGTTAGTTATAAACGGGTAAATTATAACACATAATATGTGAGAGACTTTATTTAACTTAATTACCTTATCAAAAATATTAGAATTAAAAAATTTCATGTTTTTATATATAGTCGAAATTTTATAATGTGGACGTTTACCATTTCACTGTGGTAAACTTTCACTCAGGTGGTAAACGTCCAGCTTATAAAATTTCGACTATAATTTACGCTGTGCCTTATGAGAAAATGTTACTTACTTGTTTTTTTTTGTGCAGCTAATTATGTCAGTAAGACAAACTCTTATCAATCTTTATAGCATTTAAAAATTACTTTATTTAATAACAGGCAGGCCTATTTGTCATATACGTCCTTAGTAAAACTTTACTAACAATAATTTTTGTTGTTTTACATGTAAAACATTCAACTTATAACTTGTTATACAGGTACTCGTGGGTACTTGGTAAGTTAACTATTTAATAGTATTTGATTGTGCCAAAGTGTAATTATAATCTCTTCGAATATATCTCTTATTTTTAAACATACTCCTATAGTTTTATTTTTTATTTTTGTGTCATTATTAAACTTAATGACACAAAAATAATATACAGAACCCACGTCGTTATTATTGTTTTAACCCTCGGTATTAGGTTTCGAATTTTGAGTTTGGTTTCTGTTAACGAGTGCAGAAAAATCATGCCAATTGTACCCTCGGTAATGAAAGCTCAATTCGCGATAATAGAATCACAGCCTGTCCCTTGCCACGGTAATAGAAGATTTTGTAATTTTGGCTTCAAAAAATATTTTAATACATATAATAACCCAAAATGAATCCAAAAACGTGTGAAACGGAAAGTTCATTAAATGCTCTGATGAAAAAAAAAAATTCCTGGCTGTTAGACAGCATTGATACCCTTAATTTTTGGATCTCTTTTGAAAAGTTCCTTAAGTACCACGGTAATAGGTGCCTTTACCCTAATTACTAACATTATTGTTTTAATTACGCACAAAAATTGGCGTGTTTAATATATTTTTTTCATTCTACTAATAGCAACTCGCCGTCAGACGACAGTTGTAATAGAATTTACGATTGGACAACAATTCTTTCTCGTCGACTTTAATGGTTGAATTAAGACTTCGTATATCAAACGGTAATCGCATAGTTACTTGTCACTAGTTACTCAATAGTCGGGATTATAATTGTATAATGACTTGTAACGAAACGCTTTTGCCAAATGAATTCGACCGATTACGTGTCGCCGCGGAGAAGGTTCAAAGGATAGAACAAAAGACATCAACGCGCTACTATTTAATGAATAAGAAGTGCGTTGATGTCTTTTGTACTATCTTTTTACTTAGTGAGATACTTATCTATGCTTATTTAATTATTTAGGTTTTATAGTAGAAAAAGTTATATTATTTTAGTTGAGACGTAGAAAAGGATATATAATAGTGATATGACTGTTATAATCAAGCTTTTCAATCTCGTACCTTAAGGGGCCCGCTGATTAGTTATCAGTTATTCGCGATTGTCAGCAATGTCAGCTTTTGCGAATAACTGACAGGCCGATATCGTCCGGCGAACTGGTAATCAGTGAGCCCCTTTACTTGGGCCGCTCAGCAAGCTTCGTGGCCTAAACACGGTACTCGACTGAAAAGCTCTCTATTATATCAAGATTGTATAAAAGTAAACTGCAACGATACCACAATATTATCGATGTAGCGTGTGCGCCTGCTCAGTGGCTCGGACATCCTAACGAAAATGAACGTTGGCACAGACTTCACGTCGTACTCGATGAAGATGTCATCATGGTCTTCATATACCTGTGGGTAAATTGTATGGATTAAACCAGTATATAGGTAATAACGAGCAAAAAGCTCTGAACACGTAAACCCTGCTACAGCTACGAGCTACGCCGTAGCACCCGTGTCTTCTTCCTCGCATTTGTCCCTGCTTTTCACCACGGCTCAGCGTAGGCACAATTGTTAACTAAAACGACTACTATCTGACCGTGTTATTGAGATTAGTCCGATTTCACGACGGACTACGCCGTAACACCCATAGATGATAAAAGCATCGGATACGTAACGCTATTTTTTTATATTTCTGATAAAACGAATGCCTCGGCCGCAAAACGCACGCTCCAAGCGTAGACTGTCATCGCTGCTGCAAAGAAATGCAAACGTATAAGAGCGGCCTTAGTGCACGCTGCTTAAATCACTTATGAGCCCGACGCCACGCTGCACGCAGCGGCGTAGCGTGTGCTCTTGCCGCCCGGGGCCCATCAGAAATTTGCCGCCCCGTTTAGGATCAACATTAATTAATAGATAAGAAAAAGTTCCGTAAAATGGCAAAATACAAAAAATAAGTTCAAAAACTAAAACTCGACTGCTGAAAATCGGGCTCTAAAAATCAGCGAACGAAAGATCAGTGTTGGGCAAACTTTCTTATAGGGGGCCAGAATTTTTTACGAAATTTAAGGGGAGAGCCAAGTTGCAGTAAAACTGAATTTTTATTTGCGGTGTTCATGGGCCAATGCCATATAGTAAATATTTCATAGGATCGTCGTCGGGCGGGATAAAATCCTTTCGCGGGCCGGAGCTGGCCCGCGGGCCGTACTTAGCCCACCACTGTTTTAGATAAAGAAATACAACAAAACATATTATACCTACTAAATTTTGTATACAAAAGTAACCC
The DNA here is from genome assembly GCF_033807575.1 of Cydia pomonella. Classification (NCBI taxonomy): domain Eukaryota; kingdom Metazoa; phylum Arthropoda; class Insecta; order Lepidoptera; family Tortricidae; genus Cydia; species Cydia pomonella. The sequence goes on from NC_084726.1 coordinate 6,738,157, forward strand.
GACAGATTTAAATTTGGCAAATAAAAGTGTGGGTATATGTTTGTGCATACGACATGTCATTTATTTTTATTTGCGAGTTTCCTTTAAAACTTTAATGTCTGTCAGTAGGTATCTATGTTTAAAGCAAGTCACATAGTACCAGCGTCGCAGCCATAAAAGCGTTTTTTACTAAGTTATTTTATTACCTAATACAAAAACATATCCCATCAAAAACATTTTCATATAAAATGTTGCCAAGACGAAACCATAAGCCTCGCACTGTCAAAAAGTTATCAGATCTCTTGTAGAGCCAAGCTTCTAACTCTACAAGCCCGAACTTTATGTAAGTTACTTATGACAATCCCCCATGATTCATCCCCTAATTTAAAGGGTTGGGGGTGATTGCCCCCAGATTTTCACAACAATTGCCATTATCTGTATAACAAGACTGATTTTAGAAAACTTTGTGTGAGATCTTAGTGCCTAAATGCGGTCAAGAATACACCTTTAAAATCTGTCAGGTTACTCATTCCCACGTTGTATATTCAATATTCTCAAACATATGTAAAGGACAGCCGTGGTATTATGCTACGGTCATAAGCTTTAAGGTAAAAGTAAATGATTAGTTCAGATAAGATTTTTTTCTCGTTTCATACGTTTTAGAGCGCGATTTTCAGTAGTCTTTTACATTATTTACATTCATTTTACATTATTTTTGTGCGAGGGCGCCTTAAACAGCAGCGCACGCAAAGCACCCAATACCTACGTCAGGCTACGCCCGATGCTTTTACCATGATCCTGACAAATACTATTAAGTACTTATTAAGTTCATCGGGCTACGCCCGACTATTTTGGCATGAGGGCGCTGAGAGCGCCCGGTACCCGAACGCGCGCGGCGCGGCTATGTCCGACTTTTTTTAGAATGAAGGCGCCGACGGCACCCGGAATTAGATGGCGCGCAGAGGGCGCTATGTTCAATTTGATGTGACGTCATATAACATATAACTAGTGGACAATCGTGTAAGCTCGGCGGTGGCCCCGAACGCCGGACTCCGACAGCGTTGGACCGTCCCTGGGCTATAATCGCAAAAATCAGAGTTCGTCAATTGCGGACATTTTTCTCTGTAACTCTAATTACGTCTTAGAGAGAGTAAAAGAGAAAGAACCACGCAATTTACGAATTTCGTTTTTTGCGGTAGGCCCCCTCGCCTAGCGTCGTTCGTTCCCGCGGTGCATTGGCGCGTTTCGTGGCGCGATTTGAAAAATGTTGAATTCTTAAATTTATATTTTTTTTAAATGCCGTGTTTGCCGCCCCCTATCATGTGCCGCCCGGGGCCATGGCCCCCCTAGCCCCCCCCCTCGCTACGCCACTGGCTGCACGCCCCGCCGAACGCTCCGCTTCGAGCATCTACTCAGGCCTTACACTAAGTTTTAACAATTTTAACCAAAGCGTGGCGGTGGGCGTCTGCTACGAGCGTGCACAGTCGGAGCGTGCTTCCGACCGAGACATTTCGTGTCAACTACGATGACGCGCTGATTTGTCAAATCTAACCTTTAATAACACGACAATATGAGTCAAGACACGCGTCTTGGTGAATGACACGATCTATAGTTTTATTCCATTTCGTGACCGTCGGGTAATATTTGGCACGATAACATTATAAAGTTGACCTATCAGTTTCCAGAAGCCCAAATTGTAGTCGGCGATGGCGGGAAAGTCAAATCCTCAGAATTACAAAACTTAATGGGTGTCCCGCAGGGATCGTGCCTCTCCAACACATTGTTCAGTATTCTGCTAAACGACTTGCCGAAAACTATAAAAGGCGCTCAAATTTTTATGTACGCCGACGACGTAACGGCGGTAGTAAGTACGACTTCTGGACGGGAGTTGGAGAGAGCACTAAATGACGTAATGAATCAGCTGCACGAGTGGTTCCGCACAAACGGCTTGGCACTAAATAAAGAAAAAACGTCCTTCATGACGATCAGACTGAACGGCCACGCCAGCTCACCCCTGAGAGTGTGTGCGGGCGGTGCCCCTATACAGCAGGTGACCTGCATACGACTTCTCGGGTTTCAGCTGGACAATGCTCTAACTTGGGAAGCGCATATCAACGAGCTGTGCGGCAAGCTTGGGCGCGCGTGCTTCGCGTTGCGGAGGCTTTCGCACACCGCCGGAAGACCCGCGGTGCGAGAGTGCTACTTTGCCACAGTACACTCGCTTCTCACCTACGGTGTGGAACTGTGGGGCCGCGCAGCAGACTGGAAACGCGTGTTCGCCATGCAAAAAAGAGCTGTCCGCGCTATGGCCGGTAAAGCAGCGGATACCCCTGCACGTGACCTCTTTCGGGATATAAAGGTCCTTCCCCTCCCATGTCTGGTTATACAACAGATAGCGGTGTTCACGCGAGAAAATATTGCCAGGTTCAAATGTAAAGGTATTAACGACAAGTACAGACTTCGCAGTAACAAACATAAAAATAGGCTGGTAGTCGAATCACACCGACTCGCCAAATCAGCGAAATTGATCCATATTTTGGGACCATGCGTCTACAATCGCTTGCCCGACACTATTCGAATAGCAGCTACCACCGCAGCTTTTAAGAAAAAATTAAAAATGTGGCTCATGACTCACTTATTTTATAGCTTGGAAGAGTTCCTTAACCTACCTATTCTAATATAAATCATAAGTAAGTGTTGTATACTTTGCCTTACGCGTAATAATGTTTAAATCATGAATTAAGTATGTATAATACCAACAATGGTAGCTGACCTGTAACTATGTTATGTTATTAATAAATTATTTGTATTTGTATTTGTATTTGTATTTGCCCCTGTAGCGCTGGCTGACAATCAAGATAATTTGCATTCCCAAACCTTAATCGCTTGAAGACTAGGTCGCGTAGCTAACGTGCCAATCGTTAACGCTCCGTAGCGTATCGTAGTCATCTCTCTCTATCACTCTTCCATATTAGCCCGGGCTGCTGGCCGTGCGGCGCGGGTGCACCAAGTTGCTGCGCGAGGCGTCGCCCGATGACGCGCGCCGTGCGTACCCTGAACCTCATAGCCATGCATACAGTAGCAGTATGAACTTTTTGTTATATTGAATAGGTAGTATGTAGGTTAAAAATTGAGTTGTTAGATATAGGAGCTTGTTTTTTGTCTGTTTTTTTTTTTTAATACTACGTCGGTGGCAAACAAGCATACGGCCCGCTTGATGGTAAGCAGTCTCCGTAGCCTATGTACGCCTGCAACTCCAGAGGAGTTACATGCGCGTTGCCGACCCTAAACCCCCCCCCCCCCCCTCGTTGAGCTCTGGCAACCTTACCGGCAGGAACACAACACTATGAGTAGGGTCTAGTGTTATTTGGCTGCGGTTTTCTGTAAGGTGGAGGTACTTCCCCAGTTGGGCTCTGCTCTAGATCTGGAATGACATCCACTGGCTGTGCCCTACCACACAAAGCGAGATGAAATTCACAATGCCCATACCTCTCTTTTGGACGTAGTTTAAGGACGTACCCGGGTTGGGTCCGGGTCCGGGTGTTTATATATTTAATTTGTTGCGTTGCTACATTATCGCATTGGGTTCAGCCTGAAGGTAATGATAATTGTATGTGTGTAAATAAAATAAATAAATAAATAGTGCGACAGTGACAGCTGCGTTTCGTTCGAACGAAGGCACGTTGGCTACGCGGGCTAAAAGTAGAATAGATGTAGATAACTTACCCTCAAAAATACGACAAAGTTCGCATACTGCAGTGCCAGCTTCTCAAGCCGTTGACTATTCTCGCTGTGTTGCCAAGCTTTCGGGAGGAACGCGATCACCACTAGCTTGTCTCCGGCCTTTTTTAATCTGGCCTTCATGTCGAGCAGGCTTTCCACCGTGATAAGCTTGGTTCTGAAACGATTATAGGTCATCATCGGCACGCATGACTCACTAAGGAAACCTATTAATAGAGATGTGGAAGTTGCGGAAAGATTTCAAAATCTCAGGAAAACTTCAAGAAAATTAAGAAAAATTTCAATTTATAAATGTCAAATTTTGTTTCCCATGCAAAACTAGGAGGAAATTAGGTACGCAGTTTTGGAAAATTTCCAACAGCAAATTGGAAATTTTTTCAACGGGAATTGGCGCCGGCGCAAGCATTTTACAAAACAACTGCCCACAACTTTCAATTCGGTTTCCCCTCTGGATTGAAAGTTTTGGTATTAAGATTACTCCGGTCTCTTCACAACGTTTTCGACGGTGGATAAAAACGAAAATGCAAATAGTATAAACCAGTAAACCTTTCAATGAAAAAGAGCCAATCAAAACAAAAATGGGTTAATGGTTTTTCTGTTTGTAAATTTACAAATTAGAATCACTATAGTTCGTGTCATCCATATTACATATTACGTGTATTATATACGCGCATATTTGTCAAATCTAACCTTAACAACAACCTAACCTTAACAGGAGATTGAAGATCTGTTGTCCGAGCCGAACATCATTGGAGAAACAAAAGCCGCCAGACTCCGATGGCTCGGGCACGTAGTCCGGATGGGTGAGGATCGTACAGTCTGGAGGGCGTACTCTGGAGTTCCAAATGGCCGAAGACCGTCTGGACGCCCTTGGTACAGTCAAGGTACTAAATATTGACACGGAGAAAGTGCCAAAAATATGTACACACCACTTTAATGTTTAGGAAATAAGGTCATGTATACATATTTTTGGGACTTTGTCCGTGTCGATATTTAATAACTTGACTGTACCACTGGAGAGACGAAGTGCAGAAAGACCTAAGTGAACTCGGCGTCGTCGACTGGACAGGAATGGTTTTGGACAGAGAAGCATGGCGGTGTTTGGTGTGGGAGGCCAAGATCCACTTCGGGTCGCTGCGCCTCAGCAGTAACTAAGTGAGTAACCTTAACAATACGAAGCACGCGTCATCGTGAATGACACGATCTATATTCTGGTGAGTGATTGTATTATATGTATATATACCTGAATAGCTATGTTGTTATACACGTTAAAAACTTACGGTCTTAGCATAAGCTCAGCCACGGCGTAAGAAATTACCACCATTAGTACAACCTCTCGCTTCATTTTTAAAACACCACTGCGCTTTCGAGTTTAGTTTCAGCAGGATTAAAAAGCTATTTATTTAATTTAGATATTTTACTTTAACGCCCAAAATATTACTTCACAGCACTGATGTTGTGGAAATCCAGATCTCGACTGATATGAGATTAATTTCAATTTAATTTTGCCGTACGTACGTACGTTTATAAACTTCATAAACTTGAGAAGGAAGCGAAACCGTGGGATCCTTTAGTCTTGTGGTTTATAAACGTTTTTAATTTCTCATGCTCTCAAAGTGGCTCATTGTTTATCTGTGAAACTTTTTTTAACGCATTTACTGCCAGGGGGCGTGGCCTAGGAACAAACTTGTATGACGGTGAACGCATATATGCGTCGATGGCAGTGAATGCGTTAAATAGTATTTTATACAATCGTGATATAATAGAGAGCTTTTCAGTCGAGTACCGTGTTTAAGCAACGAAGCTTGCTGAGTTGCTTAAGTGAGGTACGAGATTGAAAGCTTGATTATTGAGTGCGCTCTTTTCTTGAAGGTTTGAAGGTCGTATCGATCCGGAAATACAAGGCAAAATCACAACGTGTCATGAATAGCGCTGAAATGGGTTAACAATCTACCTACACTCGATGCTAAGTGTCTCGTAGCCGAAGCATTAAAATCTGTGCCATCACCCTATATTTAGTATGGTGTACCGAACTATTTGGCCACTTTGACTGCCACAAAGTATTTGACGCTGACTGTACACTACTTGACTATACTCTACAGCCTCTTCACCTACAATAAGAAAGTTACACGAACCATGTTGAGATAGATTGCTGAGTTCTAAGAACATCAATATTCTATCCCACTACTGGGTACAGGCTCTTATATTTCATTGCATACAGTAGAGGGTTTTGAGGGAGAAACATGAAATAAAGTATTACAAAGAGCATATATAATCACTGCGTTTTATATACTTTTGACATAACAATGACGCTTGACGTTTAACATCGTAAATTATCTTTGCCAGTAAAATGAATAAGTAGATAGGGTAAATGGGTAAATCAAAGAGTAAGTTTTAGCAAAAAGGATACCAATAACGCTTTATTTTTATTTAAATACAGATATGATGGTTGCGCTTTTAGCGTCTATCGTACCATGCATCACTCTCACACTTAGGTACTAGATTGAGCGAGCTCGAAGCGCGAACGAAGTGTCTCTGTTTCAACTTGCTTTCAGCGGGCCTACCACGAACCACGTTCGACGGGTTGCTTCCCTGTCACACTTACGTACGAATTTACAAGTGCGAGAGAGAGGCAACACGTCGAACGTGGTTCGCGGTAGGCCGTCAGGTCTCGGCTTGGCTCTCCGGCTGTTCTCCTCTGCACGTAGCATTCAAGCGTTTGAGACCAGCTAGCTGGTACGACAATTACATGGATTTATTGTCGATTCAGTTCAGATTAAAATTGAAAAAATTATTATGAAATGTAAAATTGTTTGTATTATTATACTTATAAAAGCAAAAGAATGTAAATAATCGTATATGATTTATAATGTTGCCTGTGACTCATTTTACAAAAATGACTTTTTAATAAAAAGACACGTCAAGATCGCTTCTAATGCTATACTTGACGCGGCGAATAATTTTATTACCTAATTGTTATATTTCTAAATAAAATAAAAATTTAAGTACAATCACGTCCGAAAATATCGGTACGAAAAATGTGCCAAAAATATGTATAGACTACCTATAGACTATATGGGCAATAAAGTCGTGTATACATATTTTTGTCACATTTTTCGTATCGATATTTTCAGACGTGACCGTACCAAAAAAAGTCCAAAAACATTTAACATTGACAATTACTCCATAAAAAATGATCTGTCATAGGGATCATCATTGGCCGCGTCAGGTATAAAGAAACTAACTATAGAGTCCGTTTAAAACTAACTATGCACCGACTTGAAAAGTACAAAGTGTCACTATGAATCATATTTGTCACACTTTGTCATTGCAAATGCTGCGCAGAGTTATCTTGGTCCGAGTCGTTATAGTACGTGTCAGCCACGATGACGCGCAGATTTGTCAAATCTAGCCTTTAATAACATGGCAATACGAGATAAGGCACGCGTTTTCGTGAATGACACGATCTGTATATAGGACGTGATGACTTCTAAGACAGACGACAAAACCGTCACCATCTTAGGCCCGCTGAAGTAGCCAACATAGCCAACATTAGTTACTGTCATACGCAAGTAATTCGTAGAAATGGAAACGTCAGCTAGAATTTAAATTATAACAAAATCCCAAATTATTCCATTACAAACAGCTTATAATGGAATAATTGGTTGATCCATAAATACCCATTCACTTTCATAACACAGCAGCAAAACTCGACTCCACCAATGTCACATTTCGCACTGAGATGTCTCCGGGCGCTCAATCTAAGGTTGGTAATGTAAACAACCATTTTATTGTGGGTTTTTCGTAAATTACTAACATCAGTTGTGACGCTAAATCAGCCAAAGAACTCCACCACTGCCACTGCCACTGAGGCAGAACGATTCTTGAGTAACCGCGCATCAGAAAAGGCGCGTGAGTAAGTCCTCAATATCTCTGATCTGGAGTCTGGACAAGTTCACAGAGAACCTCTTTATGAGGGCAGCACATGCCAAATCGCTGTGGACATCCACAGGGGACCGCCTGAGATGAGACCTAAAACTTCCCTTCTAGGCCCCCCATCAGGCACCTCGAACTTTTCCAATATAGGTACTGATACGAGCGTCTTGTTTTTAGTAGGGTTACCAAAAACGTGAACACCATCAGACAAGTGCACCGCCGCGCAGTCGAACGAGCAAGACTTGTCAGCCCCCGAGTACACGAACCGTCGCGAAACTTCTGGCTGCTGCTGACTACAGTATTTGCCGCTTCACTGGATGATCCATCAGATCAGGATGAAACCCCGGCTACGTTTGCGACCACTTTTCAGTCAGAGTGAGATAATACAATAGTTTTTTATCCTTATTTACCTATTTGTAAAAAAGAACGTCGAAAATCGTGGGTCGTGCTGTAGAGAGTAGAAAAAATCGTTCTCGAGAAAACGCAAAAATTTGACCAATAATTTGGTCAGGATAATAATAGGAAAGACCGGTAGAATAAGCTCATCGTCGTTGGCGACGAGTGCCAGAATCTTATTCTATGTGCTGGCTACTGTTAAAATTACATTGCCGAATATGGTCGTGTATGGTGGGAAGACTGGGAAGTAGTTTTTTTGCGAAAATGACTCATGTTTCGTCCTGAATTAAAACTCCACCGTTTTCCAATAAATCTTGTAAATAAAAGGTTATGGAACTTAAAGCATAAGTATAATTGTGCTTGTAGATGGAATACTAAATTTTGATATAAAGTTTGTTAATTAAATACCTGATAGGTACCTAAGCTATGAAGATAGTTTTGCCTAAGAAAAGCCTTCTGGATTATATTCATAAGGAATCTAGAAGTATACGTCAACTACAATTAGCTTTCACCGGTTTTTGTTTATTAGCCTTAAAATTCTTATTTTTTGGGAAAAAGTGACCTAACCTAAGGTTTTGTATTCCAGAAATGTGACACCCATACAGAAAGTGTCAGACTTAGAAGCGATGCTGGCCGAAGCCGGCGACAAGTTAGTGGTCATCTTCTGCATGGTCCGCTGGTGTCCATTCTGCAGGAGGATTGCTCCTACAGTCGAGGATATTGCTGCTAAGGGAACCCAAAATTTAGTCATGCTCAAGGTTAGCTATATTTTGTTGGTTTTAGAATCCTATATCCTTTTGCCGTTTTTCGAATCTTCTCGTTTCAATGCTCCTTCTTTTTCGTGTTAATACGCCTTGTGAAGAGTGCAATCACACTGGGTCATTTATCGAAGTCGATTTATTTATTTATTGATAACTCGTTTACATGACATTACAGTGTATAACGAATGCGCCATGAAAGTTAGTTAAGTACATTAGAATTACAGTATTATGATACATTTATAAAACTAAATGATTACAGTTGAACATCATCCATCCTCACAGAAAACCTCAGACATTCACTGCACGCACGGCTGTCCATCCATCGCCACGCAAACATATCACAGTCAGTAGCTGATATCAATGCTGCCAATAAGTTGCTTCGGCGGGGCCTGAGAGCAATCCTGGGAACATCAGAGTCAAACAGTCGTACCAGACGGCACACCAGCTCTGGACAGTCTGACTCACCTCGCACGACCCTGAAAGCCGTAGTCAATATAGAAAAGTTTCGCCTGACCTCTAACGAGTTGTAACCGAGGGTTCCTAAGAAGTATTTGGTTGGGTACAGAAACAGGCAATAACCATACAATTTTTTGTACAATAATCTTAAAAAGGCTTTTAGAACCTTTTCGAGTAACAAGGCATACGTTGACCCGTGTGGATACCACACGACCGACGAAGCCTCCAACTTACTTCTAACCAAGGCGTTATAGACCAGTTTCAGTGCTAATGGCTCCATAGCAGAATCAAAGTATAAAGTTGACGGACAGTAAAAATTTTTTTCATACAGCGTACGACCCAGTATGAGAGTATGACAAGCTTCAAATGCATTTAGACAGTTTTCGACGCAATCTAATGATTTCGATGTTATGAGGCAAAAATCGATTATGCCACATTTGATCGAGTATTCTCGATAAAAATCTTTTCTCGGTAAAAATCTTTTCTTTCTGATTATAAGTGTGAGATTCTTCTAAAACAGATTTGTCGAACTAAATATTCTCGAATATTGTTACTGAAAATTCAACCTTAATCTTTTCTCCAGCTGGATATGGATGACCAAGATGCGGAATCCTCCAGAATCGTCGCTCGCTACGAAGCCTACTACATGCAACAGAACCGCTACGCTGTCGGTCTTCCGACCTTCGTGTTCCTCAGAGACGGAACCAAGCTGGAACATTTTAGCAGTGCTGATGATGCAAGACTGAGGGGCGCCGTCAAGAAATATACTGCTTAATGGACATCCCATAGATAGACAATGTATAAGAAACAGCTACAATAAGAAATAAAACACACTTTAAATGGGTAAATTTATGAGTCTTTTTTCTATTCTTATCCGTGATCCTATAGCGTTCTAAAAAATATGCCATCCACAAAATGTTTCACTCAGAAACCGCACATAACACCACGTACCCACTCAGTGAACTTATTCAGCGAGCACGATAGAGCAAGTCATTTTTTAACCATGATCGACTGAAAGTAGTAGTGTGCTTAATCTTGTGGGCTACATTGGAAGCATAAACTTCACATTTACACCTCGCACATTGCAGCTTTCTAGCTCTATTACGGAGCAAAGCCGCGAACGGACAGACAGACGGACGTGGCGAAACTATAAGGGTGCCTAGTTGAATACGGAACCCTAAAAATTAGTGCAAGGGTAAACAAACGAATTGTTTACGTGGGACTTATACTTAAGAGTCCACCTAAGCCAACTGTCCGTCGACTTTGAAGTGACACAATGTGAAAGTGTCACTATAAATGTATTCTACTACATAATGGACATCCCATAGACAAATAAAATTAAACTACTATTTAATATCAAAAATTTTCATGAAATTTCCGAGTTTTTTTTATAAACTTTCCGGAACTGGCACACCGTAGCCGTGATTGATATCGATTCCACTTTCCCAAAAGCGCATTTTCATATCTTATACCTTTAAACAAGCAATTCTTGTATATTTACATATTTCAGGGATCTCGGAAACTGCTCTAACGATTTCAATGAAATTTGCTATACCTATGGGGGTTTTCGGGGGCGAAAATCGATCTAGCTAGGTGTTATTTCTGTGACAACGCGCATTCTTGAGTTTTTATATTTTCCGGGCAAAGCTCGGTTTCCCATATATTGTATGTCCCACATCTGTGTAGAATTTATTAGGCCTGACTCTACAAGTTACACCGTCTAAGCACTTTCCACAGCACAGCACCGTCTTTGCACAGATTTTAACCTCTTGAACGCCAGACAGCGAAAGGAATTTGCCGCGCCCCGGACGCAGGCGATCACGATTATTTAAACGAAATTGAACTTTACGGAGTCGCGCGTTAGTCCCTATTGCATTGGCGAAACTGTCGGCTGTAGCCGTCGTTGGCATCCTTGGCAAGTATTTCAGATGTCGGCCATAGCCGACGGTGGCGGTCAAAAGGTTAACAAAACACAGTGAGGTTCCATGGACGTAGAATACCAAGGACGTAGTTTTGCTAAAACACAGGATCCCATCATCCACCAATTTTCTAGTATTTACGCGTTTCTAGTATCTCTATGGCATCATCCACCAATCTGCCGTCAGTGAAATTCAGACGTCAGTGCATTAATTGTTTGAAGAAAAAAATTAAATACGCCCACATGCGTGGTCGAGTGTTGCAAAAAGAGATAGGACCATACATTTTCATAAATAAGTTTATCAACAGGGGTCGGACAAAGAGTGCGGATGACGTAAAAATGACGTAATCTTGCACACAGGATGATGTTTGAGTTTGTATTTAAACTTCCGTGTGACATGTAGTAACAAAGTAGTATTAATGAAGTAACAAAATAATCTTAAATAAATCCATGGAATTAATAATACAGGTGGTAGGGTGATGTAGTGAATAAAATAAATTTCACGAAACTTGTTACCATAAGGTATAATTATTTGAAATTAGTTAGAACAAGTCTGTGGGATTGCCACAATATTCGAGTAAAGATGACATTTTAGAGCGTTTCCTTATACATTAGTAAATATAAATTTTAGCTAAATATAATCCTGAAGATACAATAGCTAAACAATAACGAAGTCAATTTATTGTTCATCTGATTGACAATGTGTCAGTCAATAACGTACTTACTCATTTCAAGTGGTGATATCGTTTAATAAAGAGGTTGATAAATGATAAGTGATAATTGTTTATGAAAATCAAAAATACTATTTGAAATCACCTATAAGTGGTTTGACGTCATCCGCACTTTTTGTACGACCCCTGTTTATCAATTATCACGTTATCCATGAAGTTGTCCCTAAAGTGGAGGGTGCTTTCACTTTTTTTGCCATACTAAATTGAACCTTTTCCCGACCTAGAAAGGTGTACTAAACTAGAGAAAATGTACTCAATTCATGACACGCACACATTGAATCCTTCCGCCATTGCAGTGTCACAGCTGGTCGTCAGTTGCGCGGCCTATGTGAAATTGTTTCTCTATGTGAGGTTCGTCATATTTTCATAGAAACATTAACACATTCAACGTTGAGCTACGGTCGTAGCGCTACGCCGTAGCTGATAGCATGGGTTTCCCGGTATGTAGCATAAATGCTTCGTAGAGTCAAAACGACAACGTTTCGTGATTAGCGCTGATTGGTTTAATTTTACTATGTCATTGCAAAAACCTTGGATTAAAAAACACCATTTCGTTCAAATGTTTCTTTATTATTTACATAAAATAATTAAGTATTGAGATAATTTCATGTAATTGCAATATAATATTAGTTAATAATTTAGATTTACATACAAATTATAACATATCGGTATGTTGTTAAATACAAGGAAGATATCGCGTCGGCTACTCATAAAACTGCTATATTTCGTATTGTGTACAGTTAACACCAAACACATCTTAATGCTCCAATTAACCGTCCGTATCCTAAGGTCAGCCAAATGAGAATTCCAAACTTTGCTACTGCAATTTGAACCTGTCGTGTAGGAAATAGAGTTAATTTTCTTTTTCTTTTTGAAAGTTGAATATAACAAAGCAAATACAACTCTATTCGAATTGAATATGATTTAAATTTCATCGGCCTGAGTATGGCCTATAGCCTATGGCTAGGACCGTGAGCCCATGCCACTATTCGCCTAAAAATACTTCAATAAAACCGAAATATGATTTGGAACTTCTATTGCAATTCGTTTGGATTGATGTTAACCATACACCATATATTTCAGCAGCGCTATCCATATTTCTTGTATCCGTTTAAGAAAACCCATTCAAATGTGAACCTTATTATATAAAAACAAGGTAAACAATTAAATGATTTTTCAAATGCACCTAATATGCTTACCGCCGCTTGGAAACTATTGTATAATTTGCTTACTTCATTATACAATGTTTCCGTTTGGAAAGCAAATGTTATTCCTTTGTAAGTAGGTCATTTATATACTTTAAAATACTTTAAACAAGTGGAGTTAAAGAAATATTGATTTTCAAATGCGATAATCGATAAAATAAGGTTATTCAAAATACATGTCATAAATAACTTCAAAAAATCTCGTGTTGTTTTTAATAAACGTAGAAATTATTGTCACTGTTTCAAAATTCATTAAAATATCTATCGTATGCGTAGGAAAATATCGAAACAATTCTTACATTTGCTTTCCAAAATAAGTCAGTAATCACTCCATCTTTCGTGTTCTACATGTAACTGCGTAGATGGCACCTAGTATAACAAGCTTTAGTCAAAAGCAACTTACATTAATTTGTATTCAAAGCTGTTTTACCTTTTAACACAAATTAATATAGATATTCAAAGCAAAAATCGAATTCCGGTGATATAATTGCTTATAAAATGCAATTTTATTGTTAAATTTAGCAAAATCTACTCCTAATCGGTACAATTTTCGTGGGGATTATAAAAACTTCTTTAACAATACAGTCCTTACACTAGGATAATTTATATTCAACAAATTTTGAGATTTACATATTATTAGGTTATACACTATCTGCCAATGGAACTTCAACTTTTCGAATAATTTTCTGTTATAATACTTATAATATCAATTGACAATAATAAGGTAAATGCGTTATGGAAATTATGTCGCGTCTGTCAGTACTTAGTCTATGATCACGCGTCCAAACAATTTATCTACGGTAGGGTCGACTTCAAAGATATGCTTAAAAATGTTCAACCATTGATATAAGGCGAAAATATATACATATCTTTGACAACGACTGTGCATATGGAATGGCGCCCTCTATTTTTATTATCTGCCAATATATCCGAATTACATACTCCAATACATAATAATTATACACAATTATAGAAAAGCAATATACAATCAGTTCTTTCTGGTACAATTTTTTAAATATACTTTTAAAAAACTAATTTTACTAATTAAGTTATTAAACATTTCGTCCATACACGTCGAATAAAACAAGAATGATAGACAGATCTTTGGATAAATTATTCGTAAATATGTCCGTCGACTCATAAAAACATAAAATATGTGTACAACTCGTTCTACAATTGAATTCGAAGCTACAGCGTCCGCCATCTTGAACTCGCGCGTCAACAAAATGGCCGACAACAGAATATAACGTAGGCTAAAATCTCATTTCTCTAAGCAAACTAATGTTACCCTTAAAATAACTTGAAAAGACAAAATCATAGTCACAATAATACATTAGGGTCATACAAAAAGACTAGATTGTTAAAAAATAATTATACAATTATATCTTACGTTTAATATCAATTAATACTATAATAACGAATTATAGTGACATTCTGATTTTATATATTGAGATATATTTTATTATACTATTTATGCATATAAAACTTAAAACTCCAATCTAAATAACTTATAAGTAGATAAATTACAAAACTCACTCGAGGTTTTAGTAATAAAATCATAAGACGAAGCATACGTGCAGTAAATTAACTAAACTAATAAATTAGATCATGCAATCGACTATAATTATAAGATAGACTTAAAGATTAAATGTGACAGTTATTTTGGTAACGGAAGAATTGGGAAACCAATTCTACCAACTTAATAATTGTTAGTTCCTTGGATCCAACGAGCATTTGACAATCCTAGTGACAGTTGTGGCAAAAGTTGCTGTTTGAACTCGTATTTACCACGATTGTTGTATAAAAAACAGTGACAGCCACGTCACCGAAGTACATATGCTTATGGAAGGTAAGGAACGCAATCTCCATGTACCAAAAGTGTCCGTCAAAAAACCTTAAATAGGTACTATACTAAGAATATTTGAAAAAAAAAAGTTCAAAGCATACACAGCGCTCTTCACTCTATCAATAACGCCTAGGTTCTTAGCTACTCTAGTGCTACTCTGGAGAGTTTTGGAAGTATTATTTATAGCTGGCAACTGGACACTGGAGATTGCATTCCTTACCTCCACCTTCCATACATATGCTCTTAGTCTATGGTGTTCTGTGGTCTGTGACGGATTAATCCGTCTTCGGCGTTGGAACTACGGTAGGGATACATCCGTCACTGGCGTCAAAAAGGTTAAAAGGGTATTTATGGGTTCGTAGCGCAGTATGGACCTGTTTAACAGTAGTCAGGCTCATATTCAAGAAATTACTACCTCATATTAGTAAGTTGATAAAATCGGTTACTTATTAAGTAATTGCAACCTGATTTTTTTATATGCTCCTATGGAAGTCACATGACAAGTTAAATATTTAATATTATTTTTATTTACTGAAATTACAAGATCCCATAGTGAGTGAATTTAAAAATGTTTGTACGTAATTATAAATGTAGTTCATCAACAATATTAATGTTCAAAAGGTCTTCATAAAAATGAAGTTGTGGATGAATTAAGGTATAAGGTTAGATGGTGTGAGACAAATATTGGGGCAAGATCAATACTAGTAGGGAACCCTAGCTCAGCCTAGACAGTGCATGTGTTATTTTCAACGTTAAACTTCTATAAATTATGACATTTACTTAACACTTGCAAAGGATGGGCTTTCAAAATCGCAGCCAACTTAGCTTGGTCTGACTCTAAACTATGTTTCTCTTATCCCACATGACTTAACTATGTACAAAGATTTAAATTCACCCCAGTAGCATATTAAGGTTGGCTGTACCACATTGAGTTAAAATACAGTTATAATTAATTGTCCGATGACAGACCAACTAACGCTAGCGCACGCTACGTATGGATTATTGTCGATTCGGAAAGTTTGGGAACGATCCAAAGGTGTTTGGGCGTAGCGTGAAGAGCCGACACAAGACTGCATCCAGACTGCAACATGTGTGCAATTCATATACAATTTACAGCTTGGATGCAGTCGGTCTCTGACTGCCTAAATATTGAACATCCAGCAAACTTGAGCGGAATAGCAGAGCCATATGACGTAATGCATTGCCACGCGTGTTTTCTAATGATGTATTTTTATCTCGCCATCTCTAATGGATGTTCACCCTAAGACGGACTCGCTACGGAGCGAAGTACGCACGTTCGAATAATTTTCGCATTTGAGTTTCGTCCGTCGAATCCGCGTATACTAAATTTGTTAAATATGTATGTAAGGGCTTTAAGTGAAACCCTCATTTGGCTTATCACTTTTAACTTATTTTGAACGTAATGTTAAATATAACTTGTTTGTAAGTTAATCTATATTTCAAAGTATGTATGCGTTGTACACTTATTTAATATCGGCAGTGTTGTAACGACACATCACACAGCGACTTCTTGTGTTCATACCTATTTTGTATAAGATTTGAAAATATGTCACAGTGACAAGTGACATATTTTCAAATCTTATACAAAATATGAATGGGTTATTTATAATAAATTAAACCCTCGAGATATCAATAGCGGAAAAGTAAAAAAAAAAAGGCGGTCATAAAGATTTTGATTATCTTTCTGCCTTCAAAAAGTCGCTGTGTGAGACTATCAGAGAATAATAATTTACGTTCAAAAAGCTACGGCCAGCAGAGCTGGTTTTAATATAAAATAAAAATATTGCACTGTACATAATACAGAAATATTAACCTACTAACAATAAAATGTGTAAAAAAAATAATGTAAGTATTATACATTCGGCGGTACACAATGGTATTAACAAGCCACTCAGACACCGTGTAGACAACCCTACAGTTAATCGATTTTCAAACTTATTTTCGATTTATGCTACGATAGTGATGTACCGATTATGGGAAATGTTTCACAATACAAAAGGGAAAGTATCCTACGGAATGGTACATCCCTGTATTTTAGTGACTACTGACTGTATTTTAGTTCAACGTCCTAACGTCGTATGGGTAGGGGTTGGCGTCCGAGCGCTCATGGTAAGCTAAGCGAGTATTATCGTATGTTTAGTTCTAAAAGCAAGTAAGCCTCACCCGCCTTCTTTTTTCATAAATCGTTATGTGAGCAACTGAGCAGTTATGTCGATAAGAAATAATTCCTTTCAAACATAAAATTACAGTTAACTTTCCGCGAAAGGTTTGAATGAGTCTGTGACAACTCTCAGTTATTGTCAACAAGTTACTACGTAAAAAAACTGTATTAATTTTTCATCAACTGCTCAAAAGTCATCATTATTTTTAACGTAATCTATTTCTGTTAATTTTACTATATATAAAATCCACGTCGACGGCATCATTCTATTCTAATTGACCTACAAGCCACTTCGGGTTCACAATCTTACACGAACAGACCCAAGGAAAAAATACTTGACATAAAATCGAACTTCCTTACGAAACAAATATTTTGTATTCTAACAACGCTACAAGACTAGCTGATTATTCAATGTCTCGTGTTAAATTTCCTTCGGACATCTCTCACGCCGCTCCCCGGGTAGCCTGGAGTTATTATGACGGGCAAAGTTGAAGGCACCAGACCTCAAGGCCCTCCCCCTACTAGATGGTGTGCTCAAATCACTGCGCCTATGCAATTAAAACTGCACGAGGCCATGCGATTGGCGAGGAATAGAAGCCTATGGCGGAATCTAGTCTTCAACAGGAAATGTCACGATCCTCAGCATTGAGGGACCGACTGCAGAAGATACACACATACCAGTGTTATTAACCATTACAAATTGAACCGTAAATTATAACCGTCCGTTACGGTTACGGTTCAATTTGTAATGGTTAGTGGTCAATTCTAAGTAACGTTCGGTCAACACGACACATACCACTCCTACTTACATATTTGTATGCAGATATGCTAAGCTAATAACTTTGCTGACTGTACATTGAGCTATTCTTTTAGTTTTTATAGGTAAGTACGCAAAAGATGTTTGGGTCAAACTTACCTAAACAAAAATACAATACATAGTCTTAATTTTAATGTTTTGTGTTGGTTAAATCAAATTAATTAGCTGCCTAATTTCTGAATAATTTCCATAACTGTCAAGAATAATGTCCTTGGGTCCGTCCGTAACTTCATCGAAATGCGCGGACTAATATTATTATCATAGATGGAAGTTTAAATTGATATATTCGCACTAATATTGAGACGCCTGAGACTGCTCAACCGATTCAAATCTCTACAACTCATGTGTTTTAAACACTAACCCCCTTATTCATAAACGTCTACTAAAGTTAACAAGCCGCTAATAATCGTTTGTCCCTTTCCATCATACCAATACGCCGGAAAGGGACAAACGATTATTAGCGGCTTATTAACTTTAATAGAAGTTTATGAATGCCATTAAATCAACAAGTCCTTATCCATGCCAAAAATAGATATTAGAACCACCTATGCGACCCATGTGCATGGTGTCACACTATCGTTGAATATGTTAAAACGTTAATGGGATTAAAAACAGACAGATCACATCGATAATATAAAACATGACTCAAATAACACCTAGCATGTTCAAACCCGCCAAGCCTTTTCGGAGACAAACAGGTCCCATGTTGAAATGTGGATACTGGTGTTGGTTAAGACTCGATTCGTTTGAGTCCTCTGTTTTAAACTCGACACAGTTTTCCACTCTTAAATTAAGTCTAAACTCGAGTTTATTTCAACTTGTTAGTGATCCGAGTCATTTATAGGGACTTCAGTCCTTTTCAATGAACTTTTTGTTTGCAAAATTTCGTAATGCATTTTCTTTAAGTAATATTTGTCAATTAGGTACAAAGTCATACAATAACGATTAATTTCTTTACTGTTATTTAGTTAAAACCTATAAAATTGCCGGAGTCTTTATTCGGAGGCTCGAGTCCTTTTGAATTGCTCTTAAAAAAAGACTCAATAAAGGACGCCTCGGAGCTTAAAAGACTCAGAAGTTATTTAAGCGCAGAGTCTAGTAAAAACGAGTCGAGTTCTTTAAATTCCGACTCAAAAAGCTCTAGTTCCTACCAACACTAGACCATACATACTTTTTTATAAGCCTAAATAGTCCTTCTCCCCCTAGACTTCCAATCCTCCCGATTAAGTACATACATACTTAAACTCGAAAAACCATCACTTTCCTTTCTTCGTCAAATGTAAAAAGTATCAATTTTGCAATATTTTCAAACGTCAAAAACACAGGCACGAAGGCGGTAACCCTATCTTTCAATACAGTCCATAGGTTTTCACAGTCATTGCAAATCGATACTTAGCACGTCTCCAGCGGTGGCAGCATGGTTCCATTTTTATCATTTGTCATTACGCCCGTCACTTTCGCACTTACATACTTGTTAGAGCGTGACAGGCATGGTGACAAATAATAAAGAGCCGACCATGTTAGCCCTACAGCTGGGATAGCATGGTCGCGTTTTTATCGTCATATCATGCGTTTCGCACTGACATACTTGTTAGAACGTGACGGACAATAAAGAGGCGACCATCCTAGCCGTACAGCATTCTCAATAAGAGTTTCTACATATGATATATGTCTGTATATAATACCTTGCTGTACATTTTAGGAACCAAATAATTATGCTTTTAACATATTGCGTATAAATAAATACAGCCTAACCTATATTTGATATATTGCAACAGAGATGTCGCTTTTATGTGGTTATATTTAAAAATGTCACCGTTATAAGATTCAATTTCGCTTAAATCATAAATTACGCATTCTATAATGAACTGAATATATCTTGTTAGTATCTCTTATACAATTTTATTCCATTATTTATTTACCCCGAAATAAATAAAAAACTTTATCACCAATACGTAATTTAAGATCTGATATTTTAGGAATAACTTTTACTAACTAGTGCGTTTTCTTTCGAGTCTTAAACAATTACAAATTGCCTTATAACATGTTTAATTTTTTTTTGCGATTCCAAATTAGACCATAAGGCGTTTCCAGGGTTATAATATACACACTTAAAAATACCTACGTATATATTAATGTCATCACTTGTTCAATATAAGCCGCGTTTTTTAAGAAAAACATTATTTTTGGAACCTAACTAAACCCATTAAGACTCGAAGAAATAGGTGGGTCAGAAGGCCTACCGAACACCGAAGTTCGCAAACGGGCATCGTTCTCTCTTACTCCAATTAAGGCGTAATTAGAGTGACAGAGATAGTTTCTCGAAATTTACGAACTTCGATTTTTGCAGTTAATAGCCCTGAGCCTCAAAATAAATGTGATGGCAGTCCGCACAAACGAGACATGCCTTATAGTAAACGGGCTAAGGACGAATTTAGCATGAGTTTGGCGGACTGACATAGGAAAGCGAGTGGGTGTTGTGAAGTGAGAAATTTAGGGTTTCATTCAATTGAAAAAATATAAGGATTATTTCTTACAGGTAGAATCACCAAAATCTTATAATCAAAAAATAAACTGTGAAAATTGTATTTAATTTAGGTAAAATGATCCAATTCGCAAGAAATGTCTACTTATGGAAGTCATATATTTAACCAGCTAAGCCTTAAGGATCGCTAAACTACATGCAATCATAGAAAAAAAACACGAAAAATCTGACCCAGGTTCTTTGTCACCTACTGGTTCCCGAGGACTCCAAATAAATAAAGATATATATCATTTGTTCATCTAATTATAATCGTGTCTTAGTTAATCGACCCGTAAGACACAATTAATTGTCATGACTTCAGTAGACCATCATACGTTAGTAATAGCCGTAATTTATTTCAGACTCTTAATATTATCTTTTCTATATAAAATTAAATATTAAAACTTAAACTGTCATTGAGTATCAACATAGTTCAGGTTACATACATGATCACTTCACACCACCACTGCTCGAGAACGGCCCCCATTACAAATCAATGGCGTCAGTATGTAGCCTCATTTTGGTGAGTCGCTAGCAGAAGCAGGCGTAGAACCGAGACACGTCGAGCGACCAATACGCGTTCAGTTCGTTTCTGAAAAAAGAATGTGTAAGTTAGTATAGAGTCATCCCAATATAAGTTGGCAGCAATTCTGATAGCCCAGACGGTGCAAGGGTCAAGTAAACGTCATAATTTCATAGAAGTTTGACGTTTAAAGTAACCCGTGCATCGTCTGGCCTATCAAAATCGCTGATACGTTGTGGATTGACTCTAAGTGGTTAATTTAGCAAAAAAAAATTGTGTTAGGTTAAATATGGCTTGGAACTTGCGGCACTTTTCTATAAAAAAAAACCCGAAATTAGTGACGAAATTTTTTTGACGACAATGGTACTAATATTTTTACATAATACAAGGTGCCCGTGAGCATTGCGAGAGATTTTAACGGTGCATTCCTGATGGCAACAGAAGGAAAAAATGTTATATGACTTTTTGTGAAACTCTACAAGAAAAGAAAACTTTTTTTTTTTGAACACTCCTGTACATAAAACGTAATTTTTATTGACAAAAACATAACCTAAAATTAACTTTATTTGGGGGTAGCCTCTCAAATACCTACATTTTTTTTAATTTTTCGATGTCAATCAATAGGTATGTTCAGACTAGACCTTAAATACCGCAGTCAAAAATGTGGTCTGTACTGACTTATGGTGAAAGAATGATTTCGAAAAACATTTAATTATCTCTGAAACTAGGCCTAATCCAGTAAATTTTATATGACATTTTAGTTTCTAAATATTACCAGGAATGCTTAGTTAAAATGTCTCGCAATGCTCACGGACACCTTGTAGATTTGTGGTTATGTTTGAAATGATTGCGTTGTGTATTTTTGTTAACATTTTTACAACATTGTGAACAAGGTCCTGGTACACTCACGATCAGGGGTCGGCGGGGTGCGGCGGCGAGGCGCCGCAGCTGCTGTCCTCCGAGTGCAGCGCGTCGCCCAGCTCCGTGCCCACCTGCACGAGACCCTGGCTGTGCTGGCGCAGAGAGCAGGCGGTGCGGGTACACTCACGATCAGGGGTCGGCGGGGTGCGGCGGCGAGGCGCCGCAGCTGCTGTCCTCCGAGTGCAGCGCGTCGCCCAGCTCCGTGCCCACCTGCACGAGACCCTGGCTGTGCTGGCGCAGAGAGCAGGCGGTGCGGGTACACTCACGATCAGGGGTCGGCGGGGTGCGGCGGCGAGGCGCCGCAGCTGCTGTCCTCCGAGTGCAGCGCGTCGCCCAGCTCCGTGCCCACCTGCACGAGACCCTGGCTGTGCTGGCGCAGAGAGCAGGCGGTGCGGGTACACTCACGATCAGGGGTCGGCGGGGTGCGGCGGCGAGGCGCCGCAGCTGCTGTCCTCCGAGTGCAGCGCGTCGCCCAGCTCCGTGCCCACCTGCACGAGACCCTGGCTGTGCTGGCGCAGAGAGCAGGCGGTGCGGGTACACTCACGAT
The DNA here is from genome assembly GCF_033807575.1 of Cydia pomonella. Taxonomy (NCBI): domain Eukaryota; kingdom Metazoa; phylum Arthropoda; class Insecta; order Lepidoptera; family Tortricidae; genus Cydia; species Cydia pomonella. The sequence continues at coordinate 6,760,640 of NC_084726.1, forward strand.
CAGGGGTCGGCGGGGTGCGGCGGCGAGGCGCCGCAGCTGCTGTCCTCCGAGTGCAGCGCGTCGCCCAGCTCCGTGCCCACCTGCACGAGACCCTGGCTGTGCTGGCGCAGAGAGCAGGCGGTGCGGGTACACTCACGATCAGGGGTCGGCGGGGTGCGGCGGCGAGGCGCCGCAGCTGCTGTCCTCCGAGTGCAGCGCGTCGCCCAGCTCCGTGCCCACCTGCACGAGACCCTGGCTGTGCTGGCGCAGAGAGCAGGCGGTGCGGGTACACTCACGATCAGGGGTCGGCGGGGTGCGGCGGCGAGGCGCCGCAGCTGCTGTCCTCCGAGTGCAGCGCGTCGCCCAGCTCCGTGCCCACCTGCACGAGACCCTGGCTGTGCTGGCGCAGAGAGCAGGCGGTGCGGGTACACTCACGATCAGGGGTCGGCGGGGTGCGGCGGCGAGGCGCCGCAGCTGCTGTCCTCCGAGTGCAGCGCGTCGCCCAGCTCCGTGCCCACCTGCACGAGACCCTGGCTGTGCTGGCGCAGAGAGCAGGCGGTGCGGGTACACTCACGATCAGGGGTCGGCGGGGTGCGGCGGCGAGGCGCCGCAGCTGCTGTCCTCCGAGTGCAGCGCGTCGCCCAGCTCCGTGCCCACCTGCACGAGACCCTGGCTGTGCTGGCGCAGAGAGCAGGCGGTGCGGGTACACTCACGATCAGGGGTCGGCGGGGTGCGGCGGCGAGGCGCCGCAGCTGCTGTCCTCCGAGTGCAGCGCGTCGCCCAGCTCCGTGCCCACCTGCACGAGACCCTGGCTGTGCTGGCGCAGAGAGCAGGCGGTGCGGGTACACTCACGATCAGGGGTCGGCGGGGTGCGGCGGCGAGGCGCCGCAGCTGCTGTCCTCCGAGTGCAGCGCGTCGCCCAGCTCCGTGCCCACCTGCACGAGACCCTGGCTGTGCTGGCGCAGAGAGCAGGCGTTGCGGGTACACTCACGATCAGGGGTCGGCGGGGTGCGGCGGCGAGGCGCCGCAGCTGCTGTCCTCCGAGTGCAGCGCGTCGCCCAGCTCCGTGCCCACCTGCACGAGACCCTGGCTGTGCTGGCGCAGAGAGCAGGCGGTGCGGGTACACTCACGATCAGGGGTCGGCGGGGTGCGGCGGCGAGGCGCCGCAGCTGCTGTCCTCCGAGTGCAGCGCGTCGCCCAGCTCCGTGCCCACCTGCACGAGACCCTGGCTGTGCTGGCGCAGAGAGCAGGCGGTGCGGGTACACTCACGATCAGGGGTCGGCGGGGTGCGGCGGCGAGGCGCCGCAGCTGCTGTCCTCCGAGTGCAGCGCGTCGCCCAGCTCCGTGCCCACCTGCACGAGACCCTGGCTGTGCTGGCGCAGAGAGCAGGCGTTGCGGGTACACTCACGATCAGGGGTCGGCGGGGTGCGGCGGCGAGGCGCCGCAGCTGCTGTCCTCCGAGTGCAGCGCGTCGCCCAGCTCCGTGCCCACCTGCACGAGACCCTGGCTGTGCTGGCGCAGAGAGCAGGCGGTGCGGGTACACTCACGATCAGGGGTCGGCGGGGTGCGGCGGCGAGGCGCCGCAGCTGCTGTCCTCCGAGTGCAGCGCGTCGCCCAGCTCCGTGCCCACCTGCACGAGACCCTGGCTGTGCTGGCGCAGAGAGCAGGCGGTGCGGGTACACTCACGATCAGGGGTCGGCGGAGTGCGGCGGCGAGGCGCCGCAGCTGCTGTCCTCCGAGTGCAGCGCGTCGCCCAGCTCCGTGCCCACCTGCACGAGACCCTGGCTGTGCTGGCGCAGAGAGCAGGCGGTGCGGGTACACTCACGATCAGGGGTCGGCGGGGTGCGGCGGCGAGGCGCCGCAGCTGCTGTCCTCCGAGTGCAGCGCGTCGCCCAGCTCCGTGCCCACCTGCACGAGACCCTGGCTGTGCTGGCGCAGAGAGCAGGCGGTGCGGGTACACTCACGATCAGGGGTCGGCGGGGTGCGGCGGCGAGGCGCCGCAGCTGCTGTCCTCCGAGTGCAGCGCGTCGCCCAGCTCCGTGCCCACCTGCACGAGACCCTGGCTGTGCTGGCGCAGAGAGCAGGCGGTGCGGGTACACTCACGATCAGGGGTCGGCGGGGTGCGGCGGCGAGGCGCCGCAGCTGCTGTCCTCCGAGTGCAGCGCGTCGCCCAGCTCCGTGCCCACCTGCACGAGACCCTGGCTGTGCTGGCGCAGAGAGCAGGCGGTGCGGGTACACTCACGATCAGGGGTCGGCGGGGTGCGGCGGCGAGGCGCCGCAGCTGCTGTCCTCCGAGTGCAGCGCGTCGCCCAGCTCCGTGCCCACCTGCACGAGACCCTGGCTGTGCTGGCGCAGAGAGCAGGCGGTGCGGGTACACTCACGATCAGGGGTCGGCGGGGTGCGGCGGCGAGGCGCCGCAGCTGCTGTCCTCCGAGTGCAGCGCGTCGCCCAGCTCCGTGCCCACCTGCACGAGACCCTGGCTGTGCTGGCGCAGAGAGCAGGCGGTGCGGGTACACTCACGATCAGGGGTCGGCGGGGTGCGGCGGCGAGGCGCCGCAGCTGCTGTCCTCCGAGTGCAGCGCGTCGCCCAGCTCCGTGCCCACCTGCACGAGACCCTGGCTGTGCTGGCGCAGAGAGCAGGCGTTGCGGGTACACTCACGATCAGGGGTCGGCGGGGTGCGGCGGCGAGGCGCCGCAGCTGCTGTCCTCCGAGTGCAGCGCGTCGCCCAGCTCCGTGCCCACCTGCACGAGACCCTGGCTGTGCTGGCGCAGAGAGCAGGCGGTGCGGGTACACTCACGATCAGGGGTCGGCGGGGTGCGGCGGCGAGGCGCCGCAGCTGCTGTCCTCCGAGTGCAGCGCGTCGCCCAGCTCCGTGCCCACCTGCACGAGACCCTGGCTGTGCTGGCGCAGAGAGCAGGCGGTGCGGGTACACTCACGATCAGGGGTCGGCGGGGTGCGGCGGCGAGGCGCCGCAGCTGCTGTCCTCCGAGTGCAGCGCGTCGCCCAGCTCCGTGCCCACCTGCACGAGACAACATTCATTATTATACTCTTCTATCTTTAAATAAAACAACCAAATACAAAACCGCCTGGAATGTCACTGAACGACCTGACTTTTACGTACATTATTTGATCATGTAATGTTTCCATCTACCCTCAACTGCCATTTTAGGGTAGATTTTGTTTGCTTTTATTTAAATACCTAAATATACAGAGTATTGGTACTGTATTTTGTGTTAAAATGCTACATAACTATGCAGTGATTGACTTGCCTTAAGTACATCGTGCAGAGAGCTCATGCTGCCGAGGCTGAGCGGCGTTATGGAGCGCTCTAGTAGTAATGATCCGCTGCCCTGCGAGCCGCCGCCTATTGACCTGCATTACAAAACGTTAGTTTTAGTATTTAAGCATTGGAATTTCAAGAGAATTACATTTTAGGTATTAATCATATTTTATTATATAATTATTTGGTGGATTTAACAATCGCAGTCGCTTTTAACAGCTTACCCCTCTATTGAGAACCTCGACTATATGACCATTGGCCGAGCCCGCTAAAATCGGCCGATTGTTTTGTACATAAAACTACAGACAAGTCGTTTTTACTTGTTAAATCTTCCAAGTACAATATTTTTTTAACAAAATACCAATTTTACTAAACAGTTAAAATAATTATGATTCTAGGTTTCATCGGTAGTCCCATATTACCAAATGGTAAGTACCAGTGCAGAAGAAAATGTATTTTAAGAATTCCCTTCCAGAAATTCAATAGGTATGAGACTATATGTGCCTAGCCAAGATGCAAATTACGCTCCGTAGCGAACGGAACGCCAATGTCTCGGTCGCACTAATATAAAAAAATGATAGAAAGAGATTACCGTACCGTTCGCTACTCCCGATTTGAAGAGAATGTGATTAATTCGGATGTATACTTTTTCAAATCGATCCAACCATCTTTAAGAAATCGAAGGACATACAAAATAATTTTGTTCCTTATTGAGTAAATTTTAAAATGCACATGTACGGTAGCCATCAGATAAATCGGAGCGGCCAAGGTGCTCACAAATATCTGAACACGCACCTAACTCCTTGACAGAGGCCTTTTCAGATATTTGTGAGCGCTTCGGTCGCTCTCATATATCTGACGGCGACTGTACACAGTTATACCTCGACGACGTAATAATGCACGCTCGGAGCATGCGTTCCCTTGCCTCAGGGCTGATTTATACGGCGCGCGAACTCGTATGCAATTTCACATCGACTATTGGTTACATCCAATTCATCCGACCAATCCTTCGAGCAACACAGGGAAGGGAGACGGCATTCATACTATTTCCCCTCTGCCAAAGTACTGGCACAACAGTGCCTATGGCGGTGCATGTTGTGACTCGTCCGTACACAAAAAGAGATCGAGGTGTGCAAGATTTGTCTTTGACGTGTGTCATTTTCTATGTATTTGTCTCGTCATTACAGATTGGATTTTATATTTGTGCGACTGTGTGCACGTTTCCTCCCGCAAAAAATGGCAGAAAGATTTGTACGGTAAGATATCGCTTAGGCTCCTCCCTTCCGACGTGTCGGAAGCCGGTGATGCTCGAAGGACCAATCCAATACCGTAAGTTCTCGCCCCGTGCACTGTGTACCGTGTACCGTGCACCGTGCACCGTGCAAGGAGCCCGCAGGGTGTGTGTGTTACCTCTCCATGGGGCGGTGCGACAGCGACAGCGGCGGCGACGGCGGCGCGTCCGGCGGCGGGCCCGCGCGCCCGGCGCGCCACGAGCCTGCGGGCCGACCTCTATTACACTAACGTACTAATATTGGCTCATTACCTATCAAATTGGCGTTTATGTTCAGAAGTATTAATCATGTCATAGTTTATTTATTTTATTAGTAACTTCGAAGTATTTTTTTAATTTCATTAGTGCGCTACATAACAACGATTTTACATACAATTATTTGCTACTTTTATTCTTTTATTTATTGAGAATACCGCCCTGAAAACAGCTCTTTTTATGTGCTGCCGGCTCGAGTATTTAAATGACTTATATTTTTGTGACGGGACAGATTAAAGAAAATATATGAGATAGAAAATGTGCTTCAAAAAATGTCTCAGATTACTGGCAAAAAATTGTTGGGTTTGAAAATGCCATCACAAAATAATCCGCAAAATTCCAATGAATACAATATGAAAATCATACAATTATGAAAAATCTATATTTGTTAAAGTTCTCCATAACAGAAGGCCAATTTCATAGGTAATGACCTAATACTATTCTATACAAACAACTAAAAAAATACCGGCCAAGTGCGAGTCGGACTCGCACAGGAAGGGTTCCGTACCATTATCTATAAAAATGGTCACCCATCCAAATATTGACCCCGCCCGACGTTGCTTAACTTCGGTGATTGGATGAGAACCTCGAGATTGGAAAGAAATATTTATTTAATTCTGTTTTTAGTATTTGTTGTCATAGCGGCAACAGAAATACATAATCTGTAGAAATTTCAACTGGCTAACTATCACGGTTCATGAGATACAGCCTGGTGACAGGCGGACGGACGGACGGCCAGCGAAGTCTCAGTAATAGGGTCCCGTTTGATCCTTTGGGTACGGAACCCTAATTACAAAGGTTGATATTGGGCTGTAACTGTGCGCGTAAATTGACGTCGTTGGCGGTCAAAGAGTTAATAAACTGGAACCCTATCTGTAATGACAATAAATAAATATTAAAGGGACATTCTTACACAAATTCACTAAGTCCCACGGTAAGCTCAAGAAGGCTTGTTATATGTAAATACTTACATAGAAAACATCAATGACTCAGGAACAAATATCGGTGCTCATCACACAAATACATGCCCTTACCGGGATTCGACAATACCATGTAAGCTTACCATTGTACGAGCCAGTTCCGTGCGATATCGTGAGCGGCGACGTCCGCTTACTGCTCTCTCGACTACTGTACATCTGTACGAAGGAGAAAACATTTATTAACGACATTTCGCTAAACGCTATTAACATTTTAAATGATATGAATCTTTTAAAAGATTGTCTGGTCACAACAAAGTTATAAATGAATATCTAGGTGCTTTTTTAGACTAGCCACTAGCCAGTGAATTTCATCTGACAGAAAATGAGGACAGAGCCCAAGATAAAACCTACTGATAATTCATAAAATCACTAAGTCAAATAGTTGATTATACAACTAGGGCATAACGCGAGTCACATCATCAGAGGAAATTTATCGACCGACATAGGTCGAGAATAACATGGGGCATTTATGCCCGAGTTGTATACTCTACTTTTCACTTCGATTGTCAGTAAAATATCCAATATTTTAGGTTATTTTCCCGTATTTGTTCAAAACTAAAGAAAATCGTACTCGCGGCGGTCGGGGGCGCACCGGTTGGCAGTTTGTATGGCAGATGCAGAACTTTACTGCTAAGTCAATTAGGGTCAAAATGATTTTACTTAATGCTAGAGCATAATAAGCAATTTTATGCCGCTTAGACGCAACTTAAATGACAATTTTACAAGCAAGAGCAGTGAAAAATACTTTGAAAACGGATAAGTTTATAGAGGTGTAATAGTTTTCGACTACAAGTATGTACCTGCTGGTGGTCGTCGGCGGTCTCCACGGTGGTGGGCAAGTCCAGTAGGCGCTGCGAGCGGATGCCGTCGCCGGGGCCCATGTGAGAAAGATGTGCGAAGTTTGTCGGCGCCGAGATCAAGCGCGAACGTCGCTCCGATCTGATATAAAGCAAAAGTTACATTTGTCTAAAGGCTGATCTTTTCTTTGAACTTGTTCGAGTGGAAAAGGAAGTTTTTTTTTTAAACGAACTTAACATGATTTACATTTACTTACAATCTGTTATGTGCTTCGATAGCTTGGTGTGATTGCTCCCGCACAGAGAATCTCCGTTTGGTCGAGCCCCATAGCGCCGCGTGCTCCACGTTCAGGGGACCCTCTAAAATAGCGATACAATAACATTATAAATTCCGAATAGTCTGTATAGTCAAGATCGCCAATTGTAAACTTCTTAACAATTTAAATTGGTGCAATAGGGCAAGTTTTAACACTAACAACGACTATCGATCGACAAGATTCGCATACTGAACACCCGCTGCGCTTCATACTGAGCAGTTAGCGAACTTTTCACAAACATGCACATCCCCGACTCTCAACCTGTCATCTACCCAGAACGGATATCTTCAGACAAAAAATATTTGTCAAGATTTTGACAAAAACGCACCCCTCTATCTACCCCGGAGGAGATCTCCGTCCTGTATTTGATGCCTCGTATTTGTTACGTCCGGAGATCTCCGGCCATTTTAACCCCAGTCGAAAAGCAGTTTAATTAAAATCGGTAGACGATAGGTTATAATCACGTTTCAAATACGGAAACTTCTTTTTATTCGAGTAAAGGGATCAAACTTTTTAAATTAAATTTTTGTCTGCCAATGCTTTGCCACTTCTAGCCCTCAGGAGATCTTCCTCAGTGCACATCGTTGAGCACAAGAAACATTCGGTCATGTGTTTTGTTGTTTCAGAGTCGTCCACACCCGCAGAAAGTATTACCTTGTCGGTCAATACCCCATCTCAGAAGATTATCATTTGACCGACCAATTCCCGTTCTAAGTATGTAATACGGAAACTGTAGACTCTGGAGCCTCGTATATTTTTGTAGGAAGTTATAAGTTACGTGTCATTAACGGGCGCAGGTAGACGATGAAGGGGCCGGCGTCGCTCGCGAAGGGGAAGCCGTTGCTGGCGCCGCCCGACACGCAGCACAGCCAGCCTTGCTCGTCTAGCGGCCGCGCGTTCGCTGAACATACAATGTAACTATGTATTATAAGGTCGGGAAACAGTTGACCGAGTATAACAAGTGAGTAACGCGAGGACGTTTAGAAATTCGAGGCTAATAATACTTATTCTGATTGGGGTATACAGGAAACACTCTGACATTTCGATGCGGAAAAGATCTAGTGCAACATTAAAAAAAAAACTTTCTATGCGTTTGGGTTAGCTTTGTTCATAACTATAGCTTAAGTAGTTCTCGAGATGTTTAGCGATGTGACAGACAAACCGACGGACAGAGCCGTACCATAAGAGTTCCTTTTTACATTTTTGGTACGGAACCCTAAAAACAATTAAATGACTGGCTTTTGTTGTAAAGCCATTAAGAAAAATAATGAAATAGGTAATAAGCAAATTTGTGTGTAAAAAAAAGTTGTTTGTAAATCAAAACAATATGTATGAAAAACGCAAAAATTCTTATACTTACGTATATTGATGGTCTGAACCCACTCTCCACTCTCGATGTCGTAAATGTCAATGTGCGTCGTCGTGAATATCAGTAGGTGCGTTTCGTTTATCGCTGCAAATAAATATATTATAGTTAATTATTCATTGAGATCTTTAAGCAAAAATAATCGTTAAAACTAAGCTATTTTTTAATGTTATTTTATCACAAATATTACCATGATGGCTAGGACGCAAAAGGTAAGCCCCGCGCGAGAGTAAGACAACAACGTACTGATCTCCTACTCGCACTCACCGTGGTGGCTGGGCTGCTGCGTGTACATGAGCTCTGTATCTCTAGCGCGATGTCCACATCGGTCCACGTATAGAGCGAGAGAGTTGAACACCAGTAACGTGTCGGCGCTGTTCGGCACGCAGGCGGCGCCGAGCGGCCGCGCGCCGGAGTGAGACAGGAAGAGGTTCACTTGGTTCTCGGGGTGGACTAGAGCTGTGGACAAATGGAAACTCATTATTATTGGATAAAAAGTGCGTGGGAAGAGAAATACAAGCGACGGTGATGCACGGCGAGGTAAAAATGTAAATCTTCATAGGACGCCGGGCGCGCGCAGCCCGCGATGTGTACAGGTGACAGAGGCCCTAGTTGCACTCACAGACGGCGGGCTGGTCGTGCGAGGGCCGGCGCGGGTCGGGCAGCGCGTGCGCCGCGAAGCCGCCGCGGTAGCCCAGCAGCAGGCGGCCGCGCACCAGCTGCACCGAGTGCACGGCGCCGGGCGCGCGCAGCCCGCGATGTGTACAGGTGACAGAGGCCCTAGTCGCACTCACAGACGGCGGGCTGGTCGTGCGAGGGCCGGCGCGGGTCGGGCAGCGCGTGCGCCGCGAAGCCGCCGCGGTAGCCCAGCAGCAGGCGGCCGCGCACCAGCTGCACCGAGTGCACGGCGCCGGGCGCGCGCAGCCCGCGATGTGTACAGGTGACAGAGGCCCTAGTCGCACTCACAGACGGCGGGCTGGTCGTGCGAGGGCCGGCGCGGGTCGGGCAGCGCGTGCGCCGCGAAGCCGCCGCGGTAGCCCAGCAGCAGGCGGCCGCGCACCAGCTGCACCGAGTGCACGGCGCCGGGCGCGCGCAGCCCGCGATGTGTACAGGTGACAGAGGCCCTAGTCGCACTCACAGACGGCGGGCTGGTCGTGCGAGGGCCGGCGCGGGTCGGGCAGCGCGTGCGCCGCGAAGCCGCCGCGGTAGCCCAGCAGCAGGCGGCCGCGCACCAGCTGCACCGAGTGCACGGCGCCGGGCGCGCGCAGCCCGCGATGTGTACAGGTGACAGAGGCCCTAGTCGCACTCACAGACGGCGGGCTGGTCGTGCGAGGGCCGGCGCGGGTCGGGCAGCGCGTGCGCCGCGAAGCCGCCGCGGTAGCCCAGCAGCAGGCGGCCGCGCACCAGCTGCACCGAGTGCACGGCGCCGGGCGCGCGCAGCCCGCGATGTGTACAGGTGACAGAGGCCCTAGTCGCACTCACAGACGGCGGGCTGGTCGTGCGAGGGCCGGCGCGGGTCGGGCAGCGCGTGCGCCGCGAAGCCGCCGCGGTAGCCCAGCAGCAGGCGGCCGCGCACCAGCTGCACCGAGTGCACGGCGCCGGGCGCGCGCAGCTCCGCGATGCGGCAGCGCCGCGCCGCCGTGCGCGTGATCTCGTACACGTTCACTATGTACGCGTTCTGGAACAATAGGCATACAGGGCCGGCTAAACTTATATTCAGAATTCTCTATAGTATTACAATGGTGTCAAAATCGCCGACGACAGATTATACTGGTTCAAACTGCCTTTTATGGAATTATTAATTATTATTTTAACCAAATAATGAATAAAAAAATAGTCTAATTTATTTTAACACTTGAACGCATATATCGGAGTTAATTGTTCTACATTTACCCTCATACTCAGCAAAATATTAAATTTTAAGCAGCCCTTGGACTCCGCCAGCTTGACGCACTCCACCTCGGAACATTCTAGACCCCGCACTGTCTAACGTTACCTGTCGCTTGCACACCACGGTGAACCCATACGTGTTGGTCTTGAGCTGGCCCGCCGCGAGCAGCACGCAGCCCTTGGACTCTGCCAGCTTGACGCACTCCACCTCGGAACATTCTAGAGCCCGCACTGTGTAATGTTACCTGTCGCTTGCACACCACGGCGAACCCATACGTGTTGGTCTTGAGCTGGCCCGCCGCGAGCAGCACGCAGCCCTTGGACTCTGCCAGCTTGACGCACTCCACCTCGGAACATTCTAGAGCCCGCACTGTGTAATGTTACCTGTCGCTTGCACACCACGGCGAACCCATACGTGTTGGTCTAGAGCTGGCCCGCCGCGAGCAGCACGCAGCCCTTGGACTCCGACAGCTTGACGCACTCCACCTCGGAACATTCTAGAGCCCGCACTGTGTAATGTTACCTGTCGCTTGCACACCACGGCGAACCCATACGTGTTGGTCTAGAGCTGGCCCGCCGCGAGCAGCACGCAGCCCTTGGACTCCGACAGCTTGACGCACTCCACCTCGGAACATTCTAGAGCCCGCACTGTGTAATGTTACCTGTCGCTTGCACACCACGGCGAACCCATACGTGTTGGTCTTGAGCTGACCCGCCGCGAGCAGCACGCAGCCCTTGGACTCCGCCAGCTTGACGCACTCCACCTCGGAACATTCTAGAGCCCGCACTGGGACTAGTCGCACGTGCCGACCTCGACCCGCTATTACAACTGTAACAAAAAATACCCTTGTAATTTTTTTTTTTTATGTAATGTAATGTCATGACTTTGACGTTTTATGTGTATTTTATTAGTTTGGAGCTGCTTGTTTGAAGTTTTTATGTTTTTACTTCGGAATAGTGTCAATGTGATAACGTAAATAAATTCAACGCCCCCGATTTATACGAAAACGATACCAAACACGGCCTAGTAGGTTCACTTACGTAGATATCAAGATAAATTTATTAAAAGTGATCACCTCCAACTAGTCCAAACAAAGTTACAAAGTAAAAAATTGTGTTTAAAGCATTTCCCGCAAGCAATTTTCCTCAAATGTTTGTGTTGTTTAAAACACGTTGTGTGTTCGATTCATTCCGAGAAAACGTGACTGTGCTGGCACCCAAATTCCCCAAATTTTGCAGCTTCCGACTTATTTCTGTGGGGCTATCTAAACTTATGTGTCAATGCTAACAAGCTGATGAAATTTAAACAGTTAAAACCGACTATCCGACACAAATTTACTAAGATAACACTCCCTCACTCCCTTCGGTCGTGTTTTAATTTATCGCCACTCGTTTCGAATTTCCTATTTTTCGCACTTGTATCGTAATGTACTATTTTAAAACAATACTTAATAATCTTTGAACTTAATAAATAATAATCTTAAAATTTAAAAACAAAATGTATTCTGATTTGCCCACAATGTATATGGCAGGGCCTGTGACGTACACCGACTGTTCTGACCTAAGCCGGTTAGTGTTCCTCTCTTACTCGCACTGAGCGTAAGCGAGAGCGAGATGGATGTGCAATTGTGCATGCTCGGGACCGCGGATATCATGTGTTCGAATTTTAAGTTTTAAAATAGAAAAGTAATCAGTGTTCACTGATAAATAAAATTGCGCATTTTTAGACGCAATTTACATATTTTTAGCTTTTATGCATAAATTATAAAAAAAAAATTAAGTGCATTTTAGACTTACGTTCGTGATTTTTGTCTATCGAGCGAATGTAAAAAAATCTGTATTCGAATAGCTGAAGTCCCTAGAGAAAATCGTCAAGATTGCTACCGTATTGTTTATCCAAAAAAGCGGTACGCATTTTCCGCCGCTTTTTGAAATGTCACCTTAAGCTTTATCTTGAACCACCTAGCACCTAGCCTCCTTACCAAGCAGCTGCTCCTCAGGCACGTACGCCGCCTGCGCGACCGGCGCGTGCTGCCGCCGGGGCGTGATCTCGGCGCGCTCCAGGTCGACGAGCGCCAGGCCGCCGTCGCCGCCGACGCAGAAGCGGGAGCCCTCCAGCACGACCGCGCACTGCGCGCCGCGGAGCGCCGCCGCTGCGCCGGAGTCCACTATCACGCATGCGCTGTATACCTGTATAGTATTCAATCATTTTTTTTTTATTACCAGAAGGCATTTGACCACAGTCTCACTTGATGGAAAGTGCCGATGCAGTCTAGGATGGAACATGCTTACCTAAAAGATTAAAAGATTTTTCATCCTCTGAAAGACGGTCATTGTTGGTTTTAAAAAGTGCGCAGAAAGTGATACGTTTCTGCACTGAATACTTTTACTTTCCAAGTAAGATTTTTTTTTTTACGATAAGCAATTGAAATTTGGTTTTAGCTGGATATTTTATACAATTTCCATTCTGATATTTAACTCGTAATTCGATTAGCCCCAACGATTGGCTTACCTGTTCATTTGACTTAACTCTAGGAAGGGGTTTCCCTTTCAGAGGTACAGTTAAAATGAAAGGGTATCCGCTTCTTAATTCAAAAAATTATGACACCTGTGCTGTCAACGCGCTGGACACCCAGTCCTTCACTTTAAATATATATAAGCAATATTTGATTCTATTTTTACAACGACAAAGTTGATAATGGCATAAGCGTTATAATTTTTAATCGTTAAGCCTTCAAGAGGTTACCCGTATCATGAAGCGGTTAAAAAGCCAAATGAAAGGGTTTTAGTTAGCAACGGCTTTGGTAAGCAAAGCCTTACGAAATACCCCTTCCAAAACCCTCGAATGGGATACCGGACCGGCCCTCATTCGTATGTCATTCGTTGGCTAAGATTAATTAAGCATTAAGACTAATTCACGCAGACCTAAATAGACTAAAATATTTGGCAAATTTTAACCGGCACATTTAAAAAAAAATCACAACATACTAGTAACTTACGCATTTGTCAGGCAGATTATTTCTCTTCAATATCCTATGTAGTTCACTTAGGGCGACCACCCATTTCGTCTTCTCAGACTCTGATTCCGCTAACATTAGTGTATGAGATCGCTTCCCTCCTTCCAATTGTGAGGTTGATATCTGTACAAAAAAACGAGAAAATACTTAAAAGACTCCACTCAAATACAGACAATCTTATGCATGCGTTAATAAGGTTGAGTATCGTAATAAATGGCTAACTTATACTAAATCCGCACGGTATGTCCTTTTTACTCGCATGTTTTTGTCCGTAGACGGAATGAAGTCCAAAATGTGACTCTACTCAAGACAATTTCAACCTTATGTATAAACAAATAAGATCGAGTATCGTATAGAATGTCTTACCCTAAATATGCACGGTATGTCCCTCTTATTGGCATGTATGACGTCGGAGTCCTTGACGGAAGCCACGCTGAAGTCGGGGTCGCGCATGTCCAGTACTTGACTTACGCATACTGAAGGTAACGCGTTTCTGTAACAATTCCGTATTTAGCTACAAATCTTTCAATGAACCCCTAAATACCTCAAAATGTCAAATACATCTTTCAAACTAATATACATACATACAATCACGCCTATTTCCCGGAGGGGTAGACAGAGACCACGGATTTCCACTTCCTATTATCCTGATATACCTCTTTCGCTTCCTTCACTTTCATAACATTCCTCATACACGCTCGTCGGTTTAGGGTGCTCAAACCTGGCCTTTCTTCAAGATTTTCCCGATTTGATCAGGGACAGTCCACAGTCTACCCCTTCCAGCTCCCTCTTCTACTTCTCCCTTATACACTCTCTTTGTTAGCCTTCTCTCACTCATTCTTTCCACTTGTGGAAACCATCTCAACATACCTTCCTCAATTTTTGTCACTACATCTTCGTTCAGTCTACACTTATCAGATTTTTAATTTATCAGAGACCAATGTATTGCGTGCATATTTGCATGTGCGATCTTAAATTATCTTAAGATCCTTCTACAATATCTTTGCCAAACTGCGGCTCTGGATCACAAAACCAACTGAGCTAGAGTCGGACCAAACTAACTTTGCATGACTTTTGCAGTACGGCTATGGGTATGTCCTTATGTCATCATTAATGTCAAATTTCCATGTTTATAATGACACTGAATCATTTTGTCCTATTCAAATTAACTTAGACGGACTTCGGTAGTAAAACAAACAAGTAACCTGACCTCACTGAGATGGTGCAAGTGGCGCTAAATGACTCTGCCAAACAGCATTGTGAATGATAGTATGTTTAATACAAAACGCTTATTTCCAGCTGCATTTTCTTACCTGTCCTGCGTAATATCATAGAGGAAGAGCTTGAAATCGCAGACAACGACAAACTGTCTCATCCAGCCTTTCTTCACGCCGCCCGGCTTTGGTACCTGAGAGAAAAGAGAATTGTAAAGCAAACAAAGCTGAAACAGATGTCATATACCTACTAAAGAAAAACTGACCTTATGTATTTCGTCATTTTATTGGTTTTCTAGTCATAAAAAATCTATTTTATGATACATGAGGAAAACGAGCAGATGGATCACCTGATGGTAAGCGATTACCGCCGCCCATGGACACCCGCAATACCACAGGGGTTGTAAGTGGAAGCCTTTAAGATGGGAGTACGCTCTTTTCTTGAAAGTTCGAAAGGTCGTATCGGTCCGGAAATACCGCAGGCGACAGTTCATTCCACAGTTTAACAGTGCGAGGCAGGAAGTTTCTGGAGAAACGCAGTTGAGGACTGCCAACCATGTAAGTGGTGAGGATGGAAATGTTGTCGCGTAGGGCGATGGCAAAAAGGATTAAATATCGTTCAATTTTAGCATACGAGTATATCAGGTGTCACGCTCCGAGCGTGTTTCGTGGCCTAGAGGGTTGCATAAACAGCCTACATGTATACCTTGACGTAGCCCTCGTAGGCGGTGCCCTGGCCGCGGGCGGGGTCGATGCCGAGCGGGCGGCGGGAGCGCGCGGCGGGCAGCGGGCAGCGCGCCGCCACGCGGGCGCAGCACGCCGTGTGGACCGCGAGGCCGCACGTCTCGCAGCCTGCATGTATGTATACCTTGACGTAGCCCTCGTAGGCGGTGCCCTGGCCGCGGGCGGGGTCGATGCCGAGCGGGCGGCGGGAGCGCGCGGCGGGCAGCGGGCAGCGCGCCGCCACGCGGGCGCAGCACGCCGTGTGGACCGCGAGGCCGCACGTCTCGCAGCCTGCATGTATGTATACCTTGACGTAGCCCTCGTAGGCGGTGCCCTGGCCGCGGGCGGGGTCGATGCCGAGCGGGCGGCGGGAGCGCGCGGCGGGCAGCGGGCAGCGCGCCGCCACGCGGGCGCAGCACGCCGTGTGGACCGCGAGGCCGCACGTCTCGCAGCCTGCATGTATGTATACCTTGACGTAGCCCTCGTAGGCGGTGCCCTGGCCGCGGGCGGGGTCGATGCCGAGCGGGCGGCGGGAGCGCGCGGCGGGCAGCGGGCAGCGCGCCGCCACGCGGGCGCAGCACGCCGTGTGGACCGCGAGGCCGCACGTCTCGCAGCCTGCATGTATGTATACCTTGACGTAGCCCTCGTAGGCGGTGCCCTGGCCGCGGGCGGGGTCGATGCCGAGCGGGCGGCGGGAGCGCGCGGCGGGCAGCGGGCAGCGCGCCGCCACGCGGGCGCAGCACGCCGTGTGGACCGCGAGGCCGCACGTCTCGCAGCCTGCATGTATGTATACCTTGACGTAGCCCTCGTAGGCGGTGCCCTGGCCGCGGGCGGGGTCGATGCCGAGCGGGCGGCGGGAGCGCGCGGCGGGCAGCGGGCAGCGCGCCGCCACGCGGGCGCAGCACGCCGTGTGGACCGCGAGGCCGCACGTCTCGCAGCCTGCATGTATGTATACCTTGACGTAGCCCTCGTAGGCGGTGCCCTGGCCGCGGGCGGGGTCGATGCCGAGCGGGCGGCGGGAGCGCGCGGCGGGCAGCGGGCAGCGCGCCGCCACGCGGGCGCAGCACGCCGTGTGGACCGCGAGGCCGCACGTCTCGCAGCCTGCATGTATGTATACCTTGACGTAGCCCTCGTAGGCGGTGCCCTGGCCGCGGGCGGGGTCGATGCCGAGCGGGCGGCGGGAGCGCGCGGCGGGCAGCGGGCAGCGCGCCGCCACGCGGGCGCAGCACGCCGTGTGGACCGCGAGGCCGCACGTCTCGCAGCCTGCATGTATGTATACCTTGACGTAGCCCTCGTAGGCGGTGCCCTGGCCGCGGGCGGGGTCGATGCCGAGCGGGCGGCGGGAGCGCGCGGCGGGCAGCGGGCAGCGCGCCGCCACGCGGGCGCAGCACGCCGTGTGGACCGCGAGGCCGCACGTCTCGCAGCCTGCATGTATGTATACCTTGACGTAGCCCTCGTAGGCGGTGCCCTGGCCGCGGGCGGGGTCGATGCCGAGCGGGCGGCGGGAGCGCGCGGCGGGCAGCGGGCAGCGCGCCGCCACGCGGGCGCAGCACGCCGTGTGGACCGCGAGGCCGCACGTCTCGCAGACGACGCCTTGCCGCGTTAGACCGATCTAATCGAACAAGCAACAACTATTTATTACCTTTGATACCTTGATAGCGCAATTCCTAGCTGAGCAACTTTACAAATCTCGAATTTTTGAAGCTATATTTCTGTCGCGCTGCGGTGGGAGTGCGTGCGTGCGATAAGGACAACTGCAGCTCGGACTAAGATTCCCACGCAAACTCAAAAATCGAGGTTTCGCTCTCGACTGTTTCCTCCCCCAAAACGCAACCAATAATTATGAAATTTTGGAAACTGCAAGAGGAAGAAATAATCTATGCCGCTATGTTTGGATTTTTTGAATATTTATGGTCATATTTGTATACTACGCCTTTTTTTGCAGCCATTTGAAGCGGTTTTTACGATTTTCGAGGCGCTTTAAGTTTCTTCAATATAAAATAATCCAAAAAAGCAAACATAGCGGCACAGACGTTGATGATATTGATCTTATTTGAAAAAAATCATTGCTCTAGGTTAAAAATCCAGAGAGGAAACAGTCGAGAGCGTATGTATGGAATAATCGCAACTAGGAATTCCTCTTAAGAAAGCTGGTTAAAAATGTAAGGCGTCATAAAAGTAGAAAAAGTCGACCCAATAGTTAATTGTTACAAACATTCCTAATCACGCAACTTTTTTCATATTCACTCACACTCACGCAACGTGCTCATGCTTCTTTCATTATTTATTTGCTACACATATGGCATGGCACCCAATTTATCTTTTCCTCCAGTCTATCAAACTAGCCACTGATTACATTTATCTTAAAACTAACTAATAGCTCAAGAATATTAATAAAATCAGGAGCAATAATTCGTGTAGTGTTGAAAATTGGTATAGCTTATATATATACCTTCTCTCTAGGTCTAAGTCTCCAGATAAACATACTAAAAGTCCTCGAGATTGGCCGTGCTGAGGGTTTTTTTTGTTTAGGTAAGCTTAGTCACCTGCTGACCAAATATAAAAAAACCGGCCAAGAGCAAGTCGGGCTATGCTCAGTGTAGGGTTCCTTAGTTACCAGTCCGTCAACATAGACTTTTTGCAAAAACTCAAAAACGGCTAGATTGAACAGGTTTGCTATAGTTTTCCTTGAAAGTCCTTACTAAGCTTTACTTTCACGATTTTTTTCATATTTTTTGGACCCATGGTTCAGAAGTTAGGGGAAGTAGAGGGGGAAACATATTATTTTTTCTTTCAGAGCGATTAACCTAACCTATCCAACGACACCCCACACTATAGGGTTGAACCCAAAAAAAAACATCCCCACTTTTGGTGTAGGGGAGCAACCATAAAAAAAATATTTCTTCTAGTTTTTATTTTGGGAAACGTGATTTTTTTGCCGTTTTTATTTGCGTAATGGTACGGAACCCTTCGTGCACGAGTCCGACTCGCACTAGGCCAGTTTTTTACGTATTATACTACATTTTACACATATACATATGCAAACAACACATATATAAGTATGTTCATTCAGTAAGGAGCGCTAGGAAAAATCCTACATTAAGTATTAGTAATAATTACCATGAGCGACGTGCAGTGGTTGCACTTGGTGGGACTGCTGAACGTCCGCACTAGGAACTGGTGCAGCTTCTGCTTGCCCGGCACCACGGGGCCTAATGAAGGATCCTGCGGAACAAATAATCAGGGATTAGTGTAACGAATATATTTTAGACGTCATGAGGTAGATGGCAGGCACTTAAAAATCTATAATAATTTATGGGATTAGGTAGAAGAATACGTTTTTTGCCTGGCGGTAAAGCGTGCTAATTTCAGACTGAAGGTCGCGCGCTTGAACCCCAGTCCTTATCAACGAAAGTACAAAACGTATTCGATATTTGAGTGTTTCTTTAAAAAAAATGCCTCTTGCATTAATTTTGTATTTTTTTCATAAATTTTGTGATTATTCTACTCAGTATCCGGCCGAGGCACGTCTACACTGGCCGTTTTGTGCGTGAGGAAATTGCCTCGCGCGTATGCTCGCTCTGTGTCGACTCGGCTAATGGGATAAAAAATGTCCCAAGGCTTTTTTTCCTATAGTGTTATCATTTCCCTATATCCGTATAAGTTTTAAAAATGTATGGACATATTGGGACACTTTTTTTTCTCCTATAAGAGTGTAAAGGGCTCGCGATTCTGACTAGAAATGACACAAAAGTGGCAGAAGCGCTCATTTATCAATAGTTTTCCGGTGGCAGAAGAGATAGTGAGGAAACTGGACTAATTCGCGGCTCCGGATTGGAAGATCAGATGGCAGTCGCTTTCGTAATAACTAGTTTTCTTCCTAACGTCGGAGGTAAACTTCAAGTTTAATTATAAGCAATTAAACGATAAATAAAACTGACCGTGGACATCTCGCTAGGCGAGCTCTTGCTTGAGGCGGGCGTGGCGGCGCGCGCCTCCATCTCGTCCTGGGACTCGACGGAGCCGCTTAACGCTGCCGATTGCTGGGAGCCGTACATCAACTGTTGACAAAGTTTTCTTCGATCAGACAAACGACTTATTTGCGAAAAAAATACTACCATGCTCTATATTGAATCTTCATGTAGTCTATTGGTCTGCATTTAAATTATATGATAAAGTTTAACAACGCAAGCACCAGTTTTTCCTGATACCATGCACAGAAAATGTAACAACGCATATCATGAGTGCCAAATTATTCAAAATGAGGCTATTGATAAAAAAATACACATCAGAATATAAATAAGTAACTCGATTGGTCTAATTTCTAACTACTTTTATTTTATCAAACTCAACCTGAGAACATGCATGTCCGGTTCAGACCACATCACATTAAACTAATAAAACATACAAAACTACTTACACTACGTTTTATACCTTCCTCAAATAAAAACATGCAAACAATACAAAACTACAAACATAAATTAAAAGTACAGACACAATCAAATAATGACAACCAAAGTGGCCAAGTATACATATTGAACACACCCTTATTTCTATGGTATCGAAGGTGTGTTTGCTATCGTGGATGTGTACCTAAAGTAGTACCTTTACTTTTTTGCCAAAGCCAAATTGAAAAAACAGACAGATGATCATAGACTATAAAAAAACTGTCCGAAAGAGAGCATAAAACTTTTACAAAATGACCGCGTTTTTTTCGTAATAAATATGAAATATAATGCTTTCTTTCGACTTCTTTCCGTCACACTTTTTGACGGGAAATTGCTCTGTCATAGAGGAATAAGTAAACTTAATAACTCCATACATCAGTTTTCTTACCAAAACGATTATATTTTCGTAGTTAACATCTAGCGTCAAGTAGTGGATTTATCAGTACCGCTATTTGACACTAGATGTCACAAGTGTCGCGACTGACGAAAAGTGTATTGCTCAAACAATTTACAACTTATATTTCAAGCAGAAGGAGTTGAAAATAGAGTTCCGGTTAATCCGGTTAATCTGGAAAATTGTTGAGCATTAGCCATTTCGTTCGTCGCGACACGTATTGCCAAGTAGCAGTACTACTGCTACTTGACGCTATATGTCGACTACGAAAATAATAACCGTATTGGTAATAAAACTGATGTATGGAGTGTGCACTTTATGCTTAGTTATTTCCAGTGATCGTACTTTTTCCAGCATTTTTGGTGCAGTGCTAGGGTTGTCAGTAGTGCCCAATATTAAATTGTTTGAACCAAGAATCAAATAAAATAAAAAATAAAATAGCGTATTAAACAAATCTGAAATACAGAAAATATTCTCAGAACATGTAAAGCCTAACCCAATATGCATAATGAAACGAACGGTTAATATACTACGAGGATATGAGAAAATGTAACACAGTTGCAATATTACTTTTATTTTCAGAATATAAACAAGCTGGTTGCTGTTGTTCGACAGGGCAATCAAAATTACGAAAACTAATCATCAGCATACCCTTCGAAAAATTTGAGGAATTTTGGGTGACAGTGACAGTAATAAATGTTATACCAATTATAATAACTGATTAAAGTGTTTCATTCTCAATGGCAACATAATATTACATCATTTTAAACGTCAATCATATTATACACGTCGACAACCCTAGGTCGCTGTCGTGTGTCATTTGACGTCATCGCACCAAGAATGCTGGAAAAAGTACGACCACTGCTTATTTCTGTAAGCTCCTGTATAGATCAGTGGATGCCACATACGAGTATTTGACTACTTTGGCTGTCACAATCTGTTTGCTAACTTTACTATAGAATAGCTAGGAGCTACGCATAGCTATACCTGCGTACTGCAACAATGCTGTACGTTTCCGTATCGGTACTGCGGCGACATCTAACGGCGGAAAATAAAACGTAAACAGCAAACGAAAATATACAATAAGCGTAAATTATACGTAATAAACATTTGCTTTAGTTTCAAACATGGTCACGCCTTTTACTGTTCTTTGTTAGGGATTTTATGGGTTATAAAATAATGTATACTTTATTACGACAAATTGAATGAGGGTGACAATGTTTAAGATTTATTCATCGTGAGGTCAGATGTAATAGGATTTGCAAAAATAAATAAAGTAGCATCATATTAGCGTTACTGCACTATACATAAATTCACAGATATATTGAAAGTTCATTAAAGATCCACTATTTTTAGTAAGCGCACTTTAAATATAAGCTAAGCGAAAACCTATCGATTTTTTTTTTACTATATGTAATAATTTATTACTTTTGAATTATTCACCTAAGATATCTGCTATACTTCGTTTTTTTTAGAATTAGAAGGTAAGCAATATTGACGTGGATTTTATTGAAAAACACTAGTAAAATAAGTTGCAGCTAATATGTAAAAATTAGATATATAGAATACATGATCATTTACATTATTTTGGTTTCATAAGTCGGTAATAGTTACTATTGAATAGCGTTTTTCAATAAAAAGTCACGTCAATATCGCTTACCTTCTTGTAATGCTAAATAAACGAAGTTTAGGATCGTCAACTGCATAATCCACTCAAAGCCCCAACCAGAAAACATCTTAGTTCTTGGACTATACTTTCGTATCAACTTAGTTGTGACCTTATTTCAAGAAGATAATTGTGTCAATTACTCTTAGGGTCTGTTTCACGATGTCCAAGTAAAGTCCTGAATAAGCTACTTGCCACTTATCTGACGAATAAAGTCATCGTTGGCGTTTCACAATCTTCAAATAAGCTGAACTGGTAGATAAAGTGCTAAGTTTTGCAGCAAGTTTTATCTGGCATTTTCATTAGCTAACCGATACTTTACTCAGACTTTGTGAAACAGACCCTTATACACCTTATATTAACAGCGTTGTATTTCTTTAGTTTTAAATTAAACCTTATTTCCTACTCTATTGATTTGAAATTTAACTGCCATTTTTTAGAAACTGACCTTTTCATCATTGTTGACCGGCACATTATCATAGTGGCGTTCCGTCGGCGCCTCTTTCAGGAATTGATCGAGGTAGCTCAGCTGCGACGACGGCCGATCCAAAACTGCAAAATGGCGGAGGATTAGACGGCGAAGTAGTGGTTGGTAGGTTAATCGGTTAGGGGAACACAAACCAATCCCGGCCGGAACCAACACAAAGTTAGGACGCCTTTCGGGCTGTTTTATAAATTATAACACTTGACGATACACAGTATAAAATACACAGAGACTAAGTCAGAATGGCTTAGTGGTTGTATAGAACAAGTAATTTTAAATAATAAAATGCTCTATTTATTTCGGTACACCACACCGATGTTTCTAAATCATTGGCAAAGATAAACAATAATAGTTGAACTTGGATGAAATTATTTAGTAAGATATTTTTTTAAAGTATAAAATCGAGTATTGATCTGTATCTCAACAAATAGAGCAAGAATTTGCTATTACAATATTCTAAAGCATGCACGTAGGACAATACATGTGGACGCGGTACAAACTAGAACCAGGAGCCCACATTGACACACAAAATTTACAAGATAGACGTATGAGATAAAAAGATATATTAAATACAAGATTTGAATGAAAAAGCCGTATTCCTGTGCCTTCTAAACATCACCTATATATATTTCACAAACAGTAAAATGTACATTCTAACCCCCTTATTCATAAACGTCTGCTAAAGTTGACAAGCCAGTAACAGTCGTTTGTCCCTTTCCATCATACCAATACGTCGGAAAGGGACAAACGATTGTTAGCGGCTTACCAACTTTAGTACACGTTTATGAATAAGGGGGTAAATATATTGATATTAAATGACACGGAAGTCAAAATAATATCTGTAATCAGGGTAACTTGCCCAAGATCAACCACCCTTTCAAATTGGCTGTGATCGTCAATATTAAGACATGTCACCCCAAAACAACCCACACAACTTACTAGTTTCAGAAAAATACTGTACCCTTCATTGATGATTATTCTTAAACTACCTATGTTTGTTTTTGTATCAATATGGACTCATGATGTGTCTACTGTTCACAAACTCAAATACAATACGATTAGTCATTGATACAAACAAGTGTTAAGGGAAACCATCGCTGAGCGCGTTATGAGGCGTTGGATGGACTTTAGACTCTTTTTTAGAAATCGATTACTAATTAGGTAGCCGACAATAAGGATATTAAGATTATTTTCAGTAACGATATCCATCAAGTCCAGATCTGATGATCTTATCGGATATTGTGTATAAAGCGGGAGTTTCATACGATTAGCGATTAAAATATCAGATTGTCTATGGTATGAATATCCCGCTTGCGTCTCCTTACTCATGGGAAGGAACCGTTAAAATATGTAATAGGAGTAAGATACGTAAACAAAAATAAGCAAACGTTTTTGAATTACTTTTTTTGTATCTTGCTTTTCATGGTGCTTTTTTTTTAATGAAATAATGTGTTGAATTAAAAAATAAAATGTTGGTCACATCCATGCCACCGCAGTAAGCTCAAAGCAGAAGCGAAGCGATAAGAAAACGAAAAATAGCCAATGAGTGCGATCATCACTGTTTTTGAGTCAAATACATTTCAATTTAGAATTAATATACAAATATATAAACTTATGTAACAAAAAATACAAGAAACGGATGATACCCTTACTTCAAATGACAATAATTTGCCATAGACAACAAAAAATATTAATACAGAACAAGCGAAAGAGGTGTTCAAAATGATTTTGGTACGATTATTTTTTTGAATAAGTTCGTGTTAGTCATTTTTAACATCTCACTCACTTGGCTACTTATTAAAAACCTCAATACCACATCAACAATTATTACTAAATAAACATAAATCTTCATAAAATAAACTTAATACTAATTTCTAAGATGTGACCCACAAAACAGTGATAGCGCTAAGTATGATAAAAACAAATTTTCCTTGACACTTGCTCGTATTTACAAAATGGGATGTTTAACACTAGGTCTAGAGCGGCACAAAACAAATAAACTAACACCTCCAAACTCTTTATTGTCTATTGCCGTTTTTGTTACTTTAAAAAAAATACGAGTCACTTTAACCTTTTGAACGCCAAGAACACCTAAAAGCGTCGTAACTTGTCGTGCCCGCAGCGCGAAGTATAGGGAGCGTGCATGAGCTGTAGGAGGCAACATAGGAGCCGTCAGATTCTTGGCGCGAGGCGTAAATGTGATGTTTATTGTTCCGATGTAGCCCACAAATAGGGATTGCAATCCGGTCCGGCGGATCCGGTAATCCGGCCGGATCCGGCACTTTTCAGGAGCTACCGGATCCGGACCGGATCCGGTAAAATAAAAAAAACGCCTAAATACAGCACGCACTGTGCGTTTTAGATAAGGAAAAGGCGACGGATGAGAGGTATGAAGTTGAACAGAGCGTAAAACGAATGAAAAAGTTTAAATTTAGTTAAATAAAAATATATATGACGATGACTGGGAACAGAAGTTGCCTTTCACGTTGGTGGCACGATATGACGATTACATAAATACTGCTATAGAAGGAAAAATAAAAGAATGGAGATACTATGGAAGGCATTTGTAATTTATTCTAAAGAGAAGGTTAATGTTGTGATAGGAGATTAAAGTAAACAAATGAGCAGGATTAAGTCGGCGGTACTCAACCGACTAGAGTTGGGCTAATCAATATGTGTTATATGTTTGAATGAATATATGATAACATTGATAATCTTTAGTTTGCTCAGTTTTTTTTTTCAGATTTTTTGCTCAGATATTTATACATATATATATAAAATATTGGTTATTTTCTATTCGAATTTACGAGATAATCTTTTGTATTTATAATTTCATCCAATCTTATGCAATTTCCTTCATCTCCTGGTACATGCTACTCTACGTCTAGCCAATTCTTTATTAAATTTGATCCATGTAACTATTCTTAGAGAGTCTCCTTCCGCGATGGATTTCAATCCTACACTCTATTATTTTTCGCACGGGATCGTCGTGTCGTGCTCCATTCCCTATAATTTGAACAATATAGTTTTCTGTTTCATAAGCGCATATTAATATGCCTACTTGAATAATAAACTATCTTTATCTGTAAATTTCTTAATTTAAAAGTTAAATTTTTTAAATCATACAGTCTCCTACTTTCTCGGAAAAAAAAAATGAGGGCAAATTTAATATCATTTTGGTTAATAGTAAAATATCTTATTATCTTACTGGAATGGATGTCAATGTAACAAAGAATTCAATCAAACAACAGTTATGAAAACTTGTCCTTTCAAGGAGTTCCAATTCCCACCCCACATCCCATTACCGGGCTTTGGAAACTAATCACAATTGTAAACGAAAATTTGAGCACTTGTGAATAGTTAAATATAATAAATGACCGATTTCATATTTTGTTTTTAAAGTGATATTGACAGTGTCACACTTTTTACTACTAAGTTCTATTTTATTGTTAAAAGTTATTTATTAACTTAAATTATAGATTTAGGAATATATTATGCAAAAAACTAGAAAAATATGCCATTTAATTAACTTTAATATCCCTATACCAAACCGGATCCGGTCCGGCCGGATCCGGCCGGGTTATGGTCAAAATCCGGCCGGATCCGGCCGGATTGAAAATCAATCCGGTTTGCAATCCCTACCCACAAGATGGCAGAACCTACTATGCACAAGAAAACACGTGACGTGTAAATGTGCATGTTTATGGTTCCGATTCAGGCCACAAGATGGCAGACCCTCCAACGCGCACGGTCCCTATAACTATAAGTGTTATGGCGGACGCTGTCAAAGTAACCTTCACACTTTCAAGTAAGGTTTACATTAGCTCGCTTGCGTCCGGGAACTTGGCGTTTGAAAGTTTGTGTTTATGACATAAAGCGTTCAAAAGGTTAAATCACAGTCGTCTATGAGAGTAAGTAGATGAAAATTCAGGCAAACTTTGGTAATTTTTGCAATTATTTTATTTAGGTTGCCCACCACATACTTGCAGTATGTCAGCCATGGCCGTGATACAATCAAACTATGTCTACTATCTTTAAGTGATACATAATGATTATGTGAAGTTGTATTTGTTAAAATGGATTGGAACAAAAATAACAACAGACAATGTTACCGGGGCAAAACAGATGCACAATCACAAACAAATCTACTATGACGAATACTTAAAATAGATAATCAGTAACATGTTACTTTAATTATTCTGCAGATGAAATATTTACATTATATTGGAACACACTTTTGTTTATTTATTTGGGAAGTTTATATTAATTTTAAATAACGGAGGCGTAGCACGAGGAATTTTGTAGATTGACTAGCATATTCCTTTCTCTTTCGCACGCGCGTAGATATATTACTGTCGCGTTCAGTGTCATTGACGTTTGCATGCGATTAGAGTTAAGAACAGGCGGCTAGATTTACGAAATTCCTTGTGCTAAGCGTCCTTCCTTTACTCAGAATTTAAATTCACGAGCTCCTTTGATCCTAATAGGAGAAAAGAATTCCATACATTTTTCGTTCCTGTCATTTCGTTACTGGAATGGTACTGGAATGGAAATCTTGGGACACTTTTTATCTTATCAGGATCGAATGAGTTTGTTATTCTGAGTAGAAATAACATAAAATATCCCAAAACTGAAAGAAGAATAGTAACCATCTTTAAATAAAATAGTCCAAGTACAATAGTCAAAATTATCTGCACAAGCCTTATTGCCTCAATAATAGAGTCGTATTTCGATAATTTTGATCATTGCTACTGCTAGAATATTACCAGGAAATCATGAAAGTAAGCTGTTACTGATTTAAAAATCAACGAACCATTTTCTTCCTTCCCGGTCCAGTATGTTGAAGACTTGGTGGATCCTTGCCTGGCTGCTTGCGCACAACTTACAACTTTGATAATAAGCTCATAGAGGTTATATTTCAATGTCGGAACTGTTAACATGTTTTTTTTTTTTCAGTCTACTCAATTTAAGCGCATTTTGAGGAAACTTGGGGTACAAACAGCAACAGTCTTTATTGTCCATACGTACCTTATGCCTTTTATAATAAGGTCCACCGATGGACAGTTAACAGTGTGGGTGATGGTAGGCAATTTAAAAAAAACATTTACGATTTTTACAGCTAAATGTTATCGCATTGTCAATTATCAATAAAGGCGATTTTGAATTCAACCTTTATTGCAGAAGCGCCTTATTACAGTGGTCATCAGATATATCGGAGCGGCCAAGGTGCTCACAAATATCTTAACACGCCTCTATTGTCACGGTCTTAGAGTACGTGTTCAGATATTTTGAAGCACCTCGGCTGCTCCGATGTGTCTGATAGGGACTGTACAAAACGAACATGTGGTAGTTTTGTGTAAAGAAGCCACTGAAGACTTTTTTGGCTGACGTCGGCAATGGTCTTTTTTTAATGAGCATATACCAACAGTTCGGACATGAGTTTATAAAAAAAAAGTGTATAGTGGAAACACAAATTAAATGCATAATTATTCCGCCATTATTCGGCACTGTTTCTAACACAGTTTAATCTAAAAAGAGCTTTAAAGTTTTACAGTAAAGTTAAAATTTGCATGACGTGGCAACATCATGTACTTCAGTAAATCCAATAGCTAAAAGTATAATGACGTATAAAATAAATTAAACAACATAATACAAAAAAACAGGACTTTAATTATGTACAAGAACAGTACTGTACACTGATATCAAAAAAAAAGTACAGCGTAAAAGAAAAAGTAATGCAAAATTAAAACATAAATGCAAAAAAAGGTGAAACAAAACGCGCAAAAGTTTATACAATAAATAAACTGAGTAGTTCAAGGCTATACTTAAATCCTGTCAACTTTATTGTAAATGCATTTAACACCAAAGGTTGAGAAGCCTTAAACATGGAAATCAATGAGATTCTATAATCTAGATAAACTTAAGCTAAATAATAAATAAATCCTGCGTTGTCATGTCAATTATTGCAGAGAGAAGCATTATTTTAGACGCTTTTATACAAAATAAGTTAAAAGATGTTCTGGGGGCCTACGGCGGAAACCGAAATTCGCAAATTGCGGGGATCTTTCTCTTTTACTCTCACTAAGACGTAATTAGAATGACAGAGAAAAATGCCCGCAATTGTGGAATTTCGATTTTCGCGGTTATAGCCCTGCAATCTAGAACGTAAAATAGTAAGTACGTTTCGTTACACGCAAATTATAAAACATGTTTGGTACGATCTATGATTCTATGAGAATCTATGTAGATCTGATTAATTTGTCTCGGTTAAAAATCACAAAAAAAGAGTTAGATTTCTATTAAAACACAGGAATTATGTGTTTACCTTAACAACAAAAACTTCCTTTCACTATGTAAAAAAAAAATACAATATATTTCGTAAACGAATGAAAATAATGCTTCAATCGACAGTATAATAATAACGGTAAAAATGACTAGTTCGAGTGATTGAGAGTTAATTTCTTTGGCATAGGACGGGACTAGATAATAAACAGACTAGAAATTACTCCCTCCGCGAGATTCCTATAAATTCTATCTTTTTTGAGCACTAACATCCAAATATAAATAATTTAAAATATGTCTCTAAAATGTTTTCTTAAGTGGCGTCAAATTATAAAAAAAGAAAGCCATTTTTGTACAGTTGTAGAATCATTTTTAGATTATAATTATGTTTTATATTTTACTGGTACCTACTTAGATTAATTCGTTTATTTTTCATTATAAATATGGCTATACGAACCACAAATAGGGTTTAAATCGTTTTTTTTTTTAAATCAATATATTATTTCACTCTTTCTAATTAAACAATTTTAAAAATATTACCTACCTTACAAATTTGTTAGAAGAAATTACTTTGATCTTTCATTAATGAAACTGATTTAAGATGTAACAAAAGTGCCCTCTAGGGAAGTAATAAGACCTTTGTTTTTTCTTGTGTTCTTGTTTTTACTAATTTTAATACCAAGAAATAAACATGTTTTTTTATTAACCCCTAAAACGAATCAAAATGAGGCTACAACTGTACTGTTTATATTCGTCAATCGTATAACTGGTGATACACGAGTATCGCCACCCCCCACAAGCACGACGTCACCCCTAAAAAGAGGGGGATGTATGGCCTCAACCACGTTCGAACTGTTATACATACAACGCAGGACCCATTCAAACCCATACAATGGAATAGAACCGGTTAAAAATAACAAATAACAACGTAAAAGATTAAATGCCACAGATAATACAGTAAGTTACACATAAATGCCCGAAAAACAAGTGTAAAATTAAATTTTCAACCGAATAAAACAATAACAAAGTTTTGGAATTTCGAATCACAGTTCAATCGTTCACATTTAAATATAGAGTCCATAGATAATATAGAACCATAGATTATTTTCGTTTTTTTCGCCGTTGTCGACGTTGGACTTTGGGGATGGAGCCAAATTCCAAAAGGACGGTTGTGGCCGTGACGTCATAAATGTGGACATATTTGTATTGGATGGGATTGAGAACATGTAACGAAAACAAAAAGAAAAGGTGCACTAAATAAACATATTAAGTTTTATATATACTGTGACGTGCTGGAAGCGTAACTTTTATAAGCATGTGTTTGTGCTAGAAAATACATAGAAAATAATGTAACCTAAAAATAAAATATGTAAAAAAAATATAAAAGTAATGCAAACAAGTTTCTATGACACGACATCGGTCAAGTATTTTTCCTGTCAAGAAATTAAATATATAATAAAATTAATAAAATTGCGTCCAAACCCAGTTTACGATTAAAATAATTTTGCAACAAAAATGTATCCTTTTCTGAAAAGGAACACACAAAAAGATACTACCGTTGCTTGCAGACTAAGCTATACACAAAATCTTATACTATACACGGTGCTCCCGAGGAACCCGAAAGATTTTAACCACGTACTTCTGAGGCCAAAAGAAGGAAAAAATGTTATATGAGTTTCAGTAAATTTCGCACAAAAAAAAAATTTTTTTTTTTTAGTTAAAATGATTTTTATTTCAAATTTTTTTACATTAAGAACCCAATATTTTATTCATTATCAAAACACAATATAAATTAAAACTAAAATATTACTAAATTAAATCTAAAATAAATCTAAAAATGGCCCCTGCGGCATAGTACCGAAGACGCTGGCAGCATTTCCTCGCTGGATCGTTAGACTGATGCGTTGAGCGAGGAAGCTGCCAGCTCTTTGATCTCCTGTGGCGTCTCTGAGTCTCTTAGACAGATCTTTGAAGAGACTCAGAGCGCCAGGGCCCCACGGACCAAGGGTCTCGACACCGAATGGAATAAAATTGTACTCGGTGCCGATACCCCTGTATTTTCCTACCTTGGCGTTCTCCGCCGCCTCTGCCGCTGTCGCTGCCATTTTCTTTTTGTTTTTTTTTTTTTAAAATTTTGAACGTATTTGTACATAAAAAGTTAATGTTATAGTAAAACTGGCACTGAAAATATTTTTTTTTTTGTAAAAACTAGTTCTTGCAAAGGTTACTTGTCACTTTCTATCAATAAGGATATTTAGATTACGCCCCATAATGGCATCATCGCGATCAAAAAGGCGTTTTGCACTAAGTTACGATAAGATGTTTTTTTTTACATTGGTGTATTAACTCTGAAACTAGGCGAAATCCAGAAAAGTTTATATGACATTTTAGTCTCTAAATGTGATCATTAATACACTGTCAAAATCTTTCGGTTTCCTCATGTAGCACCGTGTATAAACTGTAACAAAATTAGGTACCGGTTTATTTCAAGCTTGTAGGTCAAACTGAACGACATTTATCAAAGATCAAATCACGAAAAAAGAAGGGCTGTTAAACCCTTTCCCCTTTCGTTGTGTCCCACTTCGGGCCAACGTCCTCTGTTTACCGACACTACTGCCACTAGTACCAAGTTCTCATGCTTCCACCAGCAATCGCTACAAAAATAAATCCAAGTTGTCCCGCATTTCTTTTTTGGTCTATTCGGTAGCCAAATTAGTCCATCCTTGCCTTTAAGCTAGTAAGACGAGCAGCTTGATATTACCCGTACCAAATTGAGTCACATTTATTTAGTGATTCCAAGTATCCGTAGTTGCATTATGTACGTAATAAGTGATAGTACGTAGTTGCATTACGTACGTAATAAGTGTATACTCACAGGAATTGTTGGGCTGGTGCGGCGCGTCGAGCCGGGTCTGCATCTCCCGAATGTGCTGCTCTTTTCGCTTCATATCGTGCGCGAGTGAGTCTAGCCGCTGTCGGGTTTCTAGCAGCTCCCTTTGAACAAGTAAACATGGGTTTTTGATGCATTTTGTTATAATTGTTACAAGGGCCATGTAGATGTTGGCGGCAGATCGTAAAATTCGCCAGATCATGAAATTCCTAGGCATATCGTGAAACGTTAAAATAATTGTCTCCTTCCCTGAGTCGACGGAGCCCCGCAATTTGCCCTTCGGGCATCTGAAGCAACCTAACCAAACTAACCTCTGGCTATGCAGCAGCTCCGCCCTGGTCCTGCTGAGCTCCTCGCCGACCTGCTGCTTGGCCTGTATCTCGGAGTGCAGGCTGGACTGCAGCGTGAGGATCTCCATCTTGTCGAGTTTCTGTGAGCGGCGGTTGCGCCACCTACCGACAAGTTGTATAACTAACCTCTGGCTATGCAGCAGCTCCGCCCTGGTCCTGCTGAGCTCCTCGCCGACCTGCTGCTTGGCCTGTATCTCGGAGTGCAGGCTGGACTGCAGCGTGAGGATCTCCATCTTGTCGAGTTTCTGTGAGCGGCGGTTGCGCCACCTACCGACAAGTTGTATAACTAACCTCTGGCTATGCAGCAGCTCCGCCCTGGTCCTGCTGAGCTCCTCGCCGACCTGCTGCTTGGCCTGTATCTCGGAGTGCAGGCTGGACTGCAGCGTGAGGATCTCCATCTTGTCGAGTTTCTGTGAGCGGCGGTTGCGCCACCTACCGACAAGTTGTATAACTAACCTCTGGCTATGCAGCAGCTCCGCCCTGGTCCTGCTGAGCTCCTCGCCGACCTGCTGCTTGGCCTGTATCTCGGAGTGCAGGCTGGACTGCAGCGTGAGGATCTCCATCTTGTCGAGTTTCTGTGAGCGGCGGTTGCGCCAGCCGCCGGGGGCGCCGGGCGCGGCCGGCGGGGACGCGGGCGCCGCGATGCTGCCGCGCGAAGCTGACGCTGGAACAACGACAAATATATATAAATAAGGGCCTGTCCAGACGAAGCGTTATGCTCGCGCGCTTCAATTTGTATTGTGCCCAGATACCGCGTTTTACGCGCATTCCTACTTCCTTCCTAATAGCTCAGTCGCGTGTACTACTGAACGCTACAATAACGCCAGAGTATCTCGACACGCGCAGCGCTCGCGCGTAAGACGAGCTAGTCTATAATCCGGCGCGTTGCACGCGTTTACGCGCGGGTATGGAAGCGCGCGAGAGCATCTGGAACGCGTGTATTTGGCTTAAATATCAAATAGTGGCGCCATCTAAAAGATCAAAGTCCAAAGGTATGGCGACATCGTTTCGAGCGATGGCGCCACAACCTTTAGCCGATGCCCGGTAAGATGACGCCACTTTTTGATATTAACAAAAATGTAACTCATAACAGTGCAATAATAAGGTAAGTAAAGTCAAATGGCGTTCTAAAAGTTATAATTATGTGTCGAAAGATGGCAGTAAATTTGCTGTAACTACTTTTTTTTTGACAATCCACCTCTATTTCAAATCTTTTGGCTCTAGTATTTCGGGAATTAACGAATGGAGACCGAAAGTGGCTATATGAATTGGGTAATAAAATGACACAATCCCATGAAATTTAAGTTTAATAACATTATCTCGATTAGTACGAGGGCCGTTTAAGAAGTTTTTTTTTTTTAAAAAGCTGGCACAATCTTTCAAACGAAAAATGTTGAAACTTCAGCAAAAAAAAAACAACAAAAAATTGTCACTTTTACCATTGCTTAACTGTGATCACATATACATTTTTACCAACTATGGAATAAACACCCCGTCTCGTATGGTCTCCGTTGGTTGGGCCACCTTGAGAGAATGGACGAAGATCGGAACGTAAAAAGAGCGTACCTGGGTCGCCTAGGAGGAGGACGTCCTGTCGGACGCCCTAGGTATCGCTGGAGCGACATGGTGGAGGTTGATCTGCGCGAGCTTCGAGTCGACAATTGGCGAGAGGTCGCACAGGACCGAGAAAAGTAGCGCTGTCTTGTGTCGGAGGCCAAGTCTCATTTTGGGTCGCTGAGCCAACGGAGTAAGTAAGCAAGTAGTAAGTATGGAAAAACACTTTTTTATGAAGGGTGCCACAATAAAAACTGAACTTGATTCTGTTCACGGCACTAACGCACCAACGTTGCAAACTATTTCGGTCAAGCAAATATGATGCTCCACGCTCTGATCGCCCAATCGAAGTCACTACTGACTGAGGATGTTGTTGAAGAAGTCCATAACATCGTACTCGACGATCGCCGGGTAAAGGTGCGTGAAATAGCTGAGAAGATAGGCATCTCCACTGAGCGTGTACAAAAAATCCTGCACGAAGATTTGGCTATGACTAAGCTGTCTGCACGATGGGTGCCTCGTTTTTTGACGATCGAGCAAAAACGCAAACGAAAGCGAATTTCAAAACTGTGTTTGGATATGATAAAGCGTAATCCTCGGAATTTTTTGAAACGATTTGTCACTGGACGAAACTTGGGTCCACCATTATACGCCAGAATCAAAGCAACAGTTCAAACAATGGATGGCTGCTGGTGAACGTGCCCCAAAGAAAGCAAAGACTGTTTTGTCGGCTGGGAAGGTGATGGCAACAGTTTTCTGGGATGGCGAATGAATTATCATGTTTGACTACCTAGAAAAGGGGAAAATTATCACTGGCCGTTATTACGCAGACTTATTGAACCGTTTTAAAGCCGAATTGTTGGAAAAACGACCAAAAATATCCCCCAGGAAAGTCCTCTTTCATCTAGACAATGCCCCAGTGCACACCTCAACTATTGCAATGGCAAAAATTCACGAACGAGGCTTCGAGCTGGTTCCTCATGCTCCGTATTCACCGAACTTAGTTCCGTGTGATTATTACCTATTTCCAAATTTGAAAAATTGGCTTGAAGAACAATTTAATTTTTTGACGAATGAGGACTGTATCGCAGGCGTGAACGGCGATTTTGCAGACCTATGATGAAATATATGTTTTTTGACTTTTTAAAAAACTTATCAAACGGCCCCCGTAGATGACTGTTGAAAGTAGAGTCCGCGATAAGTTTTTATCAATAAAAAAGTTTGACAAAATCGTATTTTCATATTTTTATTACTTTTTATGTATCATCTATATCTTACGAGGCTTTCGTGAATTTGGAAAATACTTCCATTATCTTTATCTCCACACTCCCTCTAAAAAACCCCTTAACCCTTTGACCGCCAAATGACTGACGCGCGCGGCTACAACCCGATATCAACCTTCGTGCATTCCAACAAAGTTCACGATGACGCGCCGCACACGATAAGCGTGACGTTGAAAGGGTTAATTGCAAATATAATATAATAATAATAATTCAGCCTATATACGTCCCACTGCTGGGCACAGGCCTCCTTTCATGTGCAAGAGGGCTCGGGCTATAGTCCCCACGCTAGCCCAATGCGGATTGGGGACTTCACATACACCTTTGAATTTCTTCGCAGATGTGTGGAGGTTTCCTCACGATGTTTTCCTTCACCGAAAAGCTAGTGGTAAATATCAAATGACATTTCGTACATAAGTTCCGAAAAACTCATTGGTACGAGCCAGGATTTGAACCCACGACCTCCGGATTGAAAGTCGGACGTCATATCCACTCGGCCACCACCGCTTAATTGCAAAAATAACAAGAATTATCACATCCAGCCCTTCTTTGCTTTGCTTACTGACTTTGAATTTTAATGTTTAATTTAACTCCTCATGTTAATATTTCTACGCCGATGCATGCCGGCAGAATATGCTGATCTAATACATTCTACTAACCAACAGTGTATGTACCATATTCTTGGAAATAAAGTATTGAATTGAATTGAATTGAATTGAAAATTGAATTCAACTCACCGATCTTGAGATACTCCAGTTCCTCGGTCATCTTCGTTGCAAGGGCTTGTAAGTAACCTCGCGCTTCCTTCTCGTCTGCCACCCACCGAATTATGTCCGCTATCTGTGAACCAAATTGTATCTTGAGAGAAGGTCTTAAGGACGACGTTTGAATGATAGTTTATTAATTAAAAACCTACACGTGTGCCTTATTTATCTTTTTCGGGTTAACGCATTATCTTCTCTTTGAAGCGAAAAGCACCACGAACGGAGAACCCTCCTATCGGCGCTGACAGTGAATGTGTTAAGCATCCCTTTTATACACATGGGATCTATATCTACACGTAGGTACATTTTGAAACGCTTCCGGCTGGGCATAAGCAGCCGTGGCCGACCTGGAAAGCCTTAAACAGATTACGTTCCCAGGTCGGTCGCAGCAAGGAGAACATGCTGAAGTGGGACGCCCTAGGCGGCTCAGACACCCAATGCCCATGTGGGACGACTCCCCAAACAATGTAACACATACTGTCCTGCCCAGCGTGCCCGCATGCCTGCTCTGAGCAGGACCTCCGTGATGCGACGGACAGGGCGATAAATGTCGCTACCTTTTGGTCCCGCACAGTTTGAAAGTCCGAACCCATCGACACGAGAAGAAAAAGAAGGTACATTAGTCAACCATTAATCCTTTCGCGCCAACATCGAACAGCAGCGCGTGCTTGTCAAGTGTATGGGGCTTCTTTTGATCAGCATATCACATTCAAGCAGCACATTACCACCCTTACCGCAAGAGTTTTTCTTGCGAGGGTTGATTTTGAGTCCCGAGTAAGCGAAAGATTCTAAGTTATAATCTTGAGCGTAGCAAGGGACTCAAAAACACGAGATGTAAAATAATTTTACTCTCGTGTGACAAATACAACTTTTCACATCAGTAGTGAGAACATATTAAAGGTTAAAACAATTCAACATCAAGTAAAGTTTTTATTCCTGTATTCAAAAGCTACTTTGTCTCACTCTCTGGAGTGAGGAAAATCGCACTTTCCACACTCCCTGGAGTGACGAAAGTAGGCCTGTTCGAGCTGCTGAGGTGAAAACTAATTAACGTGCAAGTCCTTCTTCTTCCTCCTGCCCTTATCCCACGTTATAACATGTTGTGCCGACCCCACCGGCACAACATGTTCTTCTCTTCCATTCTCCTCTATCTTTCGTCACCTCAGCACTCACTCCTTTCTTTCTCATATCCTCTTTCACACAATCCATCCATCGTTTTTTGGGTCTACCATCCGCTCTCCGTCCATCAACATTCATTCCTAACATTCTTTTTCATTCTTTTTCCTATTATACATAATTAACGTGCCAGTCCATTATACAATATGGTGTGGCTCTCTGGGGTAGCACAGGAAAAAGCTACATGATAACACTTGAACGCGCACGAAGAGTCGTGATAATAGTTATATACAAAAAACACTATCGTTTCCCTACGAATCGATTGTACTCTGAGTCTAAGTTGTTGAGTACGGCAACTCTACATAACAGTAAAAGCAGTGACGCGTGCCTAACAATCCCTACTCGACTCTTTGTCATATAAGGAGATGCTACTAAAGGAGTACCAGGAAGTCTCCAGACTTCGCACATCCATACACCTACAACAATATTTGCAGGGCTCTTGACATAAAATCATTGTCAGTTCATAATGTCAAAGTTAAAGTAACAATATGGTTGAATACTTTCTTTCCATAGAAAATTTTAAATTCTTCTAACTCCTATAATAATTAAATATTTGAAAAAATCAAACGTAGGGGCATATGTGTAATTGATATACAAGAAATTGTGTCAAAATAATTTCAATAATGCTAATATCCAGAGAGGAAAATGAGGACTACGTTTGTATGAAAAGACGATTTCGCGCGGGTCCTCCACTTTAGTCTTAAGCACTGTATCTAATAACATTATTAGACACATTCACATATTTCACATGAAAATAGTTGTCGATCGCTCTCGCAGACTTCCAAGATACAGGCACAGCTTAGTTTGGAGTCTGATATATACATCTATCACATGTATACAACCTTTATGCGGCTCTACAGACGTGCTACGATAAACGATCTCATTAGACGTGCTCTTTCCACCGCCTCTATTCCCGCGACTCTGGAGCCTTCGGGCCTCTCTGCCGTGGATGGCAAGAGACCTGCTGGCTGCACTCTCGTGCCCTGGGTCCTGGGCTGCGCCTTGGCGTGGGACGCCACATGTGTCGACACTCCGGCTCCGTCTCACGTGGAGGGTTCCGCTCGGAAACCTGGGACTGCCGCTGACCAAGCCCAAACATTAAAACGCCGCAAATACTCTTTTTTTAATGAATGAGTATGAGTTTGCGGCGCTTGCTGTAGAAACTATGGGTCCTTGGTCATCCGACACCAAAAATTTTGTTAAAAAAGTGTCGGAACGCCTAATAAATGTCTCGGGGGGCCACAGAGCGGGCTCCTTCTTTGCTCAGAGGTTGAGTCTGGCGGTGCAGAGGTAACGCCGCCAGCGTTTTAGGGTCTATGCCGGAAGCAGGGGGGATTTGGGGGAGGTATTTTATATTTCATTGTAGTCGTAGTTTTAGTTTAGTTACTTTGGATTTAAGGTTTAGTTTTACGTTAATAAATTTTGCTACATTTTGTTTATGCATTTTATGTACTTTTTTTGATTGGAAGCATTTAAATTTTTATATTAGTATATACCTTCATGATAATAATTTATTTGTATTTGTAATAAATTGGCTGAATGCCAATTCATGGCACGAAACCGCGCTGGATTGGGACAGGTGGCGTTCTCTCGTTTCGGAGGCCAAGATTCTTTTTGGATCGCTGAGCCAAAGCAGTTACTCAGTAATAAATTACTTTGTAAAGCTTCGTCTCGAACTTAAACGTAACAGACCTTTTGCAAATGCAATATCGTACCTGTGTCTCCCAGTGCTGCATGGTGTCCCGCTTGGCTCGGAGCTCGTCTAACTCCAGCTCCAACTGCCTCCGCTCCGCCTGCCACCGGCGACCATTTTCTGCCATCTGTTGACAAAAATGTTTTTTCAAAAAAATGTCACAAGCTGTAGTCTACTTGAGACAGTCGTATTCCACACGAGTTGCGCTTAATGATATGTTTCTGTTGTTCTAATAAGAAATAATAGTAGTTTATGTGACTTAATGAAAAGAACCAAATTACGAGTGTGGATTTATGAAACTAATGAAATGAGTTTCGTAAAAGGATTACATGAGTATTTTAATGCCTACTTATGCAAGTTGCATACACTGCTTTATCCACATCAATATCATAAGCTTCAACAAAACAAAGTAATTTTATACTCACAAAGTAATGAAACGTCAAAATGCATCCTTTTTTTTATGCAGAGACAAACTAGAGTCGGTGCCGACTGCCATATCATTCGATATACGGAAGGTGGAGATAAGGAACGAAATCTCCATATACCAAAAAGTGTCATCAAAAAACTTTAAATAGGTGGCGCTACAATACCTAGAGTACTTGAACAAAAAGATCAAATCATAGACAGCGCAATTCACTCCGTCAATAACGCCTAGGTTCTTAGCTACTCTAGCGCTACTCTGGAGAGATTTGGAACTATTATTTATAGCTGACAGCTGGACACTTTTGCAACAGTTCTACCATAAGAGATGCCACTCCTCTTAATTCCACACTCCATAATTCGATATCAAGTAACACTTCATTTCGAATAAAACGTCATCTCGACTGATATTAGAATAGAGGCCAAATCATTTTTTTTTCTCAGATGTGCAACTGGCACTAGAAGCCGATTTTTCAGTCTCCAGATAAAGAGACGGTTAAAATGTATGACATTGATAAAACGATTCTCATGTGTCAATCTCATTTATTGGAACAGTTATCGGTCGAGTTGAATAGTAAATGAAAAATCAACCATAAAAATGAAAAAATCTTGGTTTTAAAGACGGCACCGTAATTTGGAGACCTTATTAGTGGTAAATAAGGTATACATTCGTATATCTCACCGCATCCAGATCCTTGGCGAGTTTCCTGTTCTCGTTAATCAGCATCTGCCTGTCTTCGCTGTCGTTCATCTGCTCTAACCGTCGGCTCTCCAGTTTATCCTTCGATGTTTGTAACTGAAACAAATACTTTTAATTAACAGACAATACAATGAAAAACTGGATTAATGCCCTTAGCTTTATACTCTGTATATTTAGGTATGTAAATAAAAGTAAACAAGCAATATGTACATTTTCGGGTAGTTATAACATTTATTGGTTAACCAACCAAATACAAAACCACCTGGATCTGTCACGCAACGACCTGACTTTAACCTACATTATTAAATTTGATCATTTACTTAATGTTTTCATCTACCCTCAACTAGCTTAAGAAGCTATTTGTGGGTAGATTTTGTTTACTTTTATTTAAATGCCTAAAGATATAGAGTATAGATTTAACTTTGACACCTCCATGTTTCAGACCGCTAAGGACAGGAGTGGTGAACATTTTCAGCAGCTTCATGATCATGATCCTCCGTAATAAGGAACAAGGAGGAGTAAAATCCAGTTGCACCAACTACAATTATTACTGAACTGGATATGAAACTTTCTATGCAATATACTTAGCGAATACTTTAATGGCTCAGTATCATTGGTCGATAACTCGATCGATATAAAGCATGCGGGGTCGGTAAGGTCCACAGGCGGTAAGGTGGTATGTGAAACTCATAATGGCATGCGTTTTGGAAATCTCCCGCACCCCGCATACGGGCCCTATCGACCAATGTAAACAGTTCGCCGAATGCGGGCCCTATGGCATGCTTTATGGAAATCTCCCGCATCCCGCATACGGGCCCTATCGACCAATGAAACTGAGACAATTACGGTGACACAAGGTTCGGTGCAATTGTTCCTAAGTATATGGCACCAGTATCGACCTTTTTAGACCCGGACTTTGGACCCGGGTACGTCCTTAAACTACGTCCAAAAGAGAGGTATGGGCATTGTGAATGTCATCTCGCTTTGTGTGGTAGGGCACAGCCAGTGGATGTCATTCCAGATCTAGAGCAGAGCCCAACTGGGGAAGTACCTCCACCTTACAGAAAACCGCAGCCAAATAACACTAGACCCTACTCATAGTGTTGTGTTCCTGCCGGCAACGCGCATGTAACTCCTCTGGAGTTGCAGGCGTACATAGGCTACGGAGACTGCTTACCATCAGGCGGGCCGTATGCTTGTTTGCCACCGACGTAGTATGTATATATATATATAAATCTCGCATTCAGCGGAGCATGCAGAATGGCGTCGAGTGTCCAAGAATTTGGGCAGCGATATTGAAGCCGCTGCATTGGATTGAATTTGTTTAACATGGAATGGACGCTAACCCTCACGCTTCGTTTAAGCGTCTATTTCAGTTTATACAATAAGCTTTGGGTGATTTACAACCTGCAACCTATGTGTCTTAATCACATTGAATCGTTCATTGGGTAGTTATATATAAGACAGTTAGTCTAACAAAAAAAAAAACGGACAAGTGCGAAGTCGGACTCGCCCACGGAGGGTTCCGCACTTTTTAGTATTTTTTGTCATAGTGACAACCGAAATACATAATCTGTGAAAATTGCAACAGTCTAGCTATCACGGTTCATGAGATACAGTCTGGTGATCGACAGATCGACGGACAGCGGAGTCTTAGTAATAGGAATTCCGTTTTACCCTTCGAGTACAGAACCCTAAAAACGTGCATTGAAAAATCAAGAAAAATGTATGCTCGAATAGATGGCGATATACCTTTGGCCTATAGTCGAGTAGATGGCGACACAATGAAAAAACATGAGTCAAATAGCCATATGTGTTTCTAAGAGTTTTAATCCTGTGTGGAAAGATTTACTTTGACAACACGCCTCTATACTAAATTCTCTTTGGTGTAAAATATGAGATTGCCTGGTTATTTAAATACATTAATCTCAAATTTTATTTATTCTAAAGAAATATTACAAAAGTAGAATATTATATTACACACAAATACAATTAGAAACAAATACACACAAAACAATAATATACAAATAAACTACGTGTACAATGCTTAATAAATATCTTATTCTAAAAGACCTCCGTAAGCTGCACCGGGTGCAAAGGTGCCCATCACACTTGCCGCGTTACCGCGCTGGATAGCGATGGCCAACCTCTGCACCAGGTACGAACACGCGCGGGCCTCGGAGGTCTTCTCCCTAATCCTACGCTTAAATACATTGATTACAAGATTACAGACGACGAATGATCCAGTGTGATTTCTTCGAGTTTTCTCGTCGGTATAATTATGTACCTCTCTATTGAGCACGCTCCTGACGGCATCTCC
Organism: Cydia pomonella; assembly: GCF_033807575.1. NCBI lineage: Eukaryota > Metazoa > Arthropoda > Insecta > Lepidoptera > Tortricidae > Cydia > Cydia pomonella. The sequence goes on from NC_084726.1 coordinate 6,802,171, forward strand.
TTCGTGCAGTTGTTCTCTAAGCGACGCCAGTTCCGCGTTGTACCGCTGCTGTTGTTGCGCGAGCGACTCTTTATATTGCAACTGTAAACAAAACGGTCTTCGTTAGATATTTCTCTATTTAGCAGTTTAAAAAAAATTCTCGTTATGAAGCTCAGCGTCTATTAGATAAGCGTACCTAAACGTGCACGTGTGCGTCGGAACGTATGCATCTCCATTAGAGACGTCACATCGCACACACGCAGTACGCACTCGCCACGTGAGCGGTGTGACGCGTATACGCTACAATATTTGCAAACGAAACTGACGACCGGGGGTCGTAAAACTTGTCATCCACGCTTACGTGGTCTCGGCAAGGGTGATAGAGATATTTTTTTTATACTACGTCGGTGGCAAACAAACATACGGCCCGCCTGATGGTAAGCAGTCTCCGTACCCTATGTACGCTTGAAACTCCAGAGGAGTTACATGCGCGTTGCCGACCCTAATTCCCTTTCCCCCCTCGTTGAGCTCTAGCAACCTTACTCACCGGCAGGAACATAACACTATGAGTAGGGTCTAGTGTTATTTGGTTGCGGATTTTGGGTGTTATAGTGACAGCCGCTCACCCCGGCCGGCAGTTCGGTTAGCGGGTAAGCGAGTAGGAACGTACTTCCAGCGCGTCCACCTCGGCCTGCAGGCGCGCCACGTCGGCCGCGGCCGAGCCCGGGCCCGCGCCGGGCGCGCCGGCCGCCGTCGCCTCCACTCGCACCGACCGGAGGGTTTCTTCACGCAATTTACGCTCCTGGAAATATACATCTATTTATTAAGAAGGCGGTGATTCTGATAAATGGTTATGCATCGTAAAATAATTTTGTCAAACGTGCTCGGAAATGGTCGCATTTAGTTCGTAAAGCCAAAACGCAAAGTGCCTCATTTTTATCCCAGCGCCGACGACGCACGGCGCCGCGCGCCCGGCGCGGACGGAGCGAGTAAAAATGAAATTCGTACGCACAACTACGCGGAACGAACGGTGTTCATAACGTATGCCACACACGTTAAATACATTATATATTTCGGTATTTCCTCACATGTTCGAGAAAAGCACTACGTATACCTCGGTGGACACAGGCATTTTCTGACTGGGTCCTTTTGCCATCTAGGTACCTCATCAGAAAATACCATTCTTACTACAGGTGTCTTGAAACTAGATGAGAGCAGTCTGAGGTGATTGACCAATGTCGTCACCGGTCCCAACCCGCTCCATGTAGACACTTGGAGGTGCTGGACGCAGGCGCCCCGCCCGCACCGGAACCCGACAGCCCGCCTGACAGACCGCTGCGTCTTGTATTATTTTTATTACTCCCATATTTTTTAGTTTCCAATTTATTGTGATAAATTGCTCATTTTCTATCTATAGATTTCATTTTTTTTTATACCACGACGGTGGCAAACAAACATACGGCCCGCCTGATGGTAAACAGTCACCGTAGCCTATGAACGTCTGCAACTCCAGAGGTGTTACATGCGCGTTACCGACCCTTAAAAAGATTTAGTTATAAATTTAAACATGTCGCGACAGAGTTCTATGTTACATTTTCAATATAGTTGAAATTCGACTCAATGTCACTATGACAATGTTCAAATTTCAGTTCGATTAAAGTAAGCCATAGAACCCTGTAATATTGGGCCAGCGATCTGTCAACAACCCTACCGTATGAAGATGACTAGGTTCCTGGGATTCTTATGATTAATCAACGAAGTACTTAGTATATTTCCCTTCAATCGTTTATTATTAGTATTTTTTATTATTAATGCCACTGTTGTTTCTTTATTTTATAAATATTTGTTATGTATGTATGGCAATGTATGTTTATTCATATTAATGTCTTGTGTTGTTTGGGTATATTCTATTCGACTTTGAATTATTATTATTATTTTGTTGTTTTTTTTTTGTGCCACTTACCGTATATTCTAATTTTATTGTCTCCGATACCCAATGGTTGTCTGGAAGAGATCGCTCTTAAACGATAAGACCGCCTGTTGTTACCTCTATCAAATTGTCTTTGTTTGTTTCTGTACATTTTTTTTTTTTTTTTTTTTTTATTCATTATTGGGAAACAAACAGCGAAAAATAATACATATGTTTAAACAAATATAGAGTACACACAAGCCATAACAGTTTCCACTTATAGAATAATAACATTCTTTGCTGCTCAAACCAGACTTATATAATTTGGTTTCACTTCTATGAAATTGTAAAGTAGGTTTAGGTAAGATTATTAAATTGTCAACTATGTGAGGTGTTCAATAAAGAGTATTGTATTGTATTGTATTGTACTTTAGTAGCCTCCGAGATGGCGGTGTCGAGCCGCGCCTCCAGCTCCCGCCGGCCCTTGTCCGAGCGCCGGATGTCCTGTCTCAACGCATCTATCTTCTGCATGGCGACTTCCAGCTCTTCTTCTTTGTCGCGAACCTACAACAAAGATATGATTTATTTTACTGCAGATTATTTTAAAATAAATAAAAAGTCATTTATTGTAGCAAAAAAAAACAAAGTTAGATAAAGTAAAGTAAGGATAGTTAGTAAAAAAAAATTGCGGGGTATTAACCCCGCTTTACGTGACCCCGTTGTGCTTGGTTTCGCCTTAACGCCAATTTCTAATTTCGCGATAAAATGCCTCGCATTACCACAGAATAAATAATAGTACTACCGTATGGAAAGGAAACTTCCTACAAAACCCTGTGATTCGGGGCCGACTCGTGTTGTCCCTTTCTAATCTATGGAGGTATCCCTTTCGATTATCAAATTTCATGTAATCATGTAATCTTAATTAAACCAGTACAGTCGACGAGTAGAAAATAGTTATTTTATTAGTGCAACAAGAGAGGAAAGTTGGTTTTTCTTGCGAGTGTCTCAAAAACACGAAATGTAAAATAGCTTTGCTCTCGTGTAACACATACAACTTTTCACCTCAGTAGTGAGAACATATTAAAGTTTAAAAAGATTCAACATCAAGTTAATCACATTTATTTACATTAATAAATGTGGTTAACTTGATGTTGAATAATTGGGGTGCATGGAAGGAGCCTCCCCGCAAGACGCAATACGAGCAATTGATGTGTTTCTACGATACACCTAAGCATCTGGCGCACCCTGGGCAACGGTCAACACTTGTGCTGACCGGCAAATCCTTCCTCCACGATGGTTTCAACAAGTTCTACGATAAATACGTAACCATCGACACGAGAAGAAGAAGATTTACATTAATGAATGAAAGGCATCATCATTATGACGAAAGCTTCTAGAAATATTCCTGTATTCATGGCCTCCACTAAATTAAAAAGCTACTTTATCTCACTCCCTGGAGTGACGAAAGTAGGGTTGTTCGAGCTGCTGATGTGAAAACAATATTTATTGATTACCTGTCGCGACAGCTTTTGCTTCTGTTGCCGTAACTCCGACAGGCGGTCCGTCACTTCGTTGTATTCCGTCATTGCTAATTTCCGCTGCGCCACGGCATCTTTCAGCTCTTTATCCTGAAACAGACAAAAAATCAAATGTAGAAAATTGGCGGTCTATCCTGTAACCTGTATCCTGTAACCCATCCACCATTCCCAGAAAAAAGCCTTTAAATGGCTTAGTCGTTTATCGAACAGCCCCAAACATTTTCTATCCCTTTGAATTGCTAACCCCTTCATTTTGCTTAGCTCTAGGAAAGGGTTTCCCTTTCAGATTTACCGCGACAATGGCGCGCAAAGGCCCTTCCTAATTCAAAAATTTATGACACTTGTGCTGTCAAAGCCCTAGACACCCAGTCCTTCAATTTAGATATACATTAATTTGCAATAATAAATCAGCTGCTCGCCTATAATTACACAAAAATAATAATTAAAAGACTGTTCTTTTATGCGGTATATACTTATTATGATAAATGTACATGTTACATATTTTTTATCCCCTGGCTTATTAACACAACAACAGCTAAAAAGTTGACAGACAACTTTCTTTTTAGGAAGATATTTGAGTTTACGTACCTGTAACCTCAACTTCTCAGTGGAGTCCACTTTGTCCTTGATAAGCTCCTCCTTCTCAAGGTTGAGGGTCGTGACTATCATCTCCAATTCCCGTACCCTCGTTACTAGATCTTGAGGCGCCAATGGATCCTGAAATAAGTAACATCAAAAGGGTTATACAAGTTATAGGAAAACACGTTACAATGGGACAATAAAGGATTGGCCACACCGCTGCCCAAAATACGATGACGGTACGGAATCGCAGTGACTTTAAGACCCTCAGCACACGTATCTACGCGTATATACAGCGAAAGCGTATCGTTATACGCGCGTCGAATGAGAGCGCTACGAGCACGAATAAGTTCAAACAAGTCCGTAGCGCAGCGTATGAGATTTGAATCGTCACTTCGTAGTGAGTCATAGGCGTAATTCACGCTTAAAAACACAACTTCTGAGATAATCAAAAAATAAAAAAATCTTCATCTGACGAGAAATTAAGATTCTAGATATCTAACACCAGCGACTATATTATGGTTTCAAGTAATGAAATGTCACTTATAAAAGGATTACGCCTAAGCGACGCTTGATGACCAGAACTTAACTCTAACACTTGTAATACAATACAAATAATCTTTATTACACACCTCAATACAGAAACAATACAATTAATACAACATAAACAAGAGGTAAACAACAGGCGGACTTATCGCTAAAAGCGATCTCTTCCAGACAACCTTTAGGTAGCGGAATTTAAAAAAAATATATGTGAGTCAACATATTATTGTTAAAGAAATAAACAAATGAAATGAATGAAACTCTACGCGTCTCGTACTCGTAAAGTTTTTAGAATACGCTTTCGCAACGCTTACCCTCCGTGTTTTGAGGGCGTAAGCTTCACGATTTTAACGCATGCCTTCCACACCGCTGCTCAAAATACGCTAACGCATCGTAGTTTCGCACGAGGCACGTCAATCTAATCGAAGTACGCTAATCTTTAGCAGTGTATGCAGTTTGTTGTAGGCTTATTTGTTTTGTACTACATCTCACGGTCCTAAATTAGTACTAACGACTTCAATGAAATTAAATAGAGGTTAAGTCTAATAGGCAATTATAAGCTAGCATGTTCACTAACGCCTTAAAAATGACGAATGACAATTTTTTTTTTACCGAATTCAAAATGTCGAAGGAGGGGCAGTTTTGAATGATTCACAGTCAGTTTCACTAGACTTAAATCGACCGGGATATGAACCGTGGTTACCTTTTATATTGTTTTCGATCTCCCGATATTTCCGGCGAAATATCTAACATGTAACTGCATGTATGATGCATGTAACTGCGGCCAGTTACATGCATCTTGTTAACGAGTAGTCTTGTTATCAGGAGCTCAAAACAGTATAAAAGGTAATCACGGTTCATATCCCGGTCGATTTAAGTCTAGTCGAAGGAGGGGGTTTTCGTTAAGAACTGGTGTTAGTTACATAATTAAAAGATCTCAAAAACGACTAAACCAGTTCTACAAATAATATTTTTTGATCTGATTTTGAAATCCTGTAGAAGTCGAGGAAACTTTTAAGGGGCTGTCAACACCCAATGTCCTTGAAATTGATGTTACTTAAACAGTTTTTTAAGAAAGACTATTTGTTTTAGTCAAGTAAGAGAAATATATGTTCATATTAATTATATTTCAAAGACCGTGGTTGTACTCGATACATGATTGAACGAAATCGGCTCGATAGAAAATAATTGCAAAGATTGGTCTTAAAATCACAATTAAACGGTTCTATGTCTTTATTGTTTTGACTTATGGGTCTGCAATTTTTATATATATATCTTTATTATCTATTTACAGACATATAGCTCTCTTTAGGCTTACAAAGCCTGTGTTGAGACGTCCCGCTCTTCCACAACCGTAATTACTTGTAGGTACATTATATTACAAAATTACAGAAAATCCCCTTTTTTTTAGGTATTTATATATATTTATTACATATATTTTTTATTTATCTAAACCGCTAATGAGTAAAATATTACACTAATAATCCACTTTTTTTTATTTAAATAATTTTCTTATTATTCCCTTGCCCAGTAACATGCGACAGTGCTTTCTCATTTACTCCGATACAAATAGACAGTGTGCGCGCTTTAGGTATTGACAGCCTCTTAAGATATTGTAGGCATAAAATGTACTCTAGCCAGTTGAATATTTTATTATTATTATATGAGGAAAGGTACAAAGCAGTAATGACCTGCGCCACCGCTCCGCCGAGCTGCTCGCAGCACCGCACTTGCGCCTCCAACTCCGCGTTCCTCTTCGACAGTGCAGCGAGCTCCTCTTTCAATGTGATTGTTTCCTCTGTAGCAATAAAACAAATTTTGAATGTAATCAAAATATTTAGGAATTTGTATTTGCTCATAAACTTTTGACTGCCAAAAAAATTTAAAGGGTGTAACTTTTCAGTCATAAAGAATAGATACAATATAAATGTAGCGTAAAAGCCAAAAATTAATGAGGTAGTGTCGTTAACTTGCTGAGCTTTTTTTTATTGTACGTCGGTGGAAAACAAGCGGTATGCTTGATGGTAAGCGGTCAATGCGGAACTTGATGACATTAAAATATTTTTAATTGTCTCCTCGGTTATAAAAAGGTATGCGATATTTCAACTTAGTCAGACACCGAGAACAGGTTTTTTTAATCGTATGTCAAACAAAATTCGAGCCGCTTAAAATATTAATAATAAATAACTAAAGAACTATATCCAGTGTCTTGACCCATAGGGCTGCGTCTTAAGAGCAGTCGTTTATTTTAGACGTAACATCGATAAGGTCTTACCACTCCCAACGTCCAGAGGTTGTCCTCCGGACCTCAACTCGGCGATGGTTTGTGCGAGGAGTGCGTTTTCTCGCTCGAGGGCTTTCAGCGCCGCTCTGTCGCCAGCGTTTGACGGAGCCTGCAAAATAATTAACGTCTTGAGTTATGTATGTCGTTAAAAAACATACGACTTTTGCTCGCGTACTGCACATGGTTACCTTTATAGTTAGAGGTAACATAAGAGAAAAATATTGCGCTAATGGGGTTGGTCGCAGTCAAAGGTTTCTTGGTTCTACGGGATTCGGCATAAAGGGCTCGCATACAAGTCATAAAATTGTAAAAAAAATGTCACTATTCTTATACTCTGTATCTTTAAGTATTTAATTAAAAGTAACTTTTATTTAAATACCTAAAGATACAGAGTGTAGAATTGACAAGTAAAACTTTTGCAGGTGCCATCTGTCGAATACTTCGACCGGCCAACCCCATTTTAAGGCTCCTACACAGTATGCCGGCGGGCACGCCGCCAACAACGCCGCTTGCCTTGCCTGCCAGGCCTGATAATGATCGTGAAGCCCACGAACGGCAGGTGCAGGCCCGAGAACGCTGACGACGCTGACACTTGGGATAGTCTGTAACACGGTGTATACCTGGCTGGGCGCGTTCTTGGCGGGGCTGAGCGGTGTAGCGGGAGCCCCCAGGTCCGAGAGCCGACTGCCCGCCGTGAACGTGAAGCCCACGAGCGGCGGGGCTGTAACACGGTGTATACCTGGCTGGGCGCGTTCTTGGCGGGGCTGAGCGGTGTAGCGGGAGCCCCCAGGTCCGAGAGCCGACTGCCCGCCGTGAACGTGAAGCCCACGAACGGCAGGTGCAGGCCCGAGAACGCTGAAGACGCTGATGGAGGTGGCACCGCTTCTGATAGTCTGAAACATTATGGACGATTATGGACGACGACAGGGCCAATCATCTCGGGTCCTACTCAACATCAAAGGTTTGACAGGATTCCTCGAGGACCTGGGCTGGCAGGACTAGCCCATCCCCACATGTCACGCGAAATAGGCGCCAGTCGTCGAGGTGCGGAAAATCGCCCGAATACAATACAATACAATGGACGATTGTTTTACTAAGAGTGAGAAGAATTTGGATCTTCTCTACCATAGTTATTTGCCACGCACTTGTGACCACTCGCCAACATTGACACATAGGTTCATAGGTATGTAAGTTATCATTTAATTGACCTTTAATACTCTGATTCCATCTCATGTAAATCGTACATTACAATATGATTATGATTAATAATCAACTCTTAGAAAATCAGGTTCAAATGTACAAAAACGTCATATGTATATATTAAAAAAAACAATAGGCTTGTGTCAACTAACAATGAAACCAATGGATGAATGTTTCTAGGCGTAAATTGTAATATTTAATCAAGGAAAACCGAAATAATTCCTCATAAAAAAATAAGATTATTGTTATTTTTACAAATTAAAATCAAAAAAATACCCCCCTGGCCCCTCCGCCGTGAACGCCAATTAGAACGTATTACGTCACATGGTGATATGCGCCATTGTTGTTGTTGACGTTTGGTTATGATTTTCATACAACAGCACAAGTCATTTCGTTTTTTTCTATTATTATCATTTTTCGACAAGTTGAGAGTGTTATTTCCACCCATATCGGATAATACTAGCATAAACTGCCATGGAACCTGGATTTATCAAAGCGAACAGCAATAATTTACCTAAAATTGACGCTGTTATGCTAGGCCGATTTTTCGCGTCGAACACTGACTTTTGTTCATCGGAATTTCGTAATGTTAAAACTTCTATGTAAGTATAAACAATACTAAAATACTGCTTATTATCATTTTCACGTATATTTCACTTTAGCACGTAGTCAATTATTATTTGAAGGAATGTATACCAATTGCAAATTAATTGATTTTGAGGTTAGAATTACAATGTAAATATAGAGAGATGATATTGTAAAGACACTACTTTGTCTTAGTGTCTTAAGCCCTATCGCAAGTTTGTGGAATAGTGGGTTTTTAATTGCCTATTTCGAAAGTAAGAATTAGAAAATAATTGTTTGTTTGCTCCCAGGGCAACAAATTAAAAATATTAAGTAAATAGCTAATAACAAATTATATTTCAGGTCTTCACGAGCTTCGTACGGTGACGACGCTATAAGCTACGTACAGCTAAAGCGTGATGATAAATTATGCACTGTCAAGTGCAAGATTTGTCCTGAACACAAAGTTCACGCAAAATTGTATAGATGCACACTTGTAGTGGATGAAGAAGAGGACATTATCATCTCCATTCAATGCCATGACTGCGTGGCTTCAAAGGGTGGCTGCAAACATGCAATAGCCTTCCTGATGTGGGTTCATCGCCGTAGTGAAGAGCCTTCTTGTACCGCAGTAGAATGCTACTGGAAAAAATCCAAATTATCCAGAGTTGGTTCCAGCTTAAAATTTATGACAGCAAAAGAGCTATCAAATGGTAATCAATTATTACCAGCAAACATGTCAGTGCTAACAGAGTTTTTGGATGAAGCAAGAAAGAGGAAAATTCAAAATTGTGAACTTTTAAAGTACCATAATAATTTCATTTTAAGTGACACATATGCCATCTCGATGCATCATCTTATGTGCAAATACAAACACAAAGGCGTTGATGATTTTTTACATATGTCTAACTGAATCTTTAATAAATAAAGATGAGGAAGAAACTAGAGAACAGCACAAGTGTAATTTATGGTATGAATTAAGATATGGCCGCATAACCGCTTCAAGAGCATATGAAGTAAGTCGTTGTAAGACAGCAGATGGCACACTTGTGTCACTTATTTTGGGAGGGAAAATACCCGACACAGTAGCAATGAGTCGGGGCAGAGTACTAGAAGATGAAGTCAGGAAAACAGTGGAAATAAAACTAAAAAAAAACATAAATAAATGTGGACTTATGCTAAGTGAGAAATGTCCAATAATCGCAGGATCACCAGATGGTATATTCCAAGATGGTATTATTGAAATTAAATGTCCCAGCAGTAGCAAAACTTACAAAAATTATGTGAAAAATGGAGAAGCTACAGAAAAGTATTTTGCTCAAATGCAACTACAAATGTACTTAACACAGAAAAAAACATGTGTTTTTTGTGTAGCAGACCCAGACTACAGTAATAATAAAAAAGTGACTTTGATAAATATACCATTTAACTTGGAGTATATTGAAAATTTAATTAATAATAAGTTTATAGTTTTCTGGAAAAATCAAATATACCCTTTATTATATAAGAGTGTGGAGTAAATATGTGTATTTACATAGAAGTGTAGTTAATAAAAATTGCTGGACTTTAATGCTGCTATAGTTGTGCTGTGTGCTCATGTATGTTTGTATATAATAAAAAAAACAATCATGAAAGTTTTAGTTTTATTTTATTAAAGAATTTTGCAGATTTATCAATGCACATGCAATAATAATTACATCATCCAGTATCTTAACAAAATTAAAATGAAGGCAGGCATGAGGTCTTAACATGTAAAATTCTCGTAGGCGCCGAATCACTCTTTCTATATGTATGCGCAAACTAGCAATCTGTTTAGTTTCTTTGGCCTCGCTTTTAGTCATTTGAGCTCCTTTTTCTACACTAGGAGGCCTTACTAGTGTTATACCTGATTTCTTAAGGTATTGTTCTATATGCTTAAAGCCCCTATCAGCCATGATACACATGCCACTATTTAAAGATTTTATAAAATCACATGACTCTACCACACACATGTCAGTTGTTCTGCCACCAAATCCGGGTGAAACATAATTAACTAACCCATTTGGAGTACATGAGATTAAATATTTTATAGTGTTGGCTTTTTTATATTCTGACCAAGTCATTGCTTGGTTTACAGCCTTAGATGGCTTTTGTATCTCTATCTCAAGGCAGTCTATAATGCAACTTACGTTGTGATATTTATGCCTGAATGCCATTGGTAGAGTCCTTTTTATAATATCTTTATCTAGTGGCACAATAAAGGGACGTAAAACACTAGCTATTAAAGGCACATTTTTTGTAAATACCTTACTTAAACTAGACGCATTAGTTCCAAAATCATCTACTAAAATATGAAATGTACAATCTAATCTTATTTTATTTAAACATAACAAAATATGATGTTTGGGAATGTCTAATTTGTCTTTAATTATATCAATTAGGAAATAACAATTTTTTGGCACACCAATATATGAACGGGGCCGTTTTTCAATCTTACTTATTGTTCTCAATAAGGTCTCGGCTGCTTCTATTTTTCTGTCTTCTGCAATAAAATCACTACAGTCCGAAGATGATTTCACTTGTAATGCATGCACTGATGGTGAGCTTGTGTTAGTAGATACAGATGGCACAGACGGTGTGTATAGAGAAATATCACTGTCAGATTGTTCTTCTGGAATCAGTATATTTCTAGTAATCTTCTTTAGGATAGATGAAGAAGGTCTTGATTTTTTACAGGTTGTTACTTTAAACGGGGATGTAGAACTAGATGTTATCGGTGGCTTCAGAGGTGATATTGCTTGATCTATTGTTTTCACATGGGTCTGGATCGCTTTACTTCTATATTTATGTGTAATGATTACTTGAATGGATTTATCTGCTGTCGGCTTATATATCACTTTTGGTGTATTTTCTTCAATGGTTTGAAAACCTGCAAAAATTACAAGATATAAGATAAGAATCAAAAGAAGCTGTGCATGATATTAAACATCTATTTAGAATTTGGGTATGAATCTGAGTTTGAAGAATATTTATATTTTTTTGGTTTTCGGTTTAGGCACCAGAGTTGCGTCTGGGAGGCCCGGGTTCGATCCTCGCGGCCTAGTATGTGTTATGTGATATAATATTTTAAGTTTATTACATACCTGCTGAACTTGTTTGAGGTTGTTGTTCTAGGGAAGTACTTGGTGTAAAACTTTCAGGTGTACAACTTTCTTGAAGACACTCTGCTATTGTAGACATTCTCTGTTTTTTTATCATGTATGGCCGCTCTGCACTGGTGCAGGTTCGTTTTCTTCTGTCTTCTTGACATCCAAATTTACTTGGTAAACAACCTGGTTTCATTCGCACATAAGATACCTTTCCCATTATATGGTACTCGGTATAATTCAGCATATCGTTTGGCAACTGGAAAAATATGAAGACTGTGTTTTAACACAATACAAATATGAGACATTCTAACCTCAAACCAAATGTTGCATTGTTATTTTAAAACAAAAAAAGCTTTGGTTTTTCTTAAGATTTACGAGTTGAATATGTAGTCACTACTTTTTTTAATAATACTTACATCGAAATGATCTTCACAAAAATAAATTCTCGATGTTGTTGATAAACAATGAGCATCTTTCCTCCTTGCCAGTTTTAACCACTTTCTTCGCATTTTTTCCTTGACCGGAACACGTATGAATAATTTAGTCGGAGTTTTTATACTTGTATTTATACACTGGGGCACTATACAGTTTTTAAAATACGAAGTTTCCATTTTTATTTAAACAAAACAAACTTTCGCCGTAAGTGAACACAATCGCTTGCAACTATGTGACGTCATTCACGACGCCATGACACTTTCTTGTGTTTTTACGTCAGTTTAAAAATATTTTTTTCAAACTTAAAATATGTGTTTTAAATATAATTTTTATCATGAAATATTATTTTTTTGGGTTAATACAGGTACTAAACTATCGAAATAAGCCATTTTTGAAATTTACGACACAGGCCTATTGGACTATACCTGATATCGGTGTCATCCACGTCAAAATTGGAGGTATCTGTAGGACTGGCTACGTCGGGAACGAATGGTGCTTGCATCTCGCGGAGCGCCTCCCATTCTAACCCAGCAAACCACCCGTGGTTCTGCGAAAAAAGTCATCTCAGATTAATCTAAGATTTTTCAAGACGACGGTTGAAAACCCTCAATGACCATGATTGACCCTACCTCATATGTTATTTGCGATAAGAAATAAATAATAGATAATATTCACATTGACGCATTGCAAATAGGTAAATGCCTAGTTAAATTGCGTACGGACAGTTTTTTTACCATTTTTTTTTAAATATATAATCTAAACTGTAGTAGGTTGCCTTATTGAAAATTTGGTCCAGTCCATGGTTACCTAGATTAACCGATTTTTATCTAAAATACACGTTACATTACCACACATTAATGCATTATTACGAAACTACGGTATCTGACCTGATGATGGACACAGGAGGTGGCCATAGAAACTCTGTGATTAAACAACGCAAACTAATTGTGTTTGGCTTTGTTACAATTGTCTCGATGAGTATTACGAGTAGAATGAGCCGCTTTTCCACGAACCGACTTGCAATGCGAAGCACCTTGATCTTGGAGACATGCCTCGCCTGAGGTATAGCGCCTGCGTATAGTTTTTCCTAAAAGATATCCACAGTTTTAGCACTAGTTTACCTTGAAATCTTGCAAGCCATTCTTTCCTAGCCGTTGGTCCGCGGCACATATTAACTTCCGAATTAGGTCTGTCGCTTCGTCTGACACCTGAAATGAATTATGATAAAGTTACATATTATTCGTGTTTTATAGTATATTATAATACTACATACCTAAGGCAGTAATAGGACATTTCGATAAAAGTGCGGAAAATAGGATATTAGCAAGGAGTGGCGATAAATTTAAACACTCGAGTTGCGAATTACCGTTTCGCCCATGTATCGCACAACGTTTTACAGTGCATATGGCCCTTTAAATTTTCGACACAGTTAAGTAATGTGCTAATTATCGCACTAATGCAGTAAAGTAGCACCATATGTACTGTAAAGTGAAAAATTACTGTGTGCCGTTATTTGACAATATATTTAATTAAAGTGGAGCTAGCTTGTATATATTATCTCGTTAGGCTAGATCACCACAGTCTCAGATTACATGTAATTGTCAGCCATCCCATGAAAGTTAATATTTTCACCACGTCGTGCGTTGGCGTCGCTTGTATTTCCCCCACCTACAACTTCACACATAAACTGGCATTTCGATTGCCCCAATTTTTCGAACACATCTGTTATTACAAGCTTTTATTTAGTTTCACCTGTCTTGTTGTCGGTCTGTAATCAAATCTTGTAAGTTCAATTTGATCCACTTCCCGGTTTCCGATTGAGCTGAAATTTTGCATGCATATGTAAGTCGGGTGACAATGCAATATTATGGTACCATCGAGCTGATCTGATGATGGAGACAGGAGGTGGCCATAGGAACTCTGTGATAAAACAACGCAACCTAATTGTGTTTTGGGGTTTTTAGAATTAGTTCATTGAGTATTAGTCTCCTGGCTAAAAAAAGTACAGTCAGCAATAAAAGCTTGTAACAAAAATGAAATTTTTGCCAATAACTTATTTTATATACAAATTTGGTATAAAAGGTAGTAACTTATCGAATCGAACGGTAATTTTAGTACATGGGACACAAACACAAACAATAAGACGCTATTAAATGTAAAACCCGCGCCGAGCCATCGATCGCGGAGCTGCAGCCCGCAGCCTGCATCGGTCCGCCAACGCGTGCTCCCGATGATGCTTCTCGGTATGGAGTGAATCATGTCAAGTAATTTTTCTACTTAAAACACGTGGGTGACCCGTTTTAATATATTTAATATGTGTCTCGGGAAAGATTTGATATTAAAATGAATAAGAAGCTTACGAGATTTTGTAGTTTACCTGTTTGGCATGTTCTAGAGGCGGTGGACAGCTAAAAGAACGAGCATGGTTCATGATCTTGCCGTATGTTTCCACGAGAGACTCTGCGTAGAACGGCGTCTCTCCGAACAACATCTCGTACATACACACGCCTGAAATGACACAATTCATATCATAAAATTATTTAATACTTACTATTTACTTATAGAATCAAAGAAAATTTGAAATAGAAGTGAATTGTCAAAGAAAATAAAATAATTGATCAAAGGCCAAAGGTATGGCGGTATCGTTTTGAGCGATGGCGCCATAACCTTTAGCCAATGCCCGGTAAGATGGCGCCACTTTTTGATATTTAACAAATTTAACACATATCAGTGAAAGAATAAGAATCAAAGTAAAAAGGCGTTCTAAAAGTTTTAATCATGTGTCGAAAGATGGCAGTAAATTTACTGTAACTACAACATTTTTATTTACAATGCACCTCTATTTCAAATTGTCTTTGATCCAATCCACTTTACCTATAATTAATTGTGTACAGTTTAGCAGTTAAGTTGATAATATTTATGACATAAAAGCCTAATGCAGCACTCACCTAGCGACCACCAATCACATTCAGGACCATAGCGGCCCTGGCCATCCTCCATCGCCTGAAATACATACACCATATACTGTATAATGCACGGGTCACTCGAAACGCGCACAAAATAAAGACCATCCCTCACACACTCAAAAATACTGCAAAGTCTATTCATATTGCAGAACCTGTAGTTTACAACAAATTGCCAAAAGTTGTAATAGAAGCTGTAAGCGACACTAACTTTAAATATAGATTTAAAAAATGGCTCATTGGTCAATGTTTCTACAGTTATAAAGAAATTATTGAACAAAAAGAGATAAAATAATATGTAATCACTAAAGTATAATTATGAAATAATATGTATATAATGACTAATTTATAATAATTGAATAATATGTGAGATGTGACCTGTAAGTTATCAATAAATAATGTCTATGTCTATAGGGTAATGTTTCTACAGTTATAAAGAATTTATTGAACAAAGAGATAAAATAATATGTATGCATAATCACTAAAGTATAATTATGAAATAATATGTAAATAATAAGTATATAATGACTAATTTATAATGATTGAATAATATGTAAGATGTGACCTGTAAGTTATTATTACCAATAAAGAATGTCTATTTCTATAGGGTATTAACTACAATCCGGCATTCATGTTGAACCTAATAATAATAATTTATAATTCTTTTATTGTCCGTAGAACACGGGTAGATACAATGATGGAACATAGTAATATAGAATCACCATGGTCTTGCCATGAGGCGCACGGTCGGTGCCCCAAATTAAGCAAAGAGAATTAAGAAGCGTAGTTATAATATTAGCGGAAAATCGTTGAGCATTAGACTTTTTGTTTGCCGCGACATCTATTGTCGAGTAGCAGTACTGAGAGTTCCGCTACTTGACGCTAGATGTAGACTACGAAAATAATAGTATTTTTGGTAAGAAAACCGTTGTATGGAGTGAGCATTAACTTACTAGGCTAGGATATATTTAGTAGTAATGACTAAAATAGATGTAGTAACTAATGTTGATTTATCACACCATGAGACGTGACGTGATGTGTGTGAATATTCACTAAGATACAAAGAAATCATCCATAATTCAGGACCAAATATTCGTGATAAACACACAAATAAATAGCCTTACCGGGACTCGAACCCTGCTGCTGCTTCATAGACAGGGTCTCTACAGACGAAGCTAGGAGGGCGTCTCTTGCTGTGGTATTTTCTATAAAGCTTTTACTACTATACTCTCTATCTTTAGGTATTTAAATAAAAGTATACAAAATCTACCCTCAAATGACTCCTTAAGCCAGTTGAGGGTAGATGAAAACATTACATGATCAAATATTGTAGGATAAAGTCAGGTCGTTGAGTGACAGACACAGGTTGATTAACCAATAAATGTTATAACTACCCGAAAATGTACAATTTTTTATTTATTTTTTTATTTAAATAGCTGAAGTTACAGAGTATAGTACTATGGATGTAAAGATTTTTGACATTCCAAGTGCTAAAAAAGAGTGAAGAATACTCACCCTAAGAATCTCTGGCGATATGTAATCAGGAGTTCCTACTGCAACATTACTTTGCACCTGAAAAAATAGTTATTATTAACCTTTTTAACGCCAATAACGGATGTATCCGCACCGTAGGTCCAACGCCGAAGACGAATTAATCCGTCACAGACCACAGAGCAACATAGACCTACAGTGCCTAGTTCCTACCTAAAGTTAAATTTCAGTTTTGACACTTCGGTGACGTGGCGTCCGAGTGACAGCTTTTGTGTTTGACACGGCGTCGAAAAGGTTAAACGAACTGAAATGACATTTATGAAGATCGGAATTTGGCGAAATACCCTTCAAAATTAAAGTGTAAATATGTTTTCTTTATAGGGAGCGTGCATGAACTGTAGGAGGCAGCACAGGAGCCGTCAGATTTTTGGCGCGAGGCGTAAATGTGATGTTTTTTGTTCCGATGTAGCCCACAAGATGGCAGAACCTACTATGCACAAGAAAACACGTGACGTGTACATGTGCATGTTTATGGTTCCGATTCAGGCCACAAGATGGCAGACCCTCCAACGCGCACGGTTCCTATTGTGAGCTAACAGTCTAAATATGGGTAAAATATGTAAGTTTTAATCATAAACGTGAATTGTAATAGTAGGCCATGGAATTGGTACATTTTACCTTACATCAAATGAGGTAGTTCTGTTTTTTTAATATGTTGGTAGTGATGAAATTGTATTAACAAATACAAGTTTTCGACCTCAAAAGCCCTTGGGATCATTGAAAAGTACATGAAAGTCGATTAAATTTTAGGACTTTTTTCAGTTGTTGTAATTTTTTTTCCACCAAAATCTGGAGTTACGGCAAAAGTCACTATGCACACTTTTAAGAAGAAGGAATTTGCAATTAATTGACTATAATTTTTTCTTAGTAAGCCAAATAGTTCATAAGATACGGCTTCTCAAAGGTTTGTAAAATTTTGAACTAACTGTAACTCAAAAAAGGTTATACCAGCAGCTGTGGTTGCAGGAAAGCCAGACTCAAATGCTCAGCTATTTGCAACTACAGCAATGGTCAATAGTGCGAGAATATACAGGACCGGAGATGTGCGCCGACATTGAAAAACCGTTCATTGATAATCCACCATCAAATGACAATTTCGACCAGCCTGATCAGGTTGACGAAGAAATGCTACCACACACGCTGGCCCCAAAAGGAGTGCTGTGGATTCAGAGGACCAGCCTGATTCATCAAAGATATACAAGAGATACGAGTTACAACAATTTCCCTCGCTGTACTGTATATTATACACACAATGATCCGAAGGGCTTTCGAGGTGGATAACTTGGATTTGTCATTACTATTTCATCGCTACCAATATGTATAAAAAACAGAACTATCCCATTTGATGTAAGGCAACACCTCTTTTTAGGGTTCCGTACCCAAATGGCAAAAAACGGAACCCTTATAGATTCGTCATGTCCGTCTGTCTGTCCGATTCTGTCACAGCCACTTTTTTCCGAAACTATAAAAGCTATAATGTTCAAACTTGGTAAGTAGATGTATTCTATGAACCGCATTATGATGTTTACACAAAAATAGAAAAAAAACAATAAATTTTGGGGGTTCCCCATACTTAGAACTGAAACTCAAAAAATCTTTTTTCATCAAACCCATACGTGTGGGGTATTTATGGATAGGTCTTCAAAAATCATATTTAGGTTTCTAATATAATTTTTTTCTAAACTGAATAGTTTGCGCGAGAGACACTTCCAAAGTGAAAAAATGTGTGTTTTTTACCTTTTACCATTACCATGCAAACTTCCACCGAAAATTGGTTTGAACCAGATCTAGTAAGTAGTTTTTTTTAATACGTCATAAATGGTACGGAACCCTTCATGGGCGAGTCCGACTCGCACTTGGCCGCTTTTTATTTGGTATCATTTCCATGTATTATAGTAACTCTGCAGCAGTTGTTTCGCACAGGTCAGGTAAATATTTTACAGTACATATGGTGCTACTTTCCCGCACGCGTGCTGGAATAAGCACTTTCCGTGCATATATCGAAACTTTAAAGAGCCACATTTCGTTTGATATTTTACAGTTAGTATTTTCCTTGCGTTGGTTGCACTTTGCCTCCTTGTAAAACAAATAATTATTGTGTTTCGCTCGGAAGTAAAGTTGTTTTCTTTACTTACAGTCTCGTGCTCGTAAGCTAAAATATCCATAGAGTGGGAAAATCATTATCTACCCGGTGGTCCAAATCCAAATATAGAAAGTACCCACACAGAAGTGATGAAATAGTACTTTACGATACAAGTGCGAAAAATAGGAAATTCGAAACGAGTGGCGATAAATTAAAACACGACCGAAGGGAGTGTTTTAAATCGACACGAGTTGCGAATTACCTATTCGCACATGTATCGTACAACGTTTTACAGTACATATGGCTCTTTAAATGTTCGACACAGTAACGTAATATGCTACTTCTCGCACTAGTGCTATAAAGTAGCCCCATATGTACTGTAAAATATTTTTAATGGAGAAAATCTGATTGTTCCGTGAGCTCTAAGTTTATAGGGGTACTTTTTATCAATGCATCAATTGTGTCGTTCTTAAGAAAAATGTACCACATTGATACGAGCAAATTTCGATCTTATGGAAAGCGAAAAATGCCTACCTAAATGAATACCTTTTGCTTGAGAACGTCACAATTAGTAATCTGTACTAATAATGTATTTCAGTACCTTCCCGTCGTCTCCGAGTCGAAGGCACGAGCCGAAATCAGCGAGTCTGATGTGGCCGCTCGCGTCCAACAAGACATTGTCCGGCTTGATGTCTCTGCAATTAACAACAGATTAGGGCTTGTGCACAAATCACACGAGGTTCGATAGGGGGGGGGGTTCACGAAAAAATCACGACAGATCAAGTTGGGGGACTCGGGGGCATAAGGAGACCTCACGTGTATTTTTCTATAGTGAACGAAACTAAGAAAAAATATCTAGACATACTTTTTCTGGGGAGGGTGTGGGGGAGGGGGAGTTAGCCAAGAACCTCACCAAATATCACCAAGGGGTGGGGGGGTCAAAAAGTAGCCGTATAAACCTCGCGTGATTTGTGCACAAGCCCTTATAAGAGTCTCCCCAGATATGTCGCGCAATCGGCAAAAGCCTATAGAAAAAATAAAGCTTTTTTTCGATCGGCTTTTGCCGATTGCGCGTCGATATATCTGGGGAGACCCTAAAACTGCGTTTCCACCAGAGATGAGTGAGACGCGTAGCGAGAGATGTTCGACACATGACACATTCGCTACGAACGTTTTCGTAGCGCTACGCTCGTAGCCGATGCAATCGTTTTCCCGCTTAGAGGAAAGCGACTACGAACAGAGAACCCGCCGAGTGGGTTCCCGGTACTCAATGTGTTAAGAACCAAAAGAATCAACACACGCTGAGCGAAGAAAATAAATGAAGTGATTCTATTAGACTGCGACCCAGGAACAGATTTCCATGACCAATCGCCTCCTGGGCGATTACTCGTATAGTGGTTAACGGCTATGATGAAACCTCATCGACGTCAGCTGCCGTTGGGGGGTTGAGGAATGGCAGGCACCAAAACACGTAAATAAATTTAAAAAAATTAGTCATCGCCGCCAGTTTGATATTTTCTTATTTAATGCATGTTAATTATAAGATGTAATATTTTGAATAGTTGTGTCCCGCCAAGTTTTTTGCCGGTCCATATCGGGATACCCCCCTCCAATTGAGGGGGGATTTAAATCTTCTCGGGTCAGGTGTGTAGGGTTAGAGCCGGTGTAGCTTTATTTGATGTTCATAAGCGCATTGTAATATGCCTACTTGAATAATAAACTATCTTTGTCAGACGATAGTTTAGATGCTATTGTGAATTAAAAAAATCGTTAGCCGGTTGTATCGCGGTGGGAAGACCGTCAGCTGGTCGCATAGAAATGTAAAAAATAAGCTCAGCGTGTACTATCAATAGGCGATGACTGACAAAAAAAATCTTCCATACATACTTTATTTAAAAAAAAAAAAACAGATTACCTGTGCACGTATCTGAGTTCATGAACGCTCTGGACAGCGAGCACCATCTCCGCGATGTAGAAGCGGGCCATGTCCTCGGGGAGGCGGTCTTCAAACTTGGACAGCAGCGTCAGCAGGTCGCCGCCGCAGTAGTAGTCCATTACCAGGTACTGCAAAATACGGTCCACGTTCAGAAATTATCAATTGAAGACTGGCTGCGAACGTCATAAATTCCCTTAGAAATGGTAAGAAAGAGCTATGGGCATTGTAAATGTCATCTCGCTTTGTGTGGTAGGGCACAGCACAGCGGATGTCATTCCAGATCTAGAGCAGAGCCCCTGGGGAAGTACCTCCAACTTACAGAAAACCGCAGCCAAATAACACTAGACCTTACTTATAGCGTTGTGTTCCTGCCGGTGAGTAAGGTTGCCAGAGCTCACCAAGGGTGCGGAGTGTTAGGGTCGGCAACGCGCATGTAACTCCTCTGGAGGCTACGGAGACTGCTTACCATCAGGCGGGCCGTATGCTTGTTTGCCACCGACGTATTAAAAAAAAATCGCCTTATGGGGCCAATGACCTTCGATCTGAATCTCTTAGTTTACTAATATTTTTTGTGGCTTTAAGCAATATAGTATCCCATATTTCCTTCAAAGTTCATTGTCTTCGAGATACTTGGAATCAAAATTGCGAGAAATACGAGGAATACGAGGTTATAAGCAGAGACCGGAATTATTGTGGTATTTTTGAACTGTCATAGGGAGTTCTCATTTATCGACTACAACAACACAATACAATACAATGTAGAACACAAAATATTAAAAAGTTATAAGTTCATGGATATTTATAGAAAAAGATAATTACGTATTCCTCTTATAAAGAAACTAATGGAATATGTTTTAGCACTAAAACTGACTTTGAACATGAAATTGAAAAAAAAAAATGATTAGGCGGGTCCACACAGAACGAGCGAGCGAGCAGTTTTCCTCGCCCGAGTGCGCCGCTTTGGCCGAGGCACGTCTACACTGGCCGGTTTGTGCGTGAGGAAATTGCCTCGCGCGTATGCTCGCTCTGTGTAGACCCGGCTAATTACATTGTTTTTATTGCACATCTCTATTTCGCATTTTCAACTACTCAAAAGTTATCCGGAAGACATCGCTCTTTGGCGATAAAAACGCTTGTTATTCACCTCTACATCTTTTTTAATATGGTGTATTTTACAGTGCATCGATATACGTATATCGAAAGTCGATAAATGAGAAGTTCCTAAAGACAATTCAATCTACCACGAGAATTCCAGCCTGTTATGATACGCCACTCACCAAATTGTGTTCGTCCTGGAAGGCGTAATGAAGGTTGGTGATCCACCGTCGGTCGCCGTACACGAGCACATCGCGTTCCTCTTGAAAACATGCCGTCTCCGCGCGCTGTTAACAAAATAATTGTGGTATAAACTTAATACATACATAGATCTAGATACATAAGCGTTCGTAGCCTAGCAGTAAGAGCGTGCGACTTTCAATCCGGAGGTAGCGGGTTCAAACCCCGGCTCGCACCAATGAGTTTTTCAGAACTTATGTATGATCTATCATTTGATATTTATCAGTCGTTTTTCGGTAAAGGGAAACATCGGACTAATCCCAATAAGGCTTAGTTTCCCCTCTGGGCTGGAAGGTCAGATGGCAGTCGCTTTTATAAAAACTAGTGCCTACGCTAATTCTTGGGATTAATTACCAAGCGGACCCAGGGTCCCATAAGCCGTGGCAATAAGCCGGGACAAACGCTAGGATGAAGAGAAGAGATAATCTTAATACATATAAATCATATATCAGGGGTTACCAAATGGCGGAGCGCTGACCTATTTTATGCGGACCTTAAATAAACAGTAACTTGTATTACTCAGTACGTAATTCAATAAAATGAATCCCTTTGTCTTTGCTGCCGTTAATTCGACACCAGAAGGGCAAAGTAACGTGCAAGAAAGAGATGTGGTTCACGGAGTACGAATTCGGTTACTAACTCAAGTAGAAACGAAGCGCGATGGTTATTTTACTTAAAAAAATCGGCACCCTGAAGTAACTAATTTTATTTATTCACCAACTGACATTTACAGTTAAACCAGACATGCAAGTTATGGGTTACATACATACTTAAAACTTAGACTAAGCTTATCACTAGATTTAATTAATATTAATAGTTGTGGGTGTAGATATTGACACTAGGTAGCGGGCTGCTGTGGCTAGGAATCTCGGTTCTGTTTGTGAGAATATGTCAAGAGTGGGATCATGGAAAACAATATTATTAATTGCTGATCTCTGTTATACATAATCGTGGCAGTCCCATCTCATACACAAATCGACATACGACGACACGCAAATAGTGTACAAAAGGGACCCCATTACAAATTAGCATTTCATATAGACAACAAATTTAAAACTGTAGTACATTTTAATTTCTGTAGCATTTAGGATACTAATCACGTATTATTTCCGAAATTTGCCAGCTCGATTTGCGTCACGCATTTTTAGGGTTCCATACCCAAAGGGTAAAACGGGACCCTATTACTAAGACTCCGCTGTCCGTCCATCCGTCTGTCCATCTG
This sequence comes from Cydia pomonella, assembly GCF_033807575.1. Lineage (NCBI taxonomy): Eukaryota > Metazoa > Arthropoda > Insecta > Lepidoptera > Tortricidae > Cydia > Cydia pomonella. Next base: position 6,825,420 of record NC_084726.1, read on the forward strand.
TCACCAGGCTGTATCTCATAAACCGTGATAGTTAGACAGTTGAAATGTTCACAGATGATGTATTTCTGTTGCCACTATAACAACAAATACTAAAAAGTATGAAAAGTGAAAACCTCGGTGGGCGAGTCCTGCCAGCACTTGTCCAGTTTTTTTATCATAGAGAAGCCATCTTAGTCATAATAATCTGCGACCCAGTACGCTCAAAAAGGCTTGATTATGAGTTGTAGTACGAACTTACCTTAAGCATCTCCCATTTGTTAAGTATCTTCATGGCATAGACCCGTTCACCCGTCGTAGTTGAAACAGTTCCACCGGGCACTGTGTTGGCGCCTGCATCTGTGCCCTGCAAATTCAAAACAGAGCTTTATTACCAATGGAATAGATTTGTTTTTCGCCTTCACCTTGTTATCTTACCTCGATAATAAAGTAGAAATAAATACCTTTTAATCATACCAAAGAGAATTTGAAATAGAGGTGTATTGTTATAGAAAACTTTGTAGCCACGTAAATTTACTGCCATCTTTCGACACATTAATAAAACTTTTAGAGCGCCATTTGACTTTGATCCTTATTCTTTCACTGATATGTGTTCAATTTGTTAAATATCAAAAAGTGGCGCCATCTTACCGGGCACTACCTAAGGGTATCGCTCGAAACGATGCTGCTATACATTTGGCCTGTGATCTGACAGCGCCACTTTTTGATATTTAACAAATTTAACACATATCAGTAAAAGAATAAGGATCAAAGTCTAATGGCGTTCTAAAAGATTTAATTATGTATGGAAAGATGGCAGAAAATTTACGTGGCTACAAAGTTTTCTTTGACAATACACCTCTATTTAAAATTCTACTTAATCATACTAAAATGTTTTAGCACCTATGGCAGAGCAGCTTCATCTTAAACATTCTAGAAGGTACAATCGACCTCTGCATCAAGAACATATCACTACATACCTACAGAGTAAGACTGGCGTAGAAAAGGAAACGCTCGGAATTACTCGACTGACAACAACTCTTAATTTTTAACCCAATTAATTCTTAGATAAAGAATCTGTTTTACTATATATACAAGGAATTCTAACAGCCATAAAAGATACTCGCAAACAAAATTCAAGAATGCAAATAGAATTCAAGAATGAAATAATTTGCGGCTATTTTTTTTCGTCAATGCGCAAACGTTATATTTATATCAGATCGGCCAAGAGATTCAAAACTCAGTTCTAAATTTAAAACTTCAAGGTCGTTTCTCAACTTTCAGTTAAGACCCGTAGGAGTTAAGAAGTTCAGTAATAAGGATAATGTATACCTGCATAAACGACGCCCTGACGACGCACACCTCTCCGAAGGCGCCTCGCCCGATCACCTTCACCAGCTCGAAGTCATCGCGCGACAGTCGCAGCCGTTTGAGGGCTGTTGCTACTGGCTTCACTGTACATGACAAAACAAGGAAAGGCTTATAAATAGGGATTGCAATCCGGTCCGGCGGATCCGGTAATCCGGCCGGATCCGGCACTTTTCAAGAGCTACCGGATCCGAACCGGATCCGGTAAAATAAAAAAACGCTTAAATACAGCACGCGCTGTGCATTTTAGATGAGGAAAAGGCGACGGGTGAGAAGTATGAAGTTAAACAGAACAAAAAACGAATGAAAAGTTTGAATTTAGTAAGATATTTTTATATATTTATTATGACGATAAATGGGAACAGAAGAGGATTTCTTCTTCTTTCGTGTTGGTGGCACGATATGACGATTACATAAATACTGTAATAGAAGGAAAAATTAAAGGATGCAGATGCCATGGAAGGCATTTGTAATTTATGCTAAAGAGAAAGTTAATGTTGTGTCATACATAATGTTGTGATAGGAGATTTATAATAGTAAACAAATGAGCAGGATTAAGTCGGCCGTACTCTACTACTCATCAATATGTGTGAATGAATATATGATATATTTAGTTTACTCCGATTATATATATAATTAAGATAAAATATTGATTCTTTACAATCTCATTCAATCTTATGCAATTTCCTTTATCTCCTGGTACATGCTACTCTACGTGTAGCCAATCCAAGTAACTTTTCTTAGGGAGTCCCTTTCCGCGATGGTTTTCAATCCTACACTCTATTATTTTTCGCATGAGATCGTCGTGTCGTGTTTTGTTCCCTATAATTTGACCAATATACTTTCCTGTAAATTAAAAAAAAAAGATTTTTTTTTTAACATAGAGTCTGCTACATTCTCGGACAAATAATTAAAGCAAGATGATACTGGAGCACATTTAATATCATTTTGGTTAAAAGTAAAATATCTTCTTTTCTTACTAGAATGGATGTCAACGTTACAAAGAATTCAACCAAAGAACAGTAACAAAAACATGTCCTAACAAAGAGTTCCAATTCCACCCCACATCCCATCATCGGGCTTGGAAACTAATCAAATTGAGCACTTCTGAATGGTTAAATATACCTAATAAATGACCGATTTTATATTTTGTTATTATTAACGGATATAGACATTGTAACACTTTTTAGTCTTTTTACTACCAAGTTCTATTTTATTGTTAAGAAGTTATTTATTAACTTCAAATTATAGATTTAGGAATACGTATTACGCAAAAAACTAGAAAAATATGTCATTTAATTATCTTTAATATCCCTATACCAAACCGGATCCGGTCCGGCCGGATCCGACCGGATTATGGCCACAATCCGGCCGGATCCGGCCGGATTGAAAATCAATCCGGTTTGCAATCCCTACTTATAAATAATAGGCCAGGAAACGTATGCTCAAAAAAAAGTTACTTAGTCACCTGCAATAATTTACAGGGTGAATATATAGGTCATACTGAACAACTTACAATGAGACCAACCCCAAAATCGCAAAAAAAATTGGATGTTTCATACATTTTGGTTGTCTGACCTTGACATTTTCTATGGGAGAGTAATTTGGGGGTGGTCCCTTTGTAAAAGTTGTTCTGTATGACCTATATTTTCAGACTAAATAAACAACCTGTTTAACACTTACCGTGTTGTATGAAGTCCGCTACAGCCTTCTCTCTTCTCAGACTGCTGCCGCAGCATTCGTCGTACAACACGAGTAAAACGTCGAGGAGCGTCTCCACACTGAGGCCCGCGTGGCCTTGGAGACGCCGCGCGAGGAACAATGTCTCGATCTGCTTGAGACGCTTGATGCCCAGGACTGAAATGTGATGAATAAATTGACAATGATTAGTCCTAAACTGATATAGATGTCATATACTAATGAAAAAGTCACCAATGCCGGCATTGAAGCGTCTTCAGCTTACGCGGCTGACGCCCTAACCACTAGACCTCCCGGCCACGGCAGTGGCGGTACCCGCCCCAAATTCTCGGGTATATGCATCTTTGAAAGCCTATTAGGCGCCTTTGACCAACCTTTTCGCCGCCACGTCAATTAAGTAATACAGTGCCATCACGTATAAAAATTGCACGTATAAAAACCTGACCAAAACCACGACTTGATATAAAGTTGTGGAGAGTGGGGCACGAAAAGTACTGACTTTTTATCAAGTCAATGGTGGCGAAAAGGTTAAAAAGCGAGTAGTACGTGGTTGCACCGCCTATACGAATCCTTTACGAGATTATGATGAGTCCTGTTAGAATCAGCTATAGGGTGGTATAGCTCTTCTTTTTTTGGTTTCTCTTCTATCAAAGGTTAGACAAAATCGTGGTTATCCTTTTTTGCTGTTTTTATTTTATTTATAAATTGCAACTCCCTCAACCAAAACTACAAATGTGTAGAAATAGTCCACATTACAAATGTATTATAATAACTAATAAAATTCCAGACTCGATTACGCAAGAACCTCAAAATGCGATCTTCAAAATAAACTAGAAAAATTATTACTAGGTAGATAAATGCTATTATTTAGTAAATGACTTTCTTGATGATCATTTATAATTGCTATTTTATTTTTAATGATTAATGTACTGACTATTTATTTATCAAATGTGTAACATGCAATTTCATATAATTGTAACATATTTTAATGTATTAATAATTAAAAATTTGTGGATTTGTAAGTTCGCATGATGATAGTGATAAATAATTTTATTTTATAATGAATAGTTTGGATTTGTAAGGATTTAAGTATATTGTTGTATGTCCTCACAGGGCGTCATGGACTGACTAAATCGTATTGCAACAGCTTAATAATGTATGTACATGAATATACAATTAATAAATGAAATGAAATTTTCTTACAGAATAATCCAAGAGTGCACTGAACCAGTCGCAAATCTGTTTTAAATCTTAATTTTTTCCTTAAAGAGCCGTAAGATTTCGTACTTGGGACCCGGAACTTTATAAGAAAAAACAAATGGCTCTGAAAGCTGTACTCCGTCATTTTAAAAGTTTTCAATGAACGAATCGACAAAATCATCCATATAATTATCGAACGTGCTCACAAAAAGTGATGAAAATTTAGGAGAACACACTGAAACAGAGACCTACGCTTTCGCTCAGTCAATTACTAATCTAATCTAATGAATTTTCACAATTACTCTGTTCCGTTTCCGTATCTACCCGAATAAAAAAAAACAGTTCCAAGAAAGAATACACAACCGATAAAATTCATTAAAATATATAGGGTATAGGCCTCCTCCAAGGATTTCCAGAGCTCTCTGTCTGAAGCCGTCGTGATTCAGTTTGGGCCAGCGACTGCCGTTAGGTCATCTGACCAGCGCGTGCGTGGCTTGCCTCTGCCGCCCTTTCCCGTGGGTCCAGGCCACAGCGACCTTCTTTTGTCTAACGACCATCCTGCATTCTTGCCAGATGGGCTGCCCATCTCCATTCGACCCGAATTGCATTACATGTTTTATTACTAGTATGGTTGTGTCAGTCAAATCAATATTGCATAATTGGGTGGCGTCAACGAATTCAGGTCAAGCCTTGAACCAATAGGTAGCAGTGTTGATGTTGACACAGTTAGTTGAGGATTTTAAACCTTATTTCTACAAAAATAAGGTCTACACATCGTCAGTTAATTTTTGCTGTTATAGTATAGCTTTAATTTCCTACTTGTGTTGCAACAATGAGGAAGCATCCTTAACAAACTATAAATACAATACATCTGTGGTATTAACTATGATCACATAAAATACCTTTATTATATGTATAAATAAATATATTTTTTTCCTCTGGGTTGGAAGGTTAGATGGCAATCGCTTTCGTAAAAACTAGTGCCTGTACCAATGCTTAGGATTAGGTTGCCGAACAGACCCCATACCAGTGGTTCCTAACCTTTTCAGTCCTGTCACCCCTAAGACTAACTAGGGATCCTGATTTTACCCCTCCTTCCAATAATCATCAATAGTCTTTCTTATAGGTATAATCTTTGTTATTTTTAATTAAGCTTATTACCCCCGTCAAATACCAGTTTTACCCCCATGGGGGTAATTACCCCCAGGTTAGGAACCGCTGCCCTAGACATCCCAACTGAGCAGTAGCATAATGCCAGGATAATGTTAAAACTAATTGCGCAATTCATGGGATTAACCATCGCTATTTTTTTTATACTACGTCGGTAGCAAACAATCATACGGCCCGCCTGGGAGGTTATCGCATTTTCAAAACTATCACAAAGCACTTTATTTAAAACACCCATCATTAAGATCCCTGTCTAACATACTTGTTATGCATGAATATTGAATATTCAAGCTTATCCCCAAATCCATACAGGTGTCATTTAGAAACAATGGACAGGAAGCATTCGAATGATTGTAAAGGATATCCCCCTCCATATGTGAACAATACCTAAATGGTTCTGCAGCATAATAAACATGGCCAGGACAAGACTATACTATACTCAGGGTACAGTACAGACTATACATACTATACTTTAAACGGAAACTTCCATATAATGCGACATGTTTTGATTGGTCTTGGGTGTAGGTATGCATCTTAGATTTTTATTAATTAGATTGCAGTTCACACTACAAGCATGATGTAGCTTGGCTCTGGCTCGGTGTAGGTAAGTAAGGAATTATATTATTGTTATTATTATTTAACGAGCAGGCAGGCAGTTATGACAACTGATATAACCTGTATCCAGTAACCATAAAGACAATTATCATGAACGAGTAGTAGATGCAATATGCTTGTCTAATTTATTTTTTAAATGATGGTACACATTTTGTGCTGAAACCACGTCTTCTGGGAGTTTATCAGTGTTTGTTTATATGTCAGCTATCACATCGATTGAGTTGCAGGTTGCAGGCCTTACGCATTACGTTGCGATAGTTGTTAATTCCTATTAAGGTAATTACTTACTTAGGAAATACGTGAGGTACATACTAATTATTTATATTATTACGCAATGATCATGTTGGCAACAGTAATGTAAGAATTGACATATATCTAAGGCCGGGCTTTACGGGCAATAAGAATAGGGCCAGTACAGCGGTGTCACGCACACGAATTCGAGCCAATCGTGCAGTCTAATGCCAAAACGCGATTGGTTGATGAGTTCGCATCACGCGCGAAATTGAACGCAACTAGTTACACTGCACGATTGGCTCGAATTCGTGAGTGACTCCACTGAACTAGCACCATTCTTAGTGCCCGTAAGGCCCGTCCTTAGATATAATATATGTCAATGAATGTAAGCGAGGCGTAACAACAAACTTGAATAATGAGTAGCTATTCGTCACTATCAACATAAGGCTATCGAATCTTCTGAACAACTGTCAACACAGTTCACTGGCAATTTTTAGACCTTACTCCAAACATATAAGTTCTACAGATGGTCAGTGGATGGTTAGTGTTGTGTATGTCTCATTCAAGGTCAAGTCAAATTTTATAAAAAGAAAATTAATGACAGACTACACGGCTTGACGGCCTGAGATGCGAGGCCCGCGAAGGTCTAAGGTGGAACCCGAAGCATCCCCGCCTAGCATGCTTTCGAGCGAGACCTGAAGAGCTTTTAATTTTTAACCGGAACACCATATAATGTGCCCTTATCATATATTTTTACTAGTTTTCAGGTCTACAAACATTAACAGTAACATGAAACACCACCATCCCATTTTAAGAGTTGAGCATAATTATCATTAGGAACTTTGAATCAGTAAACAACTAATTAATACCTATTGTATCAATTTAATGGTGTGAATCATTCAACAGGATAAACTTAGGTAATGATGCATGTTGAATGATTATGTATGTTCCACCATCAACAGAATTATCAAAGCATTTTTAACCTTCTTGCTTTAACATAAGGTCTATTGATCAGCCATGTGTATTGCTAACAATAGTAACAATGTCATGATTATGCACGTAAAAAATATAACCTTTATATTATGGGGATAAATTAATAAAAATGGTTATATTTCAGTAGGTGAGGTAAAAATACAGTTGGCAAAAGGAAACTAACTGTATAACACATTTTTCCTATGGATGTATCTGTAAGAATGAATTCATAACTTGTTACCACCTTATGATTTAATTTGGGTAATATGTCTGTGTCCTTGTTTTATTTCATTAAACTGCAATACATTGTAGTGTATGTTTATAAATGAGCCTAAATTTTGTAGATAGTTCCCTATTCTGTACAATATAAGCGCATTACACCTTATGTCATAAAAGAATCTTACTCTTCGTTACCAAAACGTAAGGTATTTTCGTAACTCAACGGAAAACACCTTTTTTCAGGACAAGTTGTAATTTCGTATTTATTCCATAATGAGGAGCACACCAGCCAAATTTAATCCAAAATCTAACAAAAAAAATACAATTATATAAATATCGGCCCAAATAGTACTGCTGTGTAGGGTGTCGTATGAAATAAACTGAAGAATAAATATAGCTACTTTTTATTTAAATGAAGATAAAAAAAAGAAAGCATAGATTCTGGAAGAGGATATGTGTAATTGCCAAATGGACAATAAATGCATATATAGTTAGTGACTTCACAAATGGCACCATATTTTCCCCAGCAAAAAGCGACATCACAGCCCTTGTTAGGATAAAAAAAAACTGAATTAGTTGATTGCATTTTTGATGAAACTTAATTCTTAACACTGTAGGTATCTCGCATGTTGTCTGTCATAGTGTAAAATAACAGATTTAAGTTCCAAGGCACATAAAAATAAAATAAAATGAGCAAAATTTACTACAACTTTTGTCTAAGTTTGTTCAGATCCTGCATACATTCATCTGTCACTTTCTTGTTTATTTTTAAACAATTTTGGTTTAACTAACAACCAAGTATTGAATCCACTATTTTATTAACGCGTAAAACAAATAATAAAATAAATAAATAAATATTATAGGACATTATTACACAAATTGACTAAGTCCCACAGTAAGCTCAATAAGGCTTGTGGTGAGGGTACTTAGACAATGATATATATAATATATAAATATTTATATACATAGAAAACACCCATCAGTAACAAATATCCATGCTCATCACACAAATGCACGAAAGCAAGGTTTAATCAGCATGAGTTTAGCTTCGTAGCACCTAGTAAAATATAAATTGTTTATTGTAAACCTAGGGAAGAGTGGTGCCTCCCAAGCCCAACACAGGCATATTTTGCCTATCAGGCTACTCCATCCCATTGATCATATATTGGCCATGTTGTATGAAATATAGAATTTAGTATTTTGGAAGCTAAATAAAAAACCATTATCCACTCACTTGGCACATTGTTAGAGGGCACCAGCGCCCAGTCCGGTGAGGAGTCCTCGTCGTCCGACATTCTGCACTCACACTACACTTGCATGTCCGTACACTAACACTAATATGTAGAAAAGCTACCGTAAACTTAAGGCAGTTTATTGTGTGTGTTGCTTTGATCCATGGTTGCATGTACCTGTAAAAAAATGTAAGTGGTTAATAACATTACCTGAGGTATTATTTACGAACCTATATCCTATACTCCTAAACAAACAGTTTATAGTAACTGTCGGGTCTAGTGGGTAGTAACCCTGCCTGAAGCCACTGGTCCTGGGTTTGAATGGTTTTCAATATCATACAATCAATCCTAGCATTGAGATACCATTTAGAGTCTCAATCAATTTTTCGTGTTATGGCTCCATCAAGGTGTTGATGATTCTGCCAATGTCGAGGTTGGATAAGACACGGCTAGTATATAGTCTGTCTAAGCTAATATAGCATCAACTTTGACAGAACAAAGTGAAGTCAATATTAACATCTCAATTTCAAAGAAATATGACATTAAAGATGACATAGCCACACTTTGTTAATGTCCAGAGTTAGCTTGGTCTGACTCTAATTCCTGGTTTGGAATTGATGGTTTATTATAATACGACAATCCTGAGAATTTCTTCAAGAACTATACTTTATAAGATTTAGAACTTTTCTGAAGATATTTTTTTTGGCACATTATAGGGTACTGTCATATTTAAAAGTAAAAAAAAAAATAGATTTAATTTTCGAAATGATTGGCTGCGACCCTCTTTTTGGATTGTAGACATATTAGCTTAAATAAACTTAAAGACATATTTAACTTTAAATCATAGGTATTTAACTTTATAATTAGATGATTAGTTTATTATTAAATTTATTTAATTTGGTGTATGAATGAGTAAATAAATAATTTTTATTACATTTATAATTGTTAATATCTTTACTTCATTCATCTAATACATCAGTTTTAATCAATTGTACAATTTGCAACCGTTGCTGCACTGAGTCATTGAATTAGCAGTAGTATTAATTTACACAACTTAACCTAAATTAATCATATCAAACATTAAATTTCTAAAAAAAGATTCTGGCCCTGATACAAGTAATTTACAGGATATCAAACCCAAAGAAACTTACTTTAAAGTTAAATACCATGACTTGACACAAGTTATGATTTTTATCAGATAATAATATTTACAAAACATTTACAGCTGCTTTATGTCAACATAAGTTTTGTAATCAAAGCAATAAAGTAGCTACCAGTTCTCAAAGATAAGAGATTAAAATAAATAAATAACTGTAGGTGTTTAAAAATTCTTAGTCACCAAATACCTTAATATTAATAGTGTCTCTGTTTACCTTGCACTCAAGCTTTCATCAAGAAATGTCGATATTAATAATATAACAGGTAAAACAGAATAAAGATGACAGTAGAGGAGCAAAAAAAACTAAAACGCCCATAACAGCTTATAAAGCAGGAAATCAAGGCGAATTTCACCATTGTCTAACAACACAAAAGGCGACAAATTACTTTCTATCCATTCATCACAAGGTTGCTGCGACACTCGATATTACAACTCTTTCGCAACCCAATCCAAACGTAGATTTGAATCTAAATACCAAATCATTTTTTTTCACAAAAAAACTATAGTTAGAACACCGATGACATATCGATACGTTTCCGCATCGAACCTATAAATAAACAATAACATATTACTTGCGTGAGACGAAAATAACAGCCCGTTGTAATGCTATATTTCCAGTTTTAATTTTGTATTGTTCCGAATCCTACAGCACAGAGATCTTAACCTAAATCCATTCTATCGATTGTTATGCAAAAACACTGTGACTCATTGTTGTCACTGTGTAAAAACACTTCAGCTTCAACATTATAATATTCACCTGAATTTTTCGATCAGTTAGGGGTTAATAAATTAGTTAAAAAGTCCCCGAAGCGGACATTTTACTCGGGGGTAGCCAGAGGGCTCGGTCGAATCCATTTTGTTTGACGTTCCTTGACAAACTTGCTAAATTTTACGCGGTTGAACTGAATGCAGTGAACGGGCTTTGTCCCATATAAGTTCGCTAAGGGTACGGATCACTCACTGCGTCAAACGGAGCGTAGCAACCATAGACTCAAAGCATAGACCATTAATAAAATTCACTTCAGAACACGCAAATGACGTTCATCACAAACATAATCAACTGCAAATTAAAATTAAAGGTATTTGATTGCAAAATGCAATTTATTCCTTTAATTGTCTATACGTGTCACACATAATAATTGTCTAGGTGTGTATTAGATTTGATCAAAAACCAGAGTAAATTTATCAGAAGCAACTCGTTCGACAACTCTCACGCCACCACACACCACAATCGCAACTAGTAGTAGGACAAAGTCATACGTTAGAGCGAGCAAGTCTTATTTCGGTCCCATTTCACTTATATTCTGGCGTACATTTACGTCCATTAGACTTGCGATATTGATCCAACAAAATATTTTTGTTTATAAGGAAGGTGTAATGAGCCCTTAATTTTCCCTCCTACAATCACATTCCAAATTCCAACCGGTTGGCTACCGAGATTGCTAAATTCGGGAGCATTGTGCTGGCAACGTCCTATCCGGAAATGGCTGCGGAAAGTCTTAACTCATTTTACTACTAATTAACTCGACCAACTATTGTTTTAGTTAAAATAATATTTTTTTGTTATATTATTATAATTATTATTTTTTGTTTTGCTATAAATGCATTTAAGGCCTTCTTTATCAAACATTAAAATAAATTCCAATGTAAAGAATACCTCAACTGAATGAGCGTCATATTGTACGTAATGGAGTCGATGTTCTGTTGAACATAGTTTTTCTTACTAAAAATATTGTTTTTTCAAGAAAAATCACATAAATGTTTGTGTTCATGTGCAATATTGGATTACAGTGAATGATATACAACAATTTATGGATTCCACCGACAGAATTATCAACTCCAACAACCTCACCCGCCTGTCAATGGTATGTGTGCCATCAAAATATTTTGGAAAGTTCATTGAATGTCTAATATAAATTGCTGTTTCATATGGTATTTTACATTCATGTAATAGTTAAGACTATAATTCACCGATATTTAACCGAAAATAATGATCTAGCGTCCATTTAACAGGAAATATGCGATGGCTTTGTGGTCCGCGTAATTGAGTAGCTACTTCGAAAGGTCACGCATTCATTTTCGTCTTTTTGTTTCCAGTCTGGCGATTGGTGCGGTTCGAATATAAATCTTATTTGCGGACGTGATTGATAAAGCCAGGCCTGTCGACGGGTTCATGGTTTTGCGAGGGCACTTGGATTGCGAATCGCAATCAAATGAAGGTATGGCTTCCGATCAGCCCGTTAAGAAGAAGCAGCGTATAGACGCTCCCGACATCGACGATGGGAGCGACAGATCAGCTGAGGAGATCACTGATATATTCGACTCTGAAACCTCTCCAGCAGAGCCATCAGACGACTTCCCTCGAAATGGTGAGTCTCCCGACAGCGGAACAGTTAGCGAAGACGCCGTGGACTGCTCAACCATCCTTCGGCTGCCTAATGAAGAAATAATACCATCTTGTTCAAGCACAACCCAGCAATGGACAGTTGCGGATGACAAACTGCTTGCAGAGCTAAGAATTCTACAGGAAAACCTTGTCGGTCAGTGTCTTTGCACAGTAGAGGAATATAAAGTCTCACAAATGTTTGATAGACGGCTAAACATTGTATCATGGCCATTAACATGCTCATTGACTTATTTATCTACTATGCAGCTAATGTTTGACATATATTTAAAACAAAATAATACTGGTACAATATGTTCAAAGTTAATGCAAGCCTGTGACATGCTGGTGAGGAACAGGCATGATTGGATTACAGAAGTTGTAGAACTTGCTGACCATAAAAGCAAATTCATCACATTTGTGGCCAGTAGAGTGTTAGCAAGCTTTCTCATAGTCGCTAAAGACACTGTAGATGAAAACTGGCTACAACAAATTGCAGAAAACATCTACCTTTTTGATAGAATTAATAGAATAACAGTACAAAAGATTAACTTTAGTCTTGATATTATTAAAAGGATAGTTGAATGGAAAGATGTAGAACAACATCCATTAGAAGATAGCAATTACATCAACTCGGTGGGCAACATGCATGTCCAGGAAGACAATCCGTTCAGGAGTAGTGTTGGTTACAGTAGTACAAGTCAGATGCCATCCAGCTCCCATGGAGACAATTTGCATAATGAGTTTTCAAATCTTCAAACGCATAGTGCTCCCTCAACATCCTCAGGAGACAAGCCTGTTGAAACCAAACCAGTTACATTCAAACTTCATGAGCCAGTGCTAAAGTTTCCTATGGACCAGCAAGTTAGTGGGATAGATCAGCCGGAATCCCCTGAGCCACCAGTGTCCAGAATGGAACGGGTCAATGAGAATGGTTGTGTAACAGTGATCTTAACAGATTCAGAGTCATTTGACACTTCACACATCAAATGCTTGACTATAAAGACGCTAGAGCAGCACTGGCCTGTCCTAGTTAAGAACATGAAGCTCCTACTCCTCCGGTACCTGAATTTAGCAAATGCTGAAAACTGTATATTAACATTTTTCTCACTATGGGAAAATATTATTAGTGTGAAAGCAAACCTCTCAGTGATAGACACTAAGCCATTTTATGCAGATTTGCAGGGTTTTGTAGACTTGTTAAGGAACACGATTCTCCCAAGCATGGTGTACACGCATTTATTAAGTTTGTTTAACGAAGTTTTATGCTATGGTTCCACATTGGCGCTACAAGATATTTTGCCTGAAGAGATATGTTGTTTGGCTCACTCTATTGTCAGATTCGTGAAAGACTTCAGGCTTCTCAATGATGTAAGAGTCCGGAACAGTAGAAGCGGTTTTGGCTTCCTAGGTAATGAATGCACTGTTCTCAGGGACTACTCTCTAGGTACCACAGTTACGCCACTTTCAACATCTATACAACTGGTAGATCAAAGCTATGGAGATGATGATAATGATGATTCCAATCAGTCTAACACTGAAGTAGACAAAACTATGTTACAAAGAATGTCCCTCTTAGTCCTGAAATCTATAGCAGTAACAGTTAAAGAGATGAGATGCGATTCCTCAGACAGTTCTATTGATTCTTCTGATTACAACGCAATACAGGACATGCAAATAGTAGAACGATCTATACGCGATGTCTTGAAAAAACTCGATGTTTTCATTAGAAACACTATGGAATTCCACCCAGAGACTCCTTTCACTAAAATGCTGATACATTTATTTAGTGAACAGGATGACTATCTAATTGAATCCATGGTGTGCACTTTGGATATAACAGTCGGTATTGTGTATAGGAACTCTGTGTATCCTGATTTAATACCTATGCTGAATCCTATAGCTTCCTTCATAGAGTTCTTGAAAGTAGTTTCGCATGATAGTGATGTGTTACTAGACTATTTGGTGAGCAATGAGACTTGTTTCTTGCTATATTTGCTTCGGTTCCTCAAGTATGTGAGGCGTAACTGGCCGAAGTTTATAGAAACATGTCAGCACACTGACTCCGCTGGGAGCAGAGGCCTGGATGACACTATGCGGGTATTAATACGGCTTAGATTGCAGATCAGTAGGCTGGTATCACGATCTTTGTTCCCGTATAATATCAGCCCAGTATTGAGACTGTTGGAGGTATGTGAGAGTCTTTATGAAGGCAATGAATTGAGTTGAAAATTCATGAATAACTTGATGTGCTGTAGATTGAATATGGTTAGGTTGACTGAGGGATACTGATGTCTATTTCTGACTGTACACTTAGCCCTATTTGCCCAATTATTTGCATATCCATATGCTACAAGGGCATTAGAACTTGGTTCCAACTATATTTGTATGAAATGGAAAGTGAAAAAAGCTACCTATAGAAATAAAGGCAATAAAACATATTATTGAAATAATACAAAGACTGCAATCCCGAAATAATCATTCCAAAATGTCTTACTTGTTATTGTGTTAGATTTAATATTGTCTAAGTTAATTTATATCAACTGTAATTTATGTAGTTATTCTTTTAGTTTAGGTAACATATTGCTTGTATGTCTATTTTTATTATCAGAAGTCTTCCTTTAATATGGGCCAATGTTTTTCACTAAATTGTCAATGTTTTTAACAAATTATGAATTGTAGAAGGTGGCTTTATAAAATAAAAAACCATTAAACCTTATTAAAACAATTCAAATTATCTTGATTTTTACCGTGTGTACTGTAACGAAAAGTACCTATACTCTATAAAACTTTTTTTGTAAAAAAAATGTGTTGCGGCTGGTCCACCTTGTCAAAGATTTTGGAGTGAAAAACATGTAAACCGCTCAATTATGTGCCTTAACGTAATATTATTAAAGGTGCTTTTAATCTAATTTGAAAGATCGTGTTTTTGCACATAATACATAAAGTATACAACAAATGCATTTTTATTTGCATAGTAATTTTAACCGTAAATAAAATATATTCGTGTAATTTAAGCTACATTATAGATTTGAAAATAATGATATACATAAACGGTTGTATTATATAAGTTAGTTAGTTGTATGTTTGCATAGAACAATGCGGGTGTATATAACCTTTTACTAAATTATATTTCATGCCACAATGTTGTAAATATGTCGCCATCATTTACCATAATATTAGTATCTGTAATATCAGTATTAAAGCAATGCCCTAATTTATTATTTAAGGTGTGGTTTAAGTTGGCAAACTGGAGTAAAAGAGTAATTGAAAGTATCAAATATAATATACACCATGAATTTAAACTCGACAGATTTTAAAGGTGTATTCTTGACCGCATTTAGACTAAAATGTCATACAAAGTTTCCTAAAATCGATCTTGTTTTAGAGATAATGACAATGTTTGTGAAAATAAAACACTATTTTTTGCAAATTTGGCCAAAACTCATATAATTTTTTTTTGCTCCTTATGACCTCAGGAATGCGTGGTTAAAATCTGTCGGGTTTAATTGACCCACGGTCTACAATCTTGAAGTTTTGAACATTGTGTGTGCATGGCAACTACAATCCATTTTTTAATAATACTCGTAAAGTAACGACGCTAAGCACAAAGAATACCTTACATTGACCCGCCATTTCGTATCCCTGTCGCACGCGAATAACAATATTGCTGTCTTGCTTGCACAGTGGCATTGACCGCCGGCATCTAAGGCGGGATAGCGATATAATTATCGCACGTGCGATAGAGATAGAAAATGGCGGGTCGATGTACAGTCAGCGTCAAATATTTTGTAGCAGTCAAGGTGGCCAAATAGTTCGGTACACCATACTAAAATATATGGTGTACCGAACTATTTGGCTACTTTGGTTGCTACGAAGTATTTGACGCTGACTGTACTGAATTATTCCTGCTTAGCTTCCTTAGTTTAGTGAGCAAACCGAGTTGCAGCATATTCTGTATCTTTAGGTATTTAAATAAAAGTAAACAAACAATTTGTAAAATTTCGGTTAGTTATAACATTTATTGGTTAACCAACCAAATTTTTTTTTGTTTTAATTTATTTGGAGCATTGGCGACACGGCCATGTTAACCAACCAAATACAAAACCGCCTGGATCTGTCACTGAACGACCTGATTTCAACCTACATTATTTAAACATGTAATGTTCTCATCTACCCTCAACTGGCCTAAGGAGCCATTTGAGGGTAGATTTCGTTTACTTTTTTTAAATACCTAAAGATACAGAGTTATAGATAAGGTAAACGTGCCAATGTTTGTCTGTATTAATACTATTAATATAGTTTACACGTCAACTATTGCTGCAGTGCCAAGTAAAATTTTAATATTTTTTTGCTTTTTTGTGCACCTTTAATTTACTTCTGCTTGCCATCTTACATTACATCATGATTTCGACTACGGGATTTTTTTTATTTAGAATATAGTTGTAGCTTTTAAGAGTTAGGGAACAACATACAGACTGGTTTTATATATATCTAAGCGTTTACAAACAAGATCTAAAATCATGAAAAACTTGTATTTTTCAGAAATATGGCTTTTAGGTATGCTTAGAATCTCAAATCATATTTATTTTTCATCACACTTGCTCGAAAAAGTTCTTATTTCATGCAGGTGTACTGAAGAACAAAGGCCTATTTTGTTCCCGCGGGAGTTATGGATTATGAAAAAAAAGCTATTTTTTTTTAGATTATGTCACTTTTATATACAAACCAAGTAGCATAAATTTGTTTTACTATTAAAATACTGACGTTTATAATTTAATATTTTTGTTTGTTTTAAATTAAATAATTCGATTAATTTAACAGGCGTTTAAAATATTTTTACATTATTATTATTAATCGTGGCTGAATGCCGGATAGGTCTGTGCCCTCGATGCTAACCTGTCAAGAAATTACAAAATGGCGGACGAATGTTTGATATGTCACCGTATTTAAGAATTATTTCGTTTAAATTTTAGTTTTTTCTTCGCAAGTGTGATGAAAAACATTGTGTGTAACTCCGGGGGTTAGAATATTGCAAACTCGGGTCTTTAATTCCCTCCAGCCTGCGGCTGTCGGGAATAACCACCCTCGTATCCAAATTTTCACTTACCCCCCTCGTTGCAAATCATGTGTTGTAAAACGAATATTACGCTTTGGATTTTCTGTAACCCCCTCATGAATGACAGATCTTGCCAATAATGTCCTAAAATCTGTCAAACTACCCTCATAAAATATTTTTGGGTTTGTATTTTGTAATTTCATTTTGAGAAATTCTAAATTTCGTATCGAACTAAGTTATTCCATAAGTTGTTATTGTTAAGTAACAATAATTTAACATCAATAAAGCGAAATATTTTTATATTCATTTTTTTATTTTTCTCTAACACCCTTTTCCGGGTTCCGTAGCTAAAATGGCAAACACTGAACCCTTAAGAATGACTCATGCTAGACCGGGCCGGGAGCAAGAGCTTCCGGTGCTTCTTTTTCTATAGAAAGCACCACGTGATCACCGATCAGCCGTCATAGATAGTGCCCGGCCCCGGGCCGGTCTAGCGTGAGTCATCCTTAAAGGCCACAGCACACACCGGTTGGGTGTGCGTAGATGTGTCTAGAAACCGTGCACGCACTGTTGTCTATGTCAGTGGTGTGCCGTCTGCCGTCTCTCATAAGGATCTATATTACTACGCGCACGTACGCACATTCGGTGTCTACAGGCCTTTATAATTTGTCATGTCACAGCCATTTTACTCGGAAACTAAGATATTTTTTAATGAAATTACTATTTCGTTTAAAATTTATAAAACTCAAAATCGCGTTTCTCCAATATTCAGCGTCATCTATTGAATTGAAGTTTATTGGCCAAAGGCCTAAGCGCCGAATTAAATGGACGGAACCAAACGGAACTGAGATTCAAAATAACTCAACTTCCGTTCAATAGATGGCGCTGCAAACCCGAAACGCAACTGTCACTGTCGCACTAATATGGAAGAGGGATAGAGAGAGAGAGAGAGATGACTACGCTACGCTACGGAGCGTTAACGATAAGGCCGGGGTCGTTTTCACCCGCCGCCCGCGGCCGACAGCGGCCCGCCGCCCGCGGCGTCTGAATGGTATGTTCGGGAATGCTCGGGAGTGGTCGTTTTCGCCCGCCGCGTGCGGCGTCCCCCACGGCGGGTGAAAACGACCCCGGCCTAAGCCTGCGGGCCCTGCGGCTAAGTACCTAGAGGTGTAAGCGCTGAACAAAGGGTTATTCCCAATGATTTTTTCGCATAGGTATTATTCCATTCATTTTTGTTATACTTGTTCTCGTTCTAACAGCTTTGTCCTTCTTTTATCATTCTTCGGGGTCTTTGGGTCTGGTATTCTTTTCTAACTTGGCTTGCCAAATGCAAATTTGTAGCCAGTATATTCTTAAGTTTTACGGGTTTGATTGAGGTAGCTGCCATACAAGGCAAAAGCATATCGTAAGTGAGATTCTCATGGAATGCCCCCAAATTGACGGAACCATAGAGAAATAAGAAGTAAGCATAGAGTGCTCACTCCATACATCAATTTTAGTACCGATCAGTACCGCTTATAATTCCGCTGCTAGATGTCTACTACGAAAATAATAAGCATATTGGTATCAAAACTGATGTATAGAGTGAGCACTCGGACCTACCTTTTGAGGCGTCAGTGACGTCATCCGTCTACGACTTGAATATTTAATTACTGCCATTTTGTACAGATATTGTCCTTGTCTCATTCACCGTAGAAAAAAAAACGCATTAATAATTACGTATCACCAAACTGTATTTCTATCATAATTTACAACATAAAAACATACAATGCAGCGTTGTACACATAATTCTAACATTTTACTATACATATACATTAACCCCCTTATTCATAAACGTATACTAAAGTTGACAAGCCGCTAATAATCGTTTGTCCCTTTCCGACGTATTGGTATTATAGAAAGGGACAAACGATAATTAGCGGCTTCTTAACTTAAGGAGACGTTTATGAATGAGGGGGTTAGACATTATTGCTTTCGAGTCTCACAGTCTTACTTACATCGGTTATGGAAAAATCAACTTAAAATCCTTAACAAAACGGTTAAAAATTAAATAACTCATCAGTGTCACTGGTAACTGGCTCCCTAAGGAAACAAACCACTACCGATGTATTCTCTCTAAACCTTAGTCTTAGAGCATTTAGTAATTGGAGACGCCTTGTCTGTAATTTTCTGTACAAAAGTCTGCCGATTTTTACGTGAATAGCCATGTCAGTCCATACAATAAGTATGACCATTGGGCAAGGTTTCGGCAGAGGGGTGAACTCTTAAAGGCGTCTCCGGTTATTAAATGCTCTAAACGCATAAATAAAATTACAAACATATATATATGCTAACTACTTCCCAATAATTGGCACTAAAACCAGGCATTGGCACCTATTTTTGTAGGAAAGTAACCACTGATGGCTTAAAATTTATAAGGTAAAGGCATAGTACAAAGAGTGGGGAAGTAGAGGTTATCTTCATACAAACGCAGCGCGCGCTGCTTGTATGTGTGCGCCATAGTATCTTTACATTGCCGCACGCACATTCAAACAAAAGCCCCGGCTGGCGCACTGAGAAACGGGTCGACATTTTGTTTGAGTGTGGGTGCAGCGACGCATGGATACTATGGCGCACACATACAAGCCGCGCGCGGTGCGTTTGTATGAAGATAATCTACTTCCCCACTCTTTGTACTATAATACTTGTAAAGGTGCCAACCACAGGCGAGGTGTCATAAATAGGGTAGTTAGCCATAAGTATCCATGGATACCAACATGATAGCTCTGACTCGGAAAACCCCAGTCACTTACGTTATATCAAAGACATGCAAATAATAAAGACTGCTAATTTTATGTATTAGGTGAAGGCGAATCAACTTTTTCATGTCACTCGTTGCCATGGTTAAATTCTCCTGGGTCACTCTTTTTAAATTTAATTGTATAGCATTTAACGTCAAAAACATATTTTTCGGTAGGTACTTGCAAGATCTTTCCATACCGGGCCATCTAGAGTTGGACCAATCTAACTCTGCATGGCATCTGCAATTACATAGTGTGACTGTGTTGTTTATGTCAAATTTATATCAAAATATGACGTCACTTCCTCACTTTATACTATTCAAGGCTGTGCAAGTAGTATATTTTTTTGTATATGTTTACTTTTCACTAAATCGTGAATAAAGCAATCTGTCAGTTTGCACAATTCCTGACATGTCTGACAATGACAATAAAGAGTCGAAATTGAGAGGGACACTAATATTTTTGAAAGAAATTTATCGCGGTTTCAATGTTGGGTCCATTCTAGTTACATAACATAAGGTTTCATGTTATGCAAACGAGGCAGTTAATTTCGATGACCACAAAACACAACTTTAGACTGATATTAGCAGTCTTTGCCGTTTACACGTCTCTGACTGTACTAACACACATACGATTATCATCAAACTTCAATATGACTTATTTCTTGCGTGATCATTTGTACAGTGACATAAAACCATTGATATATATTTAAGGACGGGCCTTACGGGCACTAAGAATGGTGCTAGTTCAGTGGTGTCATTCACGAATTCGCGCCAATCGTGCAGTCTAACGCAGCTAGTTGCGACCAATCGCGCGCGTGATGCAAACTCGTCCATCAATCGCATTGTGGCGTTAGACTGCACGATTGGCTCGAATTCGTGGGCGTGACACCGCTGTACTGGCCTTATTCTTACTGCCGTAAGGCCCGTCCTTAGATATATGTCAATGCATAAAACAGATATTTAGGTACAAAAATAGTATACAATACTATATTATATACATATTCAGCGTAATTTAATCCTTTTCTGCTTTAGGTATAACATGTGCAGTCAACATCAAATAGATAGTGACGGTCAGTGGTCAAATATATCGTAACTTGTCTTAGTTACCATAGAAATCAGCATGTGTTCTGATTCTGATATACACGGTGTTCCACGAAAAACCCGAAAGATTTTAACCACGCATTTCTGAGGCCAAAAGAATGTTTGACGAGTTTAGGTCAATTTTGCCAAAAAAAAATTTTGGTTTTTTTCGTTGTTTTTCCTGCATTTGTACATAAAAATCAAATGTTATTAGTAAACCTGTCACTTAAAATAGGCGAGTGCCATTTTACTACAGTAATTTAAGTATTGGAGGCCCTAAAGCGCTCCAAAGCTGTATCCGGTTACTTTTTTTGCTGTTCGAATAAATTTGTTAGTAATATTGAATGAGCTAGTTTCTTTTACTCATATATTCCCTAACAATCCCTCACAAATAAAGTTTAAGCAGTTGGTCTTGAAATATGATCAGGAATACACTATTAAAAACTTTCGGGTTCTTCGTGAAGCACACTGTATTTGTCAACTTTGACCATCACTAAAGTAAGGATGCTAAGCACGAATAATTTCGCACATTGACCCGCCTGTTTCTTTTTCTATCGCACGCGCAATTATATTGCTGTCCCTTCGATGATGTCGGTAAATGCCAATGTGCGAGCGGGACAGCTATATAATTATGGAAATTGTTTATACTCTGACTGGTATTTAAATAAAAGTAAACAAATTCTACCCTCAAATGGCTCCTTAAATCAGTTGAGGGTAGATTAAAACATTATAGGTAAAAAACTTAAGTAAGTCACCTGTTGTATGTAGTTGTGACGTGTTCGAATAGACATTTGTTTTGTTTGTGTGTGTCTTTTAAACATGTATTGTCTATTCGAACACGTCACAACTACATACAACAGGTGACTTACTTAAGTTTTTTACCTATACAAGATTAAATAATGTAGGTTAAATTTAGGTCGGTTAGTGACAGATCCAGGCGGTTTCGTATTTGGTTGGTTACATAGCCTTACGGGCAATAAGAATGGGGCCAGTACAGCGATGTCACGAATTCAAGCCAATCGTGAAGTCTAACGCCACAACGCGAGTTCCCAATTCCCATCATGCGCGCGATTGGTCGTAAGTCGCAACTAGTTGCGTTAGACTGCACGATTAGGTCGAATTCGTGAGTGACACCGCTGAACTAGCACCATTCTTGGCCCGTCCTTAGATATATGTCAATGGTTGGTTAACCAATGAATGTTTTAACTACCCGAAAATGTACAAATTGGTTGTTTACTTTTATTTAAATACCTAAAGATACAGATAGTAAATGGCCAAGAGGCTCAATTTCTTTTCGATGGAGTTATAGAAAAATATATCAATAAGAAAAAAAGAAACAGGCAAGGCTAAGGCCAAAACTGACCTTAAAAGTGCTTTAAGGTTCCAATTTATGTTACAAACTACAAAGCACATACATTTTCTTCATAATTATATAAATCTCAATTTAATTGACATTCAGCAAAGTATTTTTTACCTACATTTCATACACATATATTACTTACTACATATAAAAACAATACAATTCATAGTTCACAAAAAACATCAACTTGGGAAAAAGCTGAACTGAATTTTTTTTGACTCTTTTAATGTCACAATCATTTGCATAATACCATATTACATTATACACTCAAATCAGTAAAAAAGGGTCACCTCATTATAGAAATTTACACACAAAGTGACCGTTTCATTTAAACTAGTGTTGTTTTTCACCATTTTAGCACATTATTACAATCAAAAGGGACAAAGATCACAAGCATGGAGTTACAGACGCCTTCAGATATATCGGAGCGGCCAAGGTGTTCATAAATATCTGATCAAAGCCTCTACTATCAAAACGTTAAGGTGCCGTAGCTTTAGAGACGGGAGTTATTGAAAAATCGTTTTTTTAAATCACAATATTCACAATACAGTTGCCATAATCATGGAATCTTCAGAATTTTCTCTAGTGACAATCGATTCAAACAAGGGCGTAGTCATTCAGTGAAGTGGGGGGGGGGGGGGGGCAAGTTGATATCACCGGGGGCCGAAGGGGGGCAGAGGCCATAAATTTTACCTGTCTATACCCATGGATTCGAATCCTGGTTAATTACACTTTCGCTTGATACAAAACAATCACGAACATAGGTCTAAAACGCACTTTAAAATTTGTCACAATTTATGTACAAAAGTTAAAAATATCCAAATTGCTTCTAAATATGCGCCATTTTATTTTTGAGGGGACTCATCGATTATTAGGGTTCCGTACCCAAAGGGTCAAACGGGACCCTATTACTGAGACTTTGCTGTCCGTCCGTCTGTCACCAGGCTGTATCTCATGAACCGTGATAGTTAGACAGTTGAAATTTTCACAGATGATGTATTTCTGTTGCCGCTATAACAACAAATACTAAAAACAGAATAAAATAAATATTTAAGGGGGGCTCCCATACAAAAAACATTTTTTTTTTGCCGTTTTTTATAAATAATGGTACGGAACCCTTCGTGCACGAGTCCGACTCGCACTTGCCCGGTTTTTTGTTAAAACTTATAACAAATTAAAATTCAATAACATGACTACCACGGTCCCGAGCACGCGCATCCCTCTCGCTTACGCTCAGTGAGAATCAGCGAAGAAGACGAATTTACGGGGCCTTAAAGTGAGTCCCGTGGCCACTCCGTTATATCTGATGGCAACCGCACCTACTTCCAATATATCCTGAAGGAAAATTAATTAAATACAAGTACACAATTAAGTCCTTTTCAGTTGAAATAACATTTTCATAAACATAACATATGACTGTTCTGAATTGATTAGATAAAAGGACTATGGGCAACTTTGTATGGAGCCTGATCCAAAAACCAATAGAAATGAGAGTAAGGTCATTAGATCGGTATTTCTATGTACTTCATTTCGTTCTACAGACACCAACCGGAATTCAATCGCAGAACTGAAATATTTGTATTTTAGTCAAAATGTCATCACTCTTATTACCTAGGCAATAGAGAACAAGTAAGTAAATTAATTGCTGCAAGGTAGATGTTCGCGCACCGCTGCAAGCGGGGCAATCTATTCGCCGCGCTCGCCCAGCGGTGGACTCCATTACCTAGGTAATAAGGGTGATGACATTTTCCACTTGGGTGACCATAGAACGACCATACACCGACCGAACGACCGTACATAGAAATACCTATAGGGAGCGTGCGCGTTGGAGGGTCTGCCATCTTGTGGCCTGAATCGGAACCATAAACATGTACATTTACACGTAACGTGTTTTCTTGTGCATAGTAGGTTCTGCCATCTTGTGGGCTACATCGGAACAATTAAAATCACATTTACGTCTCGCGCCAAAAATCTGACGGCTCCTGTGCTGCCTCCTACAGTTCATGCACGCTCCCTATCTAATGACTTAATTCTCAACTCTGTTGGTTTTTTAATCATTTTGACGCATAGTCCTTTCGTTTTTGTTTCTAAAAAAGATTGAAACGCTTCATTCATGATGGCGACAAACGTACAGAACGCACTTATACATTAATGGTCTCTCCAAACGTCAGCGGTAAACGCATAAGATTCGCGTTTCGATTAAATTCGTTGCTCTTACTTAATCAGCAATTATTTAAAAACGCATGCCATTTGTTGCATCGTTTATAGATTCTTTAAGGCCAGTCCTGACGGAATGATGAAATCGACCGATTTGATCAGAAAACAAATTGGCGTCGATTTCCAATGTAATCACCAAATTTAGATTTATGGTAATTTTGAGCGCTCCGAATTAAAAAATAAACTCAAAGGCGAATAACTAGCATCACAGATTGGTATTCTTGCATCCGCATCTCCATTTTATCGGTAATATCGGTCATAATCGGCGGCCGAAATTGGCGAACCAAATTAGCGTAGGCGTCCGCACAACCTGATTTGATCAGACAATTTAATCAGATTGTCGAAACATTGTTCCCATCTGGACTGGCCTTTACGCCTCCACTGACATCGCCGATAATACAGTGCGATTTGTGTTACTTTCCAGCATTTGATCGATCAATTGAACTAGCTTAACCGGCAATTCTCAAAAATCGCATGTTATTTCTTGCAACGTAAATGGAGTTCTTTAAAGCACTAACAGACGGACGTACCGGATCACGACCTTGGGCCGGTCAGCTTATCTCTCTCGCTTTCACTCATAGCTGCGTCCTTAACGCACGTACGGCAAACCTGTCACTCGATCGAACAGGGGGCCTACCGCGTAATCCGAAATTCTTGAATTGCGGACGTTTTTCTCAACTCCAATGAAGGCGTAATTAGAGTAACAGAGAAAGATGCCCGCAATTTGCGAACTTCGATTTACGCGGTTATAGCCCAGGCCTCGGACCGTACAGTCAGCATCAATAGTAGCGGGTGAAACAACGCACCAAAAATATCTGACACTCATTTGTAATATACACATGAAACTTTGGTTTACAATAATAAAACCACATAAACGTATCAAGATCAAAGAATAAAAACCTTCAAGAGAATCTTTATCGACAAGCATCGGTAGCGTCAATTAATTTATAAAATTAAAACAGTTTTGCCAGCAAACGTTTTTATTCTTTGATAATTATTTAAATAAGATCGCTAATCTTAATTTAAAGGTTAGACTTCATAATAACAAAACAATTGTCAACTCTTTGCAGCCACGCGAACTAGAAAAATCTTATCTATAATTTCTAGGACCGACTTACATTTTGTAAGTCATTGCGTAAGAGTCAAAAGTATTTGTCTCTCATTCCAACTTACTAGTGTAAGTCAGATTTAATGTCAAATTTACATAATTATCTTAATTACCTAAAATCTTGTTTCACGCAGATAACCGGTGCAAATAACCAGGGAAAGGATTTTTTTTACAAATAAACAGATCAGGAAAATGTCGTTACTGTTCACTGGTAATTAAATTTCATGCAGTTATCTGCGCAAATCAAGGACTAAAATCAACTGTTCCCTTTTTCAAATTCGCGTGTGACGTCAGAATAAATTTGGAGACCACTAGTGACATCTAGTGTCGAAGTCGGAAAGCTAGACAGTTAACTCTGGTAACGATAGATGGCGTTGTTCTGAATGGATCATTAGTTCATCGCGCTTTCGAAAAAAGAAAACAGTTGAATTTAAAAACTATCATGACTCGTTTAAAACAATATAAGACACGTAATGTCAAAAGGCGTGACTGTGTCAATATTGTTTTTTATTTTCAATCTTATTGACTAGGCGACAAGATTGAGAAAATCAGAACGAACCAATATCGATGTAGCGACTAAAACATACCACACACAATGGTAAACAACACAACACAACATAACATATTACATCTACCTGTTAGCCAATGAGGCTTTTTAGACAGCGAAATAAATATCCATAACTTTAATCCCTTATAAATAAAGTTCAACATACAATGAATATTTATAAACGTTCACTCACGTGTTTCGATCCGTTTGGAGGTCCTTCATCAGCCACGACTACAGCGCGATGTGTATTCAGACAATAATATGACAGAATCTCATGGGAGTCTTCTATTTTAAAGTAATAAACATATTGAATGATTCACGCTTAGTTTCACTAGACTTAAACCGACCGGACAATCAATCGATCGATTGAACAAGATGCATGTAACTGCGTCGAAATATCGGGAGCTCAGAAACAATATAAAAGGTAATCACGGTTTATATCCCGTTCGATTTAAGTCTAAATAAACTTATTGAAGTGTCACGGACTTTAAATATTGAGAATTTATTGGACATTTTATAGTTTAAGTATTGAACAACTAAAGAAACCCGTGATACACGGGAGTAATCTCCCACCATAATAATTGTGTTTTGAAAGCAATAAATCTTGCAATAACTTTTTAACAAAAACGTCAAAATAAAATGTTTTTTATACAGCTTGAAAAACCCCATTGCATAGCAAACAGCACTTACAAAATACAAAAACAAAACTTACAAACGTATTCAGGTATCATAGTCTTCATCGATCTGTAGATTTCCCGTCAAATCTATGTCAATATGCGGCGTAGGTTTGAACTTCTTAACTTCCTTAACCTCCTTATATGGTTTTGAATTTTGTTTTTGTAATCTCGGTTTTTCTAAAGCGGGGCTTAAAACTTTTATCTCGGGGGCGGCTAAGCTTTTTGAAAAGTCTATGTTTAATATTGGTGTCACAGGCGTGTTATTGTTCTGTATTGGTACATCTACGTAGAATTTCGTTGGCTTTGGCACGTCGACTTTTGGGACGAAGTTTGAGGTTGAGGGTTGCGCGTAAGTTGGGTTGGGGGTTATGACACTAGTTTGCTGTACCTCATCAGGAAGGGTTTCTTGGTAAAAGTTTGCACGAACTTTTGGTTCTGTTGACTTTTTTGATAAATCCATGACTGTATCTGTGGAGACTATAGTGGAGGTGGGTTCGTGCCTATGCCTATGTATTTCGGGGTCTAAGGAGATGCTGCGAGGCATTTCTCTTTGGATCCGTGGTCGGACTTCACTGCTGCTGGAGCTATTGGAGTCTTCTCTGGCTAATCGGCGAGGAGCTGAGTCTGAAAATCTGAACAAAATTTTAATTAGAATATTTGGGAGAATCAACTTTTTAGCGTCACTCGTTGCCATGGTTACGATTAGTTGTCCAGGGGACAAAAGTTCATTGAAATACTGTTTTATGGTACTTAAATGTATTAAACTTGCGTTTTTGTGGTCGTTATAACCAATGTCCATAATGGGCCCCCTACTAAGCATGTTAATAGTACGGCATACAACGTCTCTTCAAACAAACTGTGCCACTGTTGTCCCTTGGACAACGGGACAGGATAACAAAACAAAAAAAGTTGATTCACCCATTTACTGTTAAAATTACGAATGAAGGACCTTGATTTTATTTATTACGAATGAAGGACCCAACTTTGGTACCAATATTGGTACAAAAGCAGGATGATTGGGTAGTGGGAGGGGTCGATCGAACTGCCAATTTAGTATCTATCTGAAAAATTAAAACACAGCTTAGAAATTTCTGGCCCTACTTCACAATCTAGGCCAAAATTGAAAGGGTTAGAGTCGGGGTAAATATTAGAAGCGGGTAAAAATAAGACTACGTTTTTTACACTCAAAAACTTATTCAATTTCATACCTATTCCGTTTAAAATGAAGTCTACATTATATTTACCCCACTGACCCTATCATTTTATCAGTCTATGTACATTTGTGTTGCGCTTACAGAATGCAACGGAATAAGAGCGGAATTTAATACTAATAAATTTATCCGCATTCATAGAGAAGTCATAAAACTCATGAAGTTCATATCAGCATCCGGTAAGATATAAAAATAAAATAATGACGATATTGTTTCACAAATCGGCCAGTTACGTATACATTTAAAATAGAGATATATTAGCCGGATATCGATATTGCATATACGATGTATTCGGCAATACTTCAGAAGTTCAAAATGTTGGGTAACTCCGAAATACACCCATGATTCCATCATATTAGTCCATTTTCCGAATTACCCAGATACACGTTACATTGGTATATAAATACAAATACAACATGCAAAATAAAACATATCCAAGATCCAAGGCACCAAATAATAGTACCTACTCAATTTTACGCCCTGACCGGTATTTGAATGCAGAACCGTCAGCTTTGCAAGGCAACCTTGTGCCCATGTGCGACAAGTTGTGCCAAAAGATAAAGATAAGGAACGAAGTAAGATAAGATAAGCTACCTAGATGAATTTGGGGAGTCCTCGGCGCTCATCATTTCTTTCTCTTCTGCCGCCGACACATCTGGTATGTTTGCGACCTAAAATACAATCATAACAATTTTTAGAAATTATATTTTGATGTTAATTAAAACAATAAATAGATACATTGTACAGTGGGTACCTATACAGTAATCTACGTTAATCAGAAGTAAATGAAAACTTTTCGTAATATTTTCTCGTCCAAAATACAGTAGCGTCAAAGAGGAAATTAAACTACACTGTTTCACGTGTGAATAACTGAGGGTCTTTGCATTCCTCGCGGTGGTGGAACATTGTAAGTTCCAGTTCCGAAGGACCTCAGATTAAAGAGCACTTACCAAGAGTGATTCCAACAACATAGTTTCAGTTTTGAAGAAATATAAAGAACACATACCTAGTCCTTCAGGAACTCGAAGCGTGATTCACCTAAGATACACTGCTTGACGTGTGAAGGGCTGAGGGGTCTTGGCGTTCCTCGCGGTCGTCACTTGTAAGGCTTTGCTGAGGACTGACCCTACAAATAATGGTCCGATTATGAAGGACCAAAGATTAAGGAGTACGTACGACATACCAAGTCCTTAAGGAAGTCGAAGCGAGATTCAAGCAAGATACACTGCTTGACGTGTGAAGGGCTGAGGGTCTTAGAGTTCCCTGCAGTCACCCCTTGGAGGGCTTCGATAAAGAGTGATCCTAGAATGACCTGGTTTAGAAGAAAAGAACTACCTAAGTAAACACTAAAGAAGAATTACCAAGTCCTTGAGAAAGTCGAACCGAGATTCAGCTAAGATGCACTGCTTGCCGTGTGAAGGGCTGAGGGCCTTGGCATTCTTCGCGGCCACCACTTGAAGGACTTCTATACGGAGAGTGATCCTAGAATGTTCTGGTTTAGAAGAAAAGAACCACCTAAGGAAACACTAAAGAATAATTACCAAGTCTTTAAGAAAGTCGAAGCGAGATTCAGCCAAGATACACTGCTTGACGTGTGAAGGGCTGAGGGTCTTGGCGTTTTTCGCTGACGTCACTGGTAGGGCTATGCTGAGGACTGACCCTACAAATAATGGTCCGATTTTGAAGGACCAAAGATTAAGGAATACGACGTACCAAGTCCTTGAGGAAGTCGAAGCGAGATTCGGCCAAGATACACTGCTTGACGTGTGAAGGGCTGAGGGTCTTGGCGTTCCTCGCGGTCGTCACTTGTAGGGCTTTGCTGAGGAGAGACTCCACGAACAGCTCCAGTGTCCGAGGTGTTGAGAGGAATCTGAGTTAAGGATCTTAGAGTATATTCCCTCCCATGATACTGGTTGTCGATGTCACTGTGCGAATATGATAGCAATAGGAACAGGTGGGTCAATGTAAAATCTATATGGAAAGCGTCTCTGCTTGACGCGATGATGTTTTATTGTGTGATCAAATGCCGCAATGGCGGACGTAACGTGCTGTTCCTGAACACATCATATAGAGAGCTTATAATATGTCTAGATAAAGCAGTGTATGCGTGTTTTTTTTATGGTAGAGGAGGCAAACGAGCAGACGGATCACCTGATGGTAAGCGATTACCGCCGTCCATGGACACCTGCAACACCAGAGGGGTTGTAAGTGCGTTGCCGGCATATAAGATGCGAGTACGCTCTTTTCTTGAAGGTTTGAAGGTCGTATCGGTGCGTGTGTACATAACTAACCATTAAAACATTTGTCTGAACCCATACTCGTATTTGAATGCCTTTCATTATGTAGCAGTCACATAAACTACTATTAGCAATGGAAATCTACAAGGTATCTCCATTAAGTCAGATACGCGTTTTCATCATAGTTTTGCCACCATACACCGGTTAAGGCAATCGTGGACATGAATATTCATGTACGATTGATAGACATTGTAATTTGACATAATGATTCGGAAACTGTGTGGTGCGCGGTCGGAAGAATTATGAATTTAGGATGTTCGTGTTTATGTTAATAACTTTTAATGTAGTTATTAGGAATATTAGCATATTCAATGAGGATAGCCATAGTTGAGTAATGATACGTTATTTTAAACATAGCGGGTCAGTATTGTAACATTTTAACTTTTTTTACATTAGGTAGTCTCTTTTGTGTCCCACTGCTGGGCAAAGGCCTCCCCTTTCTACCGCCACTCATCACTCAATCGAATTTAAACTGTCGTGAGACATACTAACATTAAATAATTCTACGGATTACACTCACGTATTTTTAGTCACTTGCGCGACGTGTTTCGGAGAGCTTAGGTCTCCTTTCTCAAGCACGACGGCTGTGAATCGCGTACTGGGCTCCTACCGGGAAAATCGAAGTTCGTCAATTGCGGGCATTTTTCTCTGTCACTCTAATTACGTCTTAGTAAGAGTAAAAGAGAAAGGTCCCCGCAATTTGCGAATTTCGGTTTTCGCGGTAGGCCCCCTGCTCCGCGCCGCGTCGCGGTCGTGAGCACTGAGGGCCTACTACTGCGAACCACGTTCGACGTGTTGACTCTCTATTGCACTTGTAAATTCGTAGCTAAGTGTGACAGGGAGGCAACACGTCGAACGAGGTTCGTGGTAGGCCCTCTGCTCGCACTGTTAGTGCTTCAGAAAGGAGACCTAAGCTCTCCAAAACATGGCGCGCGAGTGACTAAAAATACGTGAGTGTAATCCGTAGAATTACTCATCACTTAGAACAGTCAAGTGTAAAAATATTGGTGTACACATCTTACTCAAAAATATGTCCCATAGCATCTTATTCCAGTGTAATAAGAGCGTAGTACCATATTTATGAGACGATTTATTCGATACTTATTTTTGCACTTGACTGAACAAAGTGATTTGGGGCTTCCCATCGGTAAGTTTTCTATCGATTCAATATCGCCTCGGTAGGAGTTGAGAGTTTAACGCATTCACTGCCAGGGGGCGTGGCCTAGGAACAAACTTGTATGACGGTGAACGCATATATGCGTTGCTGGCAGTGAATGCGTTAAAACAAAGTTAAACCACGTAAAGTATAGTACATTGTTAGCCAAGGGATGAAAAGCACTTATTACTGTCGAGGTAGTTTGGCGCTCAAACGCAATGAGAGCGCCAATATTCCGACACTGAAATAGTGCCTTTCACCAGAGTTAAACACTCTACTTTTCATTTCGAATACGAGGAAAATAAAATACACGTGTGTTTTTTAGGGTTCCGTAGCCAAATGGCAAAAAACGGAACCCTTATGGATTCGTCATATCCGTCTGCCCGTTTATGTCACAGCCACTTTTTTCCGAAACTATACTGTTTAAACTTGGTAAGTAGATGTATTCCTATGTACCTACCGCATTAAGATTTTGACACAAAAATAGAAAAAAAAACAATATCTTTTTTTTTCATCAAACCCTTACGTGTGGGGTATCTATGTATAGGTTTTCAAAAATGATATTGAGGTTAATAATATTTTTTTTTCTAAACGAATAGTTTGCGTGAGAGACACTTCTAAAGTGATAAAATGGGTCCCCCCAATGTATATCATATATTTTTTTTGTTTTATCATTCTGTTCTTTTAGAAGTTATAGGGGGGGTATATACATTACCATGCAAACTTCCACCGAAAATTGGTTTGAACGAGATCTAGTAAGTAGTTTTTTTTTAATACGTCATAAATGGTACGGAACCCTTCATGGGCGAGTCCGACTCGCCCTTGGCCGCTTTTTTTTAATCTCCATTAAATTCGAGGTTTGGCCAAGGACATTTAAGGAAACTGAATTGCATAGTTTTTTTTTCGTAAAAAGTAATTAATAGCGTTGTTGTTTGTTGTAATATGGATAGTATATTTACACCCATAATTGAAAACTATGACATATCAGTGACATTTCGAATATCGATAGTCCGAGATAGTACTGGCGTTTAGTAGCGAATATGTAAATAGGCCCTAATGCATGTGTACACTCTCGTAGGGGCCTTATCATATAAACATTTATCATTGATTTTCTCCAAAATGGAGTTAATTAACCGGTTTCTGTGAAAAAGTTACCTAATATAAGCTCAGCAATGCACCCTTAAAAAAAAGAACTTTAAAAAAACAGCGTGATTTATGTATTAATACGACAAAATTTTGACCCGATATAATCATGGTCAAAAGAGGACCATCCATTTATTACGTGACCTCTACGGTTACCACCAGTTGGAGACTGACATATTCGCTAGCGTCTTTGTAACTTACTTTCTATGCATCTCGCTCGTACTCGCATTTTAGTGCGTAGTGAGTTAATATGTATAGTTCGTGTCATCTACGATGACGCGTGGATTTGTCAAATGTAACCTTTAAACATGACATTGCGAGTCAAGGCATGCGTCTTCTAGAATGATACGATGTATATACACTCCGTTTAGATTTTATTTGAATCTTTTCATAAACCAAGTAAAGTAACATTTCGTTTCATTGCTTTCTCAACACGAAACGAATTTCAACTCAGTTTACTATACAACAAGATTCAAATTAAAAATAGGAAAATGTTGTATGTTGTGTTTACGAGGTTAACGTGAGGACAAAAGACCGAGTGTTATCAATTTTTATAAAAAAATCATAGTAATAATAATTAATTCTGTAACGTTTTTTTTAATATTTTACAGTACATATGGTGCTACTTTACCGCACTAGTGCGGAAATTAGCATATTACGTTACTGTGTCGAACATTTTAAAGGGCCATATGTACTGTAAAACGTTGTACGATACATGTGCGAATAGGTAATACGCAACTCCCTTCGGTCGTGTTTTAATTTATCGCCACTCGTTTCGAATTTCCTATTTTTCGCACTTGTATCGTAATGTACTATAAAATTGCACAATTACAATGACTGACGTCACACCAAGAGGGATACAATATGAGTAACCCCTCAAGAATTTAGAAAAATGCAGACAAATCAGTCGGCACTCAAAATAATTATTTCATATTTTCTTCGACAATCTAAGAGAAATTGTCGAAGTGATAGTAATATGGTGTTTTGTTTACACGCCTGCTTGGGTCACTGGGTCGAGTGTACGCCATTTGTGCTAAGTTATAACCGCGAACCACTTCGTCTATTTGCCTCTCTATCGCTCGGATACGCGAGAGCGATAGAGTCAGAGGGCCTACCGCGAACCACGATCGACGTGTTGCCTCTCTGTCGCACTTGTACATTTGTACCTAAGTGTGACAGGGAGGCAACACATCGAACGTGGTTCGCGGTAGGCCCTCTGATAATGACATTTCGAAATTCGATGGTCGCCTACATACTTTTGTTGCCAGCGGCCGACTGGCGCTGTACACTAAAAGTAATCCTAGTAAGGTCTTATTTAAAAAAAACTGCATATTTCAAGCGCTCTATTGTCTGATTGATAAAATAAAAGTCCTCTCGGTAAGTCAATATACGTAAGATAAGACGAAAAGTCGTTATCACTATTTGTGAACCTTCTTAATTGATCCGTATTCCACTATCTATGTAGGTTCCACTGTACAGTCAAGTGTAAAAATGAGGGTGCACACAATTTGCTCAAAAATATGTCCCATTGCTCTTATGTCGGCGAATTAAGAGCTATATGACATATTTTTGAGAAAGTTGCGTGGACCCATATTTTTACACTTGACTGTACCTGTACAGTGTATTGTATGTTAGCTCTCTTTAATTTTACTTCAAAAGTAGTACCCTTGCTTTGTCGTGACGATAAATCGTGTTATCGTGGACGACGATAAAATATAAAAGCACCCGTTAAATATCTTTGCATTGGTTCAACGCCTTTACAGGGACGCAAAACTAAATGAAATACATATAACTAACTATCATGCAGTGTGTAAACATAAAAATTATCTCCAAACTCAGCTTAAATGTGTTATACTAAAGATAATCATGTATTAAAGTTAAAAATAAACCAAACAAAGAGTTACGAGATGACGTGACGTTGCGTTATCAGTGAGATGAGAGCGCGAGCGATAACAGAGGGCCTACCGCGAACCACGTTCGACGTGTTGCCTCTCTGTCGCACTTGTAAATTCGTGTGTAAGTGTGATAGGGACGTCGAACGTGGTTCGCGGTAGGCCCTCTGGTCTATTCGAATTATAAAAATGTTAGCTTGATTTCTAGAAAGGTTCGACCAGTGGCGAGCGTGGGAAGGCCCCAGACTAGAAGGACCGACGATCAGGTTAAAGTCGTGGACTTTAATCTGATTGTTGGTCCATCCGTTGGTTGAGGGCAGCGAATAACCGTTCGTTGTGGAGAGACATGGGGGAGGCCGTTGTCCAGCAGTGGACGTGTGTCGGCTGAGATGATGACGTCTCTAGACGGGCAAAAAACCGGCCGTTGACGGATTACAGAGGTTTATGCAATTTTTTTAATGATAAAAATGATTTAATTGGTAAATATATGATATATTGATTTATGTATGTATTAATATATTTAATTATTTAATGAAAGTAAGGTAAGTAATTGTGTAAGTCAGAAAAATAATGTGACATGTGTAAGAAAGGATCGCATGAAAACTTGATTTGTGACGTCAAAGTGAGAACTTTGTATGCAGTATTATTATCTACGTGGTTAAGTTCATATTAAGTGTTGATCAAATCAACTTGAGATGTTTAGAGAGTGAATAGGCCTACTGCAGTCAGCGTGAACTGAGTCAGATTTCAATATTCTTCTACCTCGCGTTGTCCCGGCATTTTGCCACGGCTCATGGGAGCCTGGAGTCTGCTTGACAACTAATCCCAAGATTTGGCGTAGGCACTAGTTTTTACGAAAGCAACTGCCATCTGACCTTCCAACCCAGAGGGTAAACTAGGCCTTGTTGGGATTAGTCCGGTTTCCTCACGATGTTTCCTTCACCGAAAAGCGACTGGTAAATATCAAATGATATTTCGTACATAAGTTCCAAAAAACTAATACGTAATATTTTTGGGAAAAAAATTAAGTGTAAAAATTTGAGAGAATCAGATTTAATTTAAAGTCAAACATGTTTTAGACTGAAATATGCCAAAATCGGATACAATATCTCTTTTCTGACATTTGTATTGTATTGTATTTATTAAACAAAACACAATTTGCTTTTTTATTTTTATTAAAAGTAGTAAAAACAATGGGGACTGAATCTTTAATATGTAAATATATCAATACTAAATAATTTTACAACTATTCATGGATTTAAATGTATACAAGAGTAGGCGGGTCCACATAGAGCGAGCACACGCGCGAGGCAATTTCCTCACGCACAAACCGGCCAGTGTAGACGTGCCGCGGCCGAGGCAGATCGCTCGGGCGAGGATAATGGTTTGTGCGTGAGGAAATTGCCTCGTGCGTGTGCTTGCTCTGTGTGGACCCGGCTATTGATGTATACCTACAATCAGAAAAATAATATCTCCTAAGTTTTTTTAATGTGTTTAAGTTTCTTTCTATTTCAAGTTTTTTTTATAGGTACAGAAGTTTTTACTGTCTATCAAAAATCAAAACGCATCATTAGCTCAATGAGGTTGTGTTATTTTATCACCTATTCCCATTCACCAAGTCAAAATTCAGTGTCATCAGCTTAATGACATCATCATAATATTGTATTGTCTGACAGATCCCTAAGTGTCGTAATGGGCCGGCTTGGATCAAAAATTACAATTTCCATAATCAGCTTGTGGCTCTGATTATGGAAACATGTGCATCCATGAAACACAATGTTTGCTGTCTTCCTTTGTTTTTCTTATTTTGGTTTATAAAGTGACGTGAGTGAGTGAGTGAGTGAGATAGATATTATGTGTTTTTTTTATTTATTGCAGTGTATGTCCAGTCTTTCTTCAGTACATAACTCACTAAAATCTAAATTTAACTGAACATTCTCTTCTCGTAAGTCTAAAGTCTTCACCTCAACATTGACAGAATCCTGGCTTAATTAGCAAGCAGTAAACGTCATTAATTAAAAAAAAAATGCTTAGTTACGATTCTGGATATTGATTATTTTTACTGATCCAATATTACAGTAGGAAGCAAAGGGCTAAGTGTCTTTATTACTGTTATTATGTGCATATCAATAAATAAAAACATATAAACACTAGCGATTACAAAATTGAGACACTAAATTAGAATAAAAATTTCATTGCACAAGAATGCAATAATGTCTTAATAAAAATTAAATCTTAGTGGCAAAATTACTGTTATATTGTATAAATTAAGTGCATTACATTGGGGTTTACTTGTTTTGTATCATTATGACTATTACTAATAGCAATAAAAATATAATATATGTTGACTGTTGTTAATGATCCCCCTGCTGGACTGTTCATTAGAGCTTATAAGTAAACGCAATTAAATTTATTTGCTCACTAATGATCCCAAAGCTTAAACAAAAGCTCCAAAACCTTTGTCTATTAATACCAAACAACAAACAGAATAGAATAACAAAATACAAAATGACGAATCTGATTAAGCTCGTCTATTGAAAAGGATATAAATTATGATTGGCACGGCCTGGGCCACTTTCCCGACCTCCTCGTCCGTCTGCATTATCTTCTTAATTCGCCCCTACAAATAAACAATATCTCGATAGTACAATCAATCTAAAAACAACACCTATTTCTCATAAGTAACGTCGTTGTACGACGCATAACAACTTACGGCGGGAAACCGGGCGTTGTATTTTCTCTTTTTCGATGGCATTGTGGTAATCCGTTCACTTTAGCACTAGTTAATTATAAGAAAAAGCTCACTTCACCATTGGAGTTTGATGCATCTCGCGCATTTTTGAGGTTATAAAAGGGAGACGTTTCGCAGAGTTCATTTATATACGAAAATGACAGCTTTGCCATATTTTGTTCTTAATTATATTTTTTGTTGTAGCTACATTATTTTTAAATTTGTGTGGAATTAGTCTGATTTAAATTTATGATTTTGAAAGCTTTAAATTTAAGAAGACAGTAAAATTTCTATTTAATTTTATTTATACATATTGAGTTGGCGCAAGTGATACGTTGGTCATTGTGTGATAAAATCAATGAAAAAAATGTAATGGGTGCGTTCCTAAGCAAGTTACAACTTTACGAGTGTAATTTCCTTATACGTTCCGAAACGGCCTATGGCACATTAATTATTATATTATTTTAATCATGACTATATAATTAAGTTAACGATTAGAAAAAAAACAAAAGAAAAAAAAATAAGGATTATTTTTCTACAAAATCATGACATGTTGACAACTAAGTAATTGATCTGTAAAATTACAAGGGATAAAAGATATACTTAAATATAAATTTCGCAGATAAATGGAAGATACATGTGAGAAGATAAACTTAAGACTACGTATTTACTGGTTTTGGAGTAACCCTTTAAAAATGACAATAATTTAGTACTCTGTGCTATTAAAAAAAAAAATTAAATGAAAAATGGCGTCGTTGACGAGGTGTGTTGATATTAAACTTGATTATTATTAAATATAAAATTACTAAATAACTTATTATATTTTCCTATGTCAGCAGTGACATCAATTGTAGCATACCTTAATACCATTTCAAATCTAGTTAAAGTCCTGTCCTAGGAATTCTAGTTGTAGTTATGTGGTTTTCTACTTGCTGTTGTCTGACGTGTTTTGGTATTGAATACTCAAAAAATACCAATTAATCATTTCTCTTCTATTCTATACTGTTTATTAATCATGTTTCTAAAAGATCTAGCAATCTATACCTTATTCTACCTTAAAATCCTATTCAACACATGTTTCTTAATTTTGTTGATAAATATCTTAAAGGACGTATCTTCGTTCTATATTTTTATCAGTGTTTTATCTGTTTCCCAATCCTCATGATTGAATTATAATAGGTATAACAGTATGTCAAAGGAATGCCCCTAAGAAGCTACCTATTTACCCATACAACCTTTTTATATTGTGCTACTTTTTGCAGTTTACTCCCAGCGCCCACACAGCAGGTGTGGGACCGCGATGATGAGCTTAAGGCAATGCGCGTTGGCAGCGCGCTGGTGGTGTCGCAGACCAGTGTGCCACCCTATGGACAGAGGAAGGGATGGGTGCCTCGGGCTGAGGAGGATTTTGGAGGTGATGCTTCTTGAAACCTCTGAGAGTAATAATGATGTTTGACAGAAATGATATTAAATTTCTGGTAATATTGCTATTTCCATTTTAAGGTTGCTCAATAATTACTTTAGATGCATGCAATATTACCACAATATCATCATAGTTATTGGTCACATTATTTAGTCTTATAAATCATAGTTATAAATTAAGATACTTTTGGTAAAGATAGACTTTATTCATTACTTTTTTTCACATGAAAAACTTCAACTTAATAGCAATAATAAGATTTAATTCACAGGTAACTCACTTTAGTCATATTTTTCAGATGGTGGAGCATTCCCCGAAATCCATGTAGCACAATATCCCCTAGGCATGGGTGCCCGAGGCAAAGAGAGCACCTCAAATGCTCTGGCAGTCCAGTTAGATGAGACCGGCAAGGTCAAATACTCTGCTATAGCTAGGCAAGGACATGGGGCTGACAAGGTATTCTTATTTATGTAATGCTAGATATTAGTTAGTTCTAGGCTTCATCTGCCAGTCAAAATCCATTGTGCCTAATTTTGCATGAATGGGAGCACTACCCTAACTATCCATAAAGTTAGCAATGTGTTAAGATTGCTGACCACTTTGTGTATAGTGCAGTACAGTATAGTATAGTTCAGTCACCTGCAATAATATGTTACTCTTCAAAATTCACAAAAATATCATACACTATCTTATTTGTAGAGCCATAAAACATAAGTGTCACATCACATATTTTTGTGGTGTTTGTCAAGTAATATATTAATGCAGGTGACTTTACTTGGAGTCTTATTCTAGTAGAATGTGTTTGCTTATTTTATCTGTCTCCATATATGAAATGCCCACAGAGCATAAGAGGGACTTAACATATAATGCAGTAAGATTTCTGAATATCCCTTAAAAAGATTTCAATGAGCTAAAACTTAATTTATTAATCTGCACTTATTACTTTTGTTTGAAAAAGCAAGACTTACACTCATTATTCGTCCCCAGATCATCTACTCCAAACTGACAGACCTGCTTCCATCAGAAGTCCTTGCCGAGGACGACCCAACTCTGCAAAAGCCCTCTGAGGAAGATATTCAAGATATCACAGAAAAGACCAAGCTTGCTTTGGAGAAACTGACCAATGCTAAGATTTCTGCAGCACTGCCTGTTAAAGCTGCTCCCAAAGCTGTAAGTTAGAGTTTTTCTGTTGGCCTCGGTAGCTAGTGTATTGTGTTCGTCTTAGTAGCCTAAGCTGTAGGGCATGAAAATTCCTAATTACATACAACCCGCAGGTTCAAAACCATCTGCTCAGAACAATGACTTTCAAAAATTAAAAGTGAAATATCAGTTCATCCTAAGGCCTAATTTTTCCCACTTGGTTGGAAAATCAGATTACTTTTTAGCTTAGCACCTGATAGCACATTCTTTAAAGCCAAGTGTAGGCTCCTTTAGTAAACTAAGAATCCTTTAGGAAACTATGAACATTATGAAGAATACAAGTCCTGGTACTGTTTAAACATGTATGGTGGTTTTTGTGTTTCTTTTGGACTTTATATTAGCTCGCTCAGTAGGGTGGTAACTCAGGTAGAGTGAAGAGCCACTGTAAATTACAATCTATTTACTTTACAAGCTTTTTTAAATTATTTTTATTGTTTGTATGTATGTATGTTCGGGTGTAATCTTGTAAGCTAAATTAGACCCACTTTCCATTATTTGATTGAGCTAAAACTTCATATACATATCTAAGTAGGGTGACAGTGCAATATTATGGTACCATCGAGCTAAGCTGATGATGGACAAAAGAGGACGCCATCGGAACTTTGTGATGTTTACTAAAATTATCTAGATGAGTACTAGTTGCCTGTTGAAAGAAAAGTGCAGTCAGCGATAAAAACTTATATCAAAAATGTCATTTTTGACAAAAATTGACACCTCTGATTAAAAACTTGAACAGTGTAAACCTGCTTTAACCAAAGCGTCAATCCAAACCATCCCCTCACCTTAGCTCAGAGCTTACAAAGGTCTTGTACAGTGATTTCTCTTGCAGGCCCCCGCGCAGTACATTCGCTACACGCCAGCGCAGCAAGGAGGCGCCTTCAACTCGGGCGCCAAACAGAGAGTTATAAGGTGAAATTAAAAATTAATTATAAGAGATATATGTTCATTGATCTAAATCAGTCTTAAGATCACTCAGGAGGTTCTCTGTTGTTAATTGATATTTCTGAGTCCCATGGGCCGATTAAATTATATTTATTTTGGGGGAAAGGAGTTACTTCCAAGGTGGTCCCATAGGAATAAAGTTCTGATCTGATGATGGGTACCATGAGGATTTTAGGAAGGTCATAAATTTTTCAAAGTTAAAATTTTTACTATAGAATGGTAGAAGCCCAGTCCGACCCGATGGAGCCGCCGCGCTTCCAGATCAACAAGAAAATACCCCGCGCCGCCCCCTCCCCGCCCGCGCCCGTGCTGCACTCCCCGCCGCGCCGCGTGTCCGTCAAGCAGCAGCGCGACTGGAAGGTGCCGCCCTGCGTGAGCCACTGGAAGAACGCCAAAGGTAACGTTAACTACACAACTTGTCACAGGAGGCATTACGGCATGACACATGTTGCTTTTAGTATAATTTTAGCCAAATATGTTACATGTTTTACAAATAGTCAAGTCAATAATAATGTACCTATACCTGCTTTTTCTGTCCTTTCCTCACTAGTCACTGTCACCTGATGCGTCTGTTGTATATAGCTGTTGTTTCGCTGTCCCACGTTACAACTGTGCGTGCCATATCTAAAAATATTTGATTCTGATTGATTCTGATTCTAATTCTTGTCCTCAGGTTACACCATCCCCCTGGACAAGCGTCTCGCCGCCGACGGCCGAGGTCTCCAACAAGTCCACATCAACGAGAACTTCTCCAAGCTTGCCGAAGCGCTCTACATAGCTGACAGGAAAGCCAGAGAAGCGGTGGAAGCTAGAGCACAGTTGGAGAGAAGATTGGCGCAAAGAGAG
Organism: Cydia pomonella; assembly: GCF_033807575.1. Classification (NCBI taxonomy): domain Eukaryota; kingdom Metazoa; phylum Arthropoda; class Insecta; order Lepidoptera; family Tortricidae; genus Cydia; species Cydia pomonella. Next base: position 6,867,311 of record NC_084726.1, read on the forward strand.
AAGGAAAAGAAGGAAGAGCATTTGAGGATGTTGGCTCAGCGGGCTAGGGATCATAGAGCTGGTTGGTTTAGTTTTTATATATATAAATAAATTAGTACCTGGGCGACCGAGCTTTGCTCGGTTATAACTATTTATTGTAATATGGTAGTGTATAGGTGATAATCTTAACTACATTTTTTTACTAAATTAAACTTGTCTAAAACAATAAAAATTAAAAAATTATATATAAACTTGAACATATTAAAAAAAAACAAAAGTTAGTCACCGGGCGAGATTCGAACCCGTAACACTCGTATAGCAGTCCGCGTCTTAACCCGCTGGACCAGACGGACAGTGGCCGGCAATACGAAATTAGCGACCATATTCTGCGTCGAAAGAAAAACGCATGAAAACTCGAAAATACGCGTTTTCCCAAACAGAAGACTAATCTAGATCGATTGTTTACCCCCAAAAACCCCCATATACCAAATTTCAGCAAAATCGTTAGAGCCGTTTCCGAGATCCCGGAAATATATATATATATATATATATATATATATATATATACATATATACAAGAATTGCTCGTTTAAAGGTATAAGATATAAATAGCTGACATTATAGGTCATCTATTAGCCGGTAGTATATATCGTGTCACTGTTATCTACCTTCACGAACCTGATTCTACCCCTGTTTAACAGACTTTTCTCTTTTCTAGGTATACGAGCTCCGGAAGAAGAAGGCGAAGGTGAAGTGGACGAGAGCGGTCTGTCTGCCGCGGAGCGTGACAAGCTCAGGGCTGACCGACACAAGGAGCGGCAGCGGGACAGGAACCTGGCGCGGGCTGCTCCTGACAAGAGGTAAAACACTACTATTCTGACTTATAACCCAGTCTCACATAGACAGGGGTGAAGTGGACAAGAGCGGTCTCTCGGCCCCGGAGCGTGACAAGCTCAGGGCCAACCGACACAAGGAGCGGCAGCGGGACAGGAACCTGGCGCGGGCTGCTCCTGACAAGAGGTAAAACACTACTATTCTGACTTATAACCCAGTCTCACATAGACAGGGGTGAAGTGGACAAGAGCGGTCTCTCGGCCCCGGAGCGTGACAAGCTCAGGGCCAACCGACACAAGGAGCGGCAGCGGGACAGGAACCTGCCGCGGGCTGCTCCTGACAAGAGGTAAAACACTACTATTCTGACTTATAACCCAGTCTCACATAGACAGGGGTGAAGTGGACAAGAGCGGTCTCTCGGCCCCGGAGCGTGACAAGCTCAGGGCCAACCGACACAAGGAGCGGCAGCGGGACAGGAACCTGCCGCGGGCTGCTCCTGACAAGAGGTAAAACACTACTATTCTGACTTATAACCCAGTCTCACATAGACAGGGGTGAAGTGGACAAGAGCGGTCTCTCGGCCCCGGAGCGTGACAAGCTCAGGGCCAACCGACACAAGGAGCGGCAGCGGGACAGGAACCTGCCGCGGGCTGCTCCTGACAAGAGGTAAAACACTACTATTCTGACTTATAACCCAGTCTCACATAGACAGGGGTGAAGTGGACAAGAGCGGTCTCTCGGCCCCGGAGCGTGACAAGCTCAGGGCCAACCGACACAAGGAGCGGCAGCGGGACAGGAACCTGGCGCGGGCTGCTCCTGACAAGAGGGAATACTGTCTAACACTGCCATCCTGATCTATAGATAGCACAGAAGCGTTCTCTCGGCCGCGGAAAGTGACAAGCTCAGGGCCGATAGACACATGTGACAGACACAGCAGCAGTGAACTATGAAATTTTAATGGTGCCAGACAGTCTGGTGCAACCCGTAACACTCTGCATCCTGACTTTTGGTAACACAATGTAACATTTGGCCATCCTGACATAAATCTCATATAAGGGACCCAGACATTCCTGATGTCTAGCAAACCAATTTTTCAGTAGATAAAAGCGGAAAAGGTCTTTCTGCCTTAAAACTTTATACCACAACAGATTGTTTACCAGATAATGGGTAATATAATCTAACATTCCGCCATCATGAGTCATGACAAATATGATTGTGCATGTCCTTGCTTATGTAGGTATAACTTTACAATATGACCGACCGGAGCTAATACAACTGATATTATCCTAAACTGGCCTAAAGCCAAAAGTAGTCGATAAAATTGAGAAAACGCACTTTCGCTGCGTTCATACAACGAAAAAGTATAAAATAAGTAAAGACGAATTAAAGCTAACTAACAAATACCCCATAACATTTTTTTAAATAGTAACTAATTGTTTGTAGATCTAAACTAGTGAAGGACCGCGAGCGCGATATCTCCGAGCAAATCGCGCTCGGCCTGCCCGCCAAGACCAACCAGGGTGGCGAGGCCATGTTCGACCAGCGACTGTTCAACAACAGCAAGGGAATGGACAGTGGTAAGTGGCCATAATCTGAATTTGCGACCCATTCATTACACATAACCAATCACAACCAATTTACACATAACCTTAACAAATTATACACCTAAACCTTCCTCAAGAATCACTTTATTGATAGGTGAAAATCGAATGAAAATCCGTTCAGTACTTTTTGAGTTTAACATACATACATACAGACAAACATACGCGGCAGTAGACTTTGTTTTATAAGGTGTAGTGATTTGAGGTAACTGTAGAACAAGATGTTTCTGACGCTGACGTTGCTTTACGTTGTCCTTAGATTGTCGGCTAACAATATTGCAAAACTTTGTCGTAAAACTGATCAAACTATTATGACAAAAGCTAGGGGGGATTGTGATACATTTTAAAGATAAATTAGGCATAGATAACTCGTCGGTGAGCGTGTGTGGCAGCCTCTGGTTTTTGCACCTTCTACGGTGTGCGACGCGTAGGTATCAATCTGCGGTGACTGCGGAGAGTAGGCCTGATTTGGATTTAAGTTGCGTTATTGTCAAAGAATCTGTGAGGTCAATTTTCAACCGAATCAACCTTCAGACACTTGGCGAAACTGTTCCATACTTGGCAGAGGACCTAAGGTTCAGTTAAGAGTTCATCACCTGCCTAGCTCATGGGAGCCTGAGGTCCGCTTGGCAACTGATCCAAGAATCAACGTATTTAATCTTTGCGTTGCGCGTGAACATTTAATTAATTTATTTAAGAAACAAACAGTCTTTTATAATTATATATAACACTGGAACTTTTCTTAAAACTAGACTTACAGTTTCCTTAATGAAAATATTTTAACATCATGCTTATTAAGTAGTTTCTACATCTACATAGTAAAACAGAGATATTTGTGCGTGCAAAAACAAAACACAAAAAAAAAGAAAAGAAAAATGATGAGAATAAAAATATAAGAGCATTATAACAACCTTATGGTATTGTTACTAATTATTTACAAACTGAATTCTCAGGATTTGTTATCTATTAATAAAGAAATTATAAAAAGCAGTAACATCTGATACTGCGATTATTTCTTTCTAGCGCCAATCTAAACATTTGGGTTATAAATGTTTAGATTGGGTTATTAATGTTTAACATTTATAGTTTGTCAAACAAGTTTTGTTAGTACTTTTTTTTTTCTGGTCATAATATCGGCAAACTTATGAAAAGCGCTAATTGCCTCGGGAATCACAAGTCTGGAACCTCGAAGAGTGCAAATTATGCTGTTTATAGTGGTCTTAGAATACTCAAGTGTTTTTATTTTGGGTGGCTTGAAGAGCGGTTTTTGGACCTCTGTATTAGCATTAGAAAAAGAAGTTAAGATTCTGTTCCACTGAAAAACGAGTTACTATATTTTTTGCATCCTATTTCAGGCTACGGCGACGACGAAGCGTACAATGTGTACGACAAGCCGTGGCGCAACCAGGACACCGTCGGCGCGCACATCTACCGGCCCACCCGCGGCAAGGACAAGGACAATTACGGCGATCTCGACGCCATCGCTAACACCCGCAGGTATCTATATTATATAAAGCTGCAGCCCGAACGTTAATCGACACGAATTGTTCTCCCGGAAGGAGGCGCGGGGGGGATTCGAGTTTGGTACGGTCGTACAGGGGGCGGTCCGGTGACCTCCGGAAAAATCCGACATTCGGTCTACCGGATCGGGACAGAAAAATGTTTGACGGCCCGGCTAAACGGTGGGAGATAGTGGGGGGGTGCTCGACCAAATGTCACAGAGGACCCCGGGCAGTTTCGGAGGCCGCCATTTTTTTTTCAAAATGGCGGATTCAAAATGGCGGCCGATTTTCAAGTCGGTCCCGGCGCGCTCAAATTTCGGTCACGGAATCTCGGGGCCCTCTAGATCGGTATGGAAAAAAAAAATTTGGAAAAAATCCAAGATGGCGGACACCATGGCCACTTTTATTTTGTATGGCAACTTTTAAACGGTGACAGATAGGTGGGGGGTGCTCGACCAAATGTCATAGAGGGCCCCGAAACGAATGTAATGGCATTTAAAAAAATTCAAAATGGCCGACTCAAAATGGCGCCGAAATTTCAAAACGGTCCGAGAGCGCCGAGAACCGGTATGTGGGTACATATGGGCCCCCGCATTCGAAAAAAATTTTTTTTTTTTTTTTAGCTCGAAAAAAAATTTGTATGGGATTTTTTTTCGAATCCCCCACATGCTAAACGGTGAGAGATAGGTCGGGGGAGCTCGACCAAATGTCATAGAGGGCTCCGAGTGGAATCTGAATAAGAAAAAAAAAATCAAAATGGCCGACTTTTTTTTTTCTAAAACTTCAAAAAGGTCCGAGCGCTCTGAAATTTTGGTCGCGGTATCTCGGAGCCCCAATGACTCGTACGGAAAAAAAAAAATTTGGAAAAAATCCAAGATGGCGGAAAAATGGCCAGTTTACTTTTGTATGGCAACTCTCAAACGGTGCGTGATAGGTGGGGGGTGCTCGACCAAATGTCATAGAGGGCCCCGAGACAAATAAAACTGCATCAAAAAAAAATTCAAAATGGCCGACTTTTTTTTTTTTCTTTTTTTAATGTTGGTCCGAGCGCGCTGAGATTTTGCATGCGGCGAGCCTGGGGGGCCAAGATTACCATATGAAAAAAAGTTTTTTGGAAAAATCCAAAATGGCGGCGGACAGGGGCAAAGTAAAATTTCCAAGTAGGTTAAGCGAGCCCGAAGGGCGAGCTTCAGGCTGGGAGGCCGAAGGCCGACCCCGGCGGAGGGCCGAAGGCCCGGAGCCTTCACCCCGACCCCCAAGCGTGCAACCCCCAGTAACTAAAAGCGAGGCCGAAGGCCGAGCTGCGTGCGTACGGTGCTCCCAAGCGTTCTACCAAGTCGACTGTCTTGATAAGCGGAGCCGGCGGGCCGAAGGCCCGACGGCGACGCGTCGAGGCCAGCGAAGGCCGAAGGCCGAGCTCCGCGTAGGGCCGAAGGCCCGAAGCGTCACCTGAGAGGGGGAAGTTGGAGCTTAAACACGACCCAATAGGAAAAGTGTCTTAGACAAGCGAAACGGCGGGCCGAAGGCCAAAGGCCGTAGGCCCGACGTGAGCTTGTCAAGACACTTTTACTATTGGGTCGTGTTTAAGCTCCAACTTCCCGCACTAATCCCGAAGCGAAACCAACCCTCCCCGAGTGTCTTAATAAGCGAAGCGGCGGGCCGAAGGCCCGACGCTGAGCTTCGAAACCCAGCGAAGGCCGAAGGCCGAGCTCCGCGTAGGGCCGAAGGCCCGGAGCGTCCCACTGGTTCGGCCAAGCACGCGAGGCCGAAGGCCGAGCTGCGAGAGTGCGGCCCAAAGCGGAAGTACAACCGCATTACATTTCACCTTTGGAAAACAAATATTCTTTATACTAAAAATAACGGGAAAAATGCATTTATAGAGCGAACCGGTTACAAGTTAACTGTTTTCGAAACCCAGCGAAGGCCGAAGGCCGAGCTCCGCGTAGGGCCGAAGGCACGGAGCGTCCCAATGGATCGCCCAAGCACGCGAGGCCGAAGGCCGAGCTGCGAGAGTGCGGCCCAAAGCGGAAGTACAACCGCATTAACTTTCCCCTTTGGAAAACAAATCTTCTTTATGTTAATAACAACAAAAATAACGGGAAAAGTTATAAAGCGAACCGGCAACAAGTCAACTGTCTTAATAAGCGGAGCCGGCGGGCCGAAGGCCCGACGGCGAAGCGTCGAGGCTAGCGAAGGCCGAAGGCCGAGCTCCGCGTAGGGCCGAAGGCCCGAAGCGTCCCCTTCGAAGCTCGCCAGCGGGGAAGTTGGAGCTTAAACACGACCCAATAGTAAAAGTGTCTTAGACAAGCGAAACGGCGGGCCGGAGGCCGAAGGCCGTAGGCCCGACGTGAGCTTGTCAAGACACTTTTACTATTGGGTCGTGTTTACGCTCCAACTTCCCTTCAACCCCCAAAGTAACTATATTGCGAAGGCCGAAGGCCGAGCTCCGCGTAGGGCCGAAGGCCCGGAGCGTCCCATTGGATCGCCCATGCACGCGAGGCCGAAGGCCGAGCTGCGGGAGTGCGTGCTCGCACGCGGACCATTCCTTGCAAGCAAAGGTACAACTGCTTTACCTTTTCCCTTTGGAAAACAAACTTTTTCACTAAAACAACGGCAACAACAACAAACACTACAACAACAACACATTAACAACAACACCAACAACAGCACCACGCACACCGCGGGGCCCTCGGGTCCCACGCACCATGCAAAATTCTAACTGCTTTACCTTTTCCCTTTGGAAAACAAACTTTACACCTCTACTCTAAACCTACAACAACAACTCATCAACAACAACACTAACAACAGCACCAACTACAAAAACAGCAATACCAACTACAGCACCATGCACACCGCGGGGCCCACGGGCCCCGCGCACCAAGCAAAATCTAGTCTTAACTAATAAGTAGGCACTTTATAGAGTAGTCAAAAAAAAGAAAGCTCCCGCCAAGTTAACACTCGGCCATCCTGATATAGATAACACAATCCAACACTTGACCATCCTGAAATAAGACGTGACCTTATTTGACGCTCTAGATTGACACTGAGACAGATATATCTCAGTATACCGATCCATCCAGGACATCCAGATCAAGGACAAGGACAATTACGGCGATTTCGACAGTCTCAAAAAATAAAGAAAGCTCCCGTCAAGCTAACACTCGGCTATCCTGACATAGATAACACAATTTAACACTTGACTATCCTGAAATAAGACGTGACCTTATTTGACGCTCTAGCTTTGACACTGAGATAGATATATGCAAGTATACCGATCCACCTGGGTCAAGGACAAGGACAATTACGGCGATCTCGACTCCATCGTTAACACCCGCAGGCATGGTCACGTCTGAAAATATCGATACGGACAAAGTGCTTAAAATATGTATACACTACTGTAATATATGGGCCATAAGGTCGTGTATACTTATTTTTGGCACATCGATCGTTTCGATGTTTTCAGACGTGACTGTACCTTAGCCTATAAGTTGCCACTTCATAGAGTAGTCTCAAAGAATAAAGAAAGCTAACACTCGGCCATCCTGACATAGATAACACAATCTAACACATGACCATCCTGAAATAAGACGCGACCTTATTTGACGCTCTAGCTTAGAAACTGAGTCAGATATATCTCAGTATACCGATCCACCCAGGTCAAGGACAAGGACAATTACGGCGATCTCGACGCCATCGCCAACACCCGCAAGTCACATGTCATGTTCATAATACATGAAAGTCTGGCTTTGCATTTCGGATGTAATTAAACTTGCGTCACTGTCAAGTGTCCCTTCATACTATCAAGGAATAACAACACTTGGCCATCCTGACATAGGTAATACAGTTTACTTGGTCATTTTGATAGGGGTAACATACATTTACACTGCCATTCTAGCCACAACGAAGCATACAATGTATACTGCCTTTTCAGTATTTGTCTAGTAACTTTTAATCTCTACTTCTCCGCTTCAGGGGATATATTTTGTTATAAATTACAGTTTAAAATGGGAGTCTAAATTTTTTGTCCTAAAGACTACGGTTAGATTTGGTTTCTTCGCTTTCTATTCGCGGGCAGGATGTATGGCCTTTGGTACCCCCCCTTTCTTTCCTCGGGCCGTAGATGGGAGAACTGTTTAGCTTCGTTGCAATGGAATAAGTGTTTGTTTGTGCACAGGTTCGTGGCGGACAAGGAGTTCTCGGGCACGACCGCGGGCGCGGCGCGCTCCGGGCCCGTGCAGTTCGAGCGCCACGCGGGGCCCTCCGCCTCCAGCAGCCAGGAACAGGTCACTAGTTATTTGTTTTGGTGGCCTGGAAATTGCTCCATTATCTTTTCTATTAAAAGGTAGCTTACAGGGTGCACAGCGCGAATGAATTAAAACTAACGATGCGTGTTGGCACCGTGCTAGACTCGTCGCAAGAGCTGGAACATCACTTAAAATGTATGTTAGGCCTCGGCCTAGACGCGCACGCACGCCAATACATTAGCAGAGTCGCTCGGCGGCGGGCGGCGCGGCGACTCGGTCGGCGAGGGTATGGAAGGTAAATGTAAGGAGAACGATCTATTTGTATGAAACGTGTCCATCAACAAACCCTAACCCTGCCGCGAGACGACCTCATTTTCATGGATTTTTAGTGACGTGGCCGACGCAAATCAGCGCTCGGCTCACGCACAGTACGGAATAACACTACACATACAAATACTCGAAATCACCTGGGGCCCAATTATCGAACGGTATTAGTCTAATATTATTAGAGTGTTGCCATGGTAACCCTTACGATTCGGCACTTGACAGTTCGTGGACTAATGATATTAGTCTAACCACTCACATGATTCCGATTTTAACGAAAGGTGCCCTGAATTGCTCTGCCATTTCGCAGATACGACGGCACAGTGTCGTGATATCTTCAAAAATCGATAACTTTGCTTCTGCTTAAGCATTTGGAATGATTCTTTCGGTTTTATAATGGTAAAGAAACAAAGAAATTTATTTTCTTTTAGCTATTTGCTGTTATTATAAAAATTATTATTAAAAATTCACAAAGTCTACCCAAAGGAATAAATAAATGAATAAATAAATAAATGAATAAATGATTGATTGATTGAATAATTTCCGAGTTATAGTAGAAAACTATTTTTAATAAAAAATCTAAATCGATAACATATCTTTTTTTTTAATTCAATTTAAAGAAGGCTTAATAAGCTTTTAATTGATACTAAATACCTTGATAGCTCACCTATAAAATTGCAGAGTAAAACTGAATCAAATTCTGATAAGGAACTTTCGAATTGCTCCACCTGGCGTGTAACTATGTGCTATGTTCGTGATTTTTTTGTGGCTAATTTAGACACTGAAGTACAAAAATATAGAAAAAAAACCGTTTAAGACACTAATTACCTTGAAATAAAATACATAATTTATGTAATTATCACAATGATAGTGGCTTTATAACTTAAAACTAGAGTTTTGCTTGGTGCGCGGGGCCCGAGGGCCCCGCGGTGTGCGTGGTGCTGTTGTTTAGTTGTTTGTCATGTTGTTGATGTTGTTGTTAATGAGTTGTTGTTGTAGTGTTTGTTGTTGTTGCTGTTGTTTAGGTGTAAAAGTTTGTTTTCCAAAGGGAAAAGGTAAAGCAGTTGTACTTTTGCTTGCAAGGAATGGTCCGCGTGCGAGCACGCACTCCCGCAGCTCGGCCTTCGGCCTCGCGTGCTTGGGCGATCCAATGGGACGCTCCGGGCCTTCGGCCCTACGCGGAGCTCGGCCTTCGGCCTTCGCAATATAGTTACTTTGGGGGTTGAAGGGAAGTTGGAGCTTAAACACGACCCAATAGTAAAAGTGTCTTGACAAGCTCACGTCGGGCCTACGGCCTTCGGCCTCCGGCCCGCCGTTTCGCTTGTCTAAGACACTTTTACTATTGGGTCGTGTTTAAGCTCCAACTTCCCCGCTGGCGAGCCTCGAAGGGGACGCTTCGGGCCTTCGGCCCTACGCGGAGCTCGGCCTTCGGCCTTCGCTAGCCTCGACGCTTCGCCGTCGGGCCTTCGGCCCGCCGGCTCCGCTTATTAAGACAGTTGACATGTTGCCGGTTCGCGTTATAACTTTTCCCGTTATTTTTGTTGTTATTAATATAAAGAAGATTTCATTTCCAAAGGAGAAAGTTAATGCGGTTGTAATTCCGCTTTGGGCCGCACTCTCGCAGCTCGGCCTTCGGCCTCGCGTGCTTGGGCGATCCACAGGGACGCTCCGTGCCTTCGGCCCTACGCGGAGCTCGGCCTTCGGCCTTCGCTGGGTTTCGAAGCTCAGCGTCGGGCCTTCGGCCCGCCGCTTCGCTTATTAAGACAGTTAACTTGTAATTGGTTCGCTCTATAAATGCAATTTTCCCGTTATTTTTAGTATAAAGAATATTTGTTTTCCAAAGGGGAAAAGTAATGCGGTTGTACTTCCGCTTTAGGCCGCACTCTCGCAGCTCGGCCTTCGGCCTCGCGTGCTTGGGCGTTCCAATGGGACGCTCCGTGCCTTCGGCCCTACGCGGAGCTCGGCCTTCGGCCTCCTACGGCCTTCGGCCTCCGGCCCGCCGTTTCGCTTGTCTAAGACACTTTTACTATTGGGTCGTGTTTAAGCTCCAACTTCCCCGCTGGCGAGCCTCGAAGGGGACGCTTCGGGCCTTCGGCCCTACGCGGAGCTCGGCCTTCGGCCTTCGCTAGCCTCGACGCTTCGCCGTCGGGCCTTCGGCCCGCCGGCTCCGCTTATTAAGACAGTTGACTTGTTGCCGGTTCGCTTTATAACTTTTCCCGTTATTTTTGTTGTTATTAATATAAAGAAGTTTTCTTTTCCAAAGGGGAAAGTTAATGCGGTTGTACTTCCGCTTTGGGCCGCACTCTCGCAGCTCGGCCTTCGGCCTCGCGTGCTTGGGCATTCCAATGGGACGCTCCGTGCCTTCGGCCCTACGCGGAGCTCGGCCTTCGGCCTTCGCTGGGTTTCGAAGCTCAGCGTCGGGCCTTCGGCCCGCCGCTTCGCTTATTAAGACAGTTAACTTGTAATTGGTTCGCTCTATAAATGCACTTTTCCCGTTATTTTTAGTATAAAGAATATTTGTTTTCCAAAGGGGAAAAGTAATGCGGTTGTACTTCCGCTTTGGGCCGCACTCTCGCAGCTCGGCCTTCGGCCTCGCGTTCTTGGGCGATCCGATGGGACGCTCCGGGCCTTCGGCCCTACGCGGAGCTCGGCCTTCGGCCTTCGCTGGGTTTCGAAGCTCAGCGTCGGGCCTTCGGCCCGCCGCTTCGCTTATTAAGACAGTTAACTTGTTGTCGGTTCGCTTTATCACTTTTCCCGTTATTTTTGTTGTTATTAATATAAAGATTATTTGTTTTCCAAAGGGGAAAAGTGATGCGATTGTACTTCCACTTTGGGCCGCACTCTCGCAGCTCGGCCTTCGGCCTCGCGTGCTTGGGCGATCCAATGGGACGCTCCGGGCCTTCGGCCCTACGCGGAGCTCGGCCTGCGGCCTTCGCTGGATTTCGAAGCTCAGCGTCGGGCCTCCGGCCCGCCGCTTCGCTTACTAAGACACTCGGGGAGGGTTGGTTTCGCTTGGGGAGTAGTGCGGGAAGTTGGAGCTTAAACACGACCCAATAGTAAAAGTGTCTTGACAAGCTCACGTCGGGCCTACGGCCTTCGGCCTTCGGCCCGCCGTTTCGCTTGTCTAAGACACTTTTCCTATTGGGTCGTGTTTAAGCTCCAACTTCCCCCTCTCAGGTGACGCTTCGGGCCTTCGGCCCTACGCGGAGCTCGGCCTTCGGCCTTCGCTGGCCTCGACGCGTCGCCGTCGGGCCGTCGGCCCGCCGGCTCCGCTTATCAAGACAGTTGACTTCTTGGAACGCTTGGAAGCACCGTACGCACGCAGCTCGGCCTTCGGCCTCGCTTTTAGTTACTGGGGGTTGCACGCTTGGGGGTCGGTGTGAAGGCTCCGGGCCTTCGGCCCTCCGCCGGGGTCGGCCTTCGGCCTCCCAGCCTGAAGCTCGCCCTTCGGGCTCGCTTAAGACAGTTTTTATATAGGATTTCGCTTTGTTCCTCACTCCCGCAGCTCGGCCTTCGGCCTCGCTCAAAATTACTGGGGGTGGGGCGCGCCTGGCCACTCAGGGTGAAGCTCCGGGCCTGTCGGCCCGTCGCGGGGTCGGCCTTCGGCCTCCCGGCCTGAAGCTCGCCCTTCGGGCTCGCTTAACCTACTCGAAAATTTGATTTGCCCCTGTCCGCCGCCATTTTGGATTTTCCCAAAAAATTTTTTTCACATGGTAATCTCGGGCCCCCAGGCTCGCCGCATGCCAAATCTCAGCGCGCTCGGACCAATTTGAAAAAAAAAAAAAAAAAAGTCGGCCATTTTGAAAATTTTTGGATGCAGTTTTTTTTCTCTCAAGGCCCTCTATGACATTTGGTCGAGCACCCCCCACCTATCGCGCACCGTTTCAGAGTTGCCATACAAAACTAAAGTGGCCATTTTTTCCGCCATCTTGGATTTTTTCCAAAAATTTTTTTTTCATAGGCATCAAGAGGGTCCCGAGATTCCGTGACCAAAATTTCAGCGCGCTAGCACCAACTTGAAAATTGGCCGCCATTTTGAATCCGCCATTTTGAAAAAAAAAATGGCGGCTCTAGAAACTGCCCAGGGTCCTCTATGACATTTGGTCGAGCACCCCCCCACTATCTCTCACCGTTTGGCCGGGCCGTCAAACATTTTTCGACCCGGAAGTCGAATCCAAAAATCCATATTTTTCTGGACCTACAAATTCCGCCCTTTTTACAAAACAATTTTTTTTTCCCACCTAAAACCCACAGTCTCCAAATAAAACCCGTATATGAGAAATCAGTCGGGATGCAGCTATATATATTATTAACTAGATTTTGCTTGGTGCGCGGGGCCCGTGGGCCCCGCGGTGTGCATGGTGCTGTAGTTGGTATTGTTGTTTTTGTAGTTGGTGCTGTTGTTGATGTTGTTGTTGATGAGTTATTGTTGTAGGTGCCGTTGTTTGAGTGAAAAAGTTTGTTTTCCAAAGGGAAGAAGTGTTGCAGTTGTACTTTTGTTGCGCGTGCGAGCATGCACTCGGCCTTGCGTATGTTGTTATTAATATTGTTGTTTATGTGTTGTTGTTGTAGTGTTTGTTGTTGTTGCTGTTGTTTAGGTGTAAAAGTTTGTGTTTTCCAAAGGGAAAAGGTAAAGCAGTTGTACTTTTGCTTGCAAGGAATGGTCCGCGTGCGAGCACGCACTCCCGCAGCTCGGCCTTCGGCCTCGCGTGCTTGGGCGATCCAATGGGACGCTCCGGGCCTTCGGCCCTACGCGGAGCTCGGCCTTCGGCCTTCGCAATATAGTTACTTTGGGGGTTGAAGGGAAGTTGGAGCGTAAACACGACCCAATAGTAAAAGTGTCTTGACAAGCTCACGTCGGGCCTACGGCCTTCGGCCTCCGGCCCGCCGTTTCGCTTGTCTAAGACACTTTTACTATTGGGTCGTGTTTAAGCTCCAACTTCCCCGCTGGCGAACTTCGCTAGCCTCGACGCTTCGCCGTCGGGCCTTCGGCCCGCCGGCTCCGCTTATTAAGACAGTTGACTTGTTGCCGGTTCGCTTTATAACTTTTCCCGTTATTTTTGTTGTTATTAATATAAAGAAGATTTGTTTTCCAAAGGGGAAAGTTAATGCGGTTGTACTTCCGCTTTGGGCCGCACTCTCGCAGCTCGGCCTTCGGCCTCGCGTGCTTGGGCGATCCAATGGGACGCTCCGTGCCTTCGGCCCTACGCGGAGCTCGGCCTTCGGCCTTCGCTGGGTTTCGAAGCTCAGCGTCGGGCCTTCGGCCCGCCGCTTCGCTTATTAAAACAGTTAACTTGTAACCGGTTCGCTCTATAAATGCATTTTTCCCGTTATTTTTAGTATAAAGAATACTTGTTTTCCAAAGGTGAAATGTAATGCGGTTGTACTTCCGCTTTGGGCCGCACTCTCGCAGCTCGGCCTTCGGCCTCGCGTGCTTGGCCGAACCAGTGGGACGCTCCGGGCCTTCGGCCCTACGCGGAGCTCGGCCTTCGGCCTTCGCTGGGTTTCGAAGCTCAGCGTCGGGCCTTCGGCCCGCCGCTTCGCTTATTAAGACACTCGGGGAGGGTTGGTTTCGCTTCGGGATTAGTGCGGGAAGTTGGAGCTTAAACACGACCCAATAGTAAAAGTGTCTTGACAAGCTCACGTCGGGCCTACGGCCTTTGGCCTTCGGCCCGCCGTTTCGCTTGTCTAAGACACTTTTCCTATTGGGTCGTGTTTAAGCTCCAACTTCCCCCTCTCAGGTGACGCTTCGGGCCTTCGGCCCTACGCGGAGCTCGGCCTTCGGCCTTCGCTGGCCTCGACGCGTCGCCGTCGGGCCGTCGGCCCCCCGGCGCCGCTTATAAAGACCGTCGACGTGGTAGAACGCGTGGGAGCACCGTACGCACGCAGCTCGGCCGTCGGCCTCGCTTTTAGTTACTGGGGGTTGCACGCTTGGGGGTCGGGGTGAAGGCTCCGGGCCTTCGGCCCTCCGCCGGGGTCGGCCTTCGGCCTCCCAGCCTGAAGCTCGCCCTTCGGGCTCGCTTAACCTACTTGGAAATTTTACTTTGCCCCTGTCCGCCGCCATTTTGGATTTTTCCAAAAAATTTTTTCATATGGTAATCTTGGCCCCCCAGGCTCGCCGCATGCAAAATTTCAGCGCGCTCGGGCCAACATTAAAAAAAGAAAAAAAAAAGTCGGCCATTTTGATTTTTTTTTGATGCAGTTTTATTTGTCTTGGGGCCCTCTATGACATTTGGTCGAGCACCCCCCACCTATCATGCACCGTTTGAGAGTTGCCATACAAAAGTAAACTGGCCATTTTTCCGCCATCTTGGATTTTTTCCAAAATTTTTTTTTTCCGTACGAGTCATTGGGGCTCCGAGATACCGCGACCAAAATTTCAGAGCGCTCGGACCTTTTTGAAGTTTTAGAAAAAAAAAAGTCGGCCATTTTGAATTTTTTTTTTCTTATTCAGATTCCACTCGGAGCCCTCTATGACATTTGGTCGAGCGCCCCCGACCTATCTCTCACCGTTTAGCATGTGGGGGATTCGAAAAAAGATCCCATACAAATTTTTTTTTGAGCTAAAAAAAAAAAAAAATTTTTTTTCGAACGCGGGGGCCCATATGTACCCACATACCGGTTCTCGGCGCTCTCGGACCGTTTTGAAATTTCGGCGCCATTTTGAGTCGGCCATTTTGAATTTTTTTAAATGCCATTCCATTTGTCTCGGGGCCCTCTATGACATTTGGTCGAGCACCCCCCACCTATCTGTCACCGTTTAAAAGTTGCCATACAAAATAAAAGTGGCCATGGTGTCCGCCATCTTGGATTTTTTCCAAAATTTTTTTTTCCATACCGATCTAGAGGGCCCCGAGATTCCGTGACCGAAATTTGAGCGCGCCGGGACCGATTTGAAAATCGGCCGCCATTTTGAATCCGCCATTTTGAAAAAAAAATGGCGGCCTCCGAAACTGCCCAGGGTCCTCTGTGACATTTGGTCGAGCACCCCCCCACTATCTCCCACCGTTTCGCCGGGCCGTCAAACATTTTTCTGTCCCGATCCGGTAGACCGAAAGTCGGATTTTTCCGGAGGTCACCGGACCGCCCCCCGTACGACCGTACCAAACTCGAATCCCCCCCGCGCCTCCTTCCGGGAGAACAATTCGTGTCAATTAATGTTCGGGCTGCAGCTTTATATAATATAGACTAGTATGTTGCTTTGTGCGCGGGGCCCGAGGGCCCCGCGGTAGTCGTGTAGTTTGTTGTTTTGTTGTTTGTCATGTTGTTTATGTTGTTGTTAATGAGTTGTTGTAGTTGGTGCTGTTGTTTAGGTGTAAAAGTTTGTGTTTTCCAAAGGGAAAAGGTAAAGCAGTTAGAGTTTTGCTTGGTACTGGTGTGCGTGGTACTGTTGTTTTGTAGTTGGTACTGTTGTTTATGTTGTTGTTGTAGTGTTTGTTGTTGTTGCTGTTGTTCAGGTGTAAAATTTTGTGTTTTCCAAAGGGAAAAGGTAAAGCAGTTGTACTTTTGCTTGCAAGGAATGGTCCGCGTGCGAGCACGCACTCCCGCAGCTCGGCCTTCGGCCTCGCGTGCCTGGGCGATCCAATGGGACGCTCCGGGCCTTCGGCCCTACGCGGAGCTCGGCCTTCGGCCTTCGCAATATAGTTACTTTGGGGGTTGAAGGGAAGTTGGAGCTTAAACACGACCCAATAGTAAAAGTGTCTTGACAAGCTCACGTCGGGCCTACGGCCTTCGGCCTCCGGCCCGCCGTTTCGCTTGTCTAAGACACTTTTACTATTGGGTCGTGTTTAAGCTCCAACTTCCCCGCTGGCGAGCCTCGAAGGGGACGCTTCGGGCCTTCGGCCCTACGCGGAGCTCGGCCTTCGGCCTTCGCTAGCCTCGACGCTTCGCCGTCGGGCCTTCGGCCCGCCGGCTCCGCTTATTAAGACAGTTGACTTGTTGCCGGTTCGCTTTATAACTTTTCCCGTTATTTTTGTTGTTATTAATATAAAGAAGTTTTATTTTCCAAAGGGGAAAGTTAATGCGGTTGTACTTCCGCTTTGGGCCGCACTCTCGCAGCTCGGCCTTCGGCCTCGCGTGCTTGGGCGTTCCAATGTGACGCTCCGTGCCTTCGGCCCTACGCGGAGCTCGGCCTTCGGCCTTCGCTGGGTTTCGAAGCTCAGCGTCGGGCCTTCGGCCCGCCGCTTCGCTTATTAAGACAGTTAACTTGTTGTCGGTTCGCTTTATCACTTTTCCCGTTATTTTTGTTGTTATTAATATAAAGATTATTTGTTTTCCAAAGGGGAAAAGTGATGCGATTGTACTTCCGCTTTGGGCCGCACTCTCGCAGCTCGGCCTTCGGCCTCGCGTGCTTGGGCGATCCAATGGGACGCTCCGTGCCTTCGGCCCTACGCGGAGCTCGGCCTTCGGCCTTCGCTGGGTTTCGAAGCTCAGCGTCGGGCCTTCGGCCCGCCGCTTCGCTTATTAAGACAGTTACCTTGTTGTCGGTTCGCTTTATCACTTTTCCCGTTATTTTTGTTGTTAATAATATAAAGATTATTTGTTTTCCAAAGGGGAAAAGTCATGCGATTGTACTTCCGCTTTGGGCCGCACTCTCGCAGCTCGGCCTTCGGCCTCGCGTGCTTGGGCGTTCCAATGGGACGCTCCGTGCCTTCGGCCCTACGCGGAGCTCGGCCTTCGGCCTTCGCTGAGTTTCGAAGCTCAACGTCGGGCCTTCGGCCCGCCGCTTCGCTTATTAAGACAGTTAACTTGTAATTGGTTCGCTCTATAAATGCACTTTTCCCGTTATTTTTAGTATAAAGAATATTTGTTTTCCAAAGGGGAAAAGTAATGCGGTTGTACTTCCGCTTTGGGCCGCACTCTCGCAGCTCGGCCTTCGGCCTCGCGTGCTTGGGCAATCCAATGGGACGCTCCGGGCCTTCGGCCCTACGCGGAGCTCGGCCTTCGGCCTTCGCTGGGTTTCGAAGCTCAGCGTCGGGCCTTCGGCCCGCCGCTTCGCTTATTAAGACAGTTAACTTGTTGTCGGTTCGCTTTATCACTTTTCCCGTTATTTTTTTGTTATTAATATAAAGATTATTTGTTTTCCAAAGGTGATAAGTGATGCGATTGTACTTCCGCTTTGGGCCGCACTCTCGCAGCTCGGCCTTCGGCCTCGCGTGCTTGGGCTATCCAATGGGACGCTCCGGGCCTTCGGCCCTACGCGGAGCTCGGCCTTCGGCCTTCGCTGGGTTTCGAAGCTCAGCGTCGGGCCTTCGGCCCGCCGCTTCGCTTATTAAGACAGTTAACTTGTTGTCGGTTCGCTTTATCACTTTTCCCGTTATTTTTGTTGTTATTAATATAAAGATTATTTGTTTTCCAAAGGGGATAAGTGATGCGATTGTACTTCCGCTTTGGGCCGCACTCTCGCAGCTCGGCCTTCGGCCTCGCGTGCTTGGGCGATCCAATGGGACGCTCCGGGCCTTCGGCCCTACGCGGAGCTCGGCCTTCGGCCTTCGCTGGGTTTCGAAGCTCAGCGTCGGGCCTTCGGCCCGCCGCTTCGCTTATTAAGACAGTTAACTTGTTGTCGGTTCGCTTTATCACTTTTCCCGTTATTTTTGTTGTTATTAATATAAAGATTATTTGTTTTCCAAAGGGGATAAGTGATGCGATTGTACTTCCGCTTTGGGCCGCACTCTCGCAGCTCGGCCTTCGGCCTCGCGTGCTTGGGCGATCCAATGGGACGCTCCGGGCCTTCGGCCCTACGCGGAGCTCGGCCTTCGGCCTTCGCTGGGTTTCGAAGCTCAGCGTCGGGCCTTCGGCCCGCCGCTTCGCTTATTAAGACACTCGGGGAGGGTTGGTTTCGCTTCGGGAGTAGTGCGGGAAGTTGGAGCTTAAACACGACCCAATAGTAAAAGTGTCTTGACAAGCTCACGTCGGGCCTACGGCCTACGGCCTCCGGCCCGCCGTTTCGCTTGTCTAAGACACTTTTCCTATTGGGTCGTTTTTAAGCTCCAACTTCCCCCTCTCAGGTGACGCTTCGGGCCTTCGGCCCTACGCGGAGCTCGGCCTTCGGCCTTCGCTAGCCTCGACGCGTCGCCGTCGGGCCTTCGGCCCGCCGGCTCCGCTTATCAAGACAGTTTACTTATTGGAACGCTTCGGAGCACCTTATGCACGCAGCTCGGCCTTCGGCCTCGCTTTAAATTACTTGAGGTTGCACGCTTGGGGGTCGGGGTGAAGGCTCCGGGCCTTCGGCCTTCCGCCGGGGTCGGCCTTCGGCCTCCCAGCCTGAAGCTCGCCCTTCGGGCTCGCTTAAAACAGTTTTTATATAGGTTTTCGCTTTGTTCCTCACTCCCGCAGCTCGGCCTTCGGCCTCGCTCAAAATTACTGGGGGTGGGGCGCGCCCGGCCACTCGGGGTGAAGCTCCGGGCCTGACGGCCCGTCGCGGGGTCGGCCTTCGGCCTCCCAGCCTGAAGCTCGCCCTTCGGGCTCGCTTAACCTACTTGAAAATTTGATTTGCCCCTGTCCGCCGCCATTTTGGATTTTTCCAAAAAAATTTTTTCACATGGTAATCTCGGGCCCCCAGGCTCGCCGCATGCCAAATCTCAGCGCGCTCGGACCAACTTGAAAAAAAAAAAAAAAAAAAGTCGGCCATTTTGAAAATTTTTTGATGCAGTTTTTTTTCTCTCGGGGCCCTCTATGACATTTGGTCGAGCACCCCCCACCTATCGCGCACCGTTTCAGAGTTGCCATACAAAACTAAAGTGGCCTTTTTTTCCGCCATCTTGGATTTTTTCCAAATTTTTTTTTTCCATAGGCATCTAGAGGGGCCCGAGATTCCGTGACCAAAATTTCAGCGCGCTAGGACCATTTTGAAAATCGTCCGCCATTTTGAATCCGCCATTTTGAAAAAAAAATGGCGGCTTCCAAAACTGCCCAGGGTCCTCTATGACATTTGGTCGAGCACCCCCCCACTATCTCTCACCGTTTAGCCGGGCCGTCAAACATTTTTCGACCCGGAAGTCAAATCCAAAAATCCATATTTTTCTGGACCTACAAATTCCGAGCTCTATACGAATCAATTTTTTTTTTCCACCTAAACCTCACAGTTTCCAAATAAAACATCTATATTAGAAATCAGTCGGTTTGCAGCTATATATATTATTAACTAGTATGTTGCTTTGTGCGCGGGGCCCGAGGGCCCCGCGGTAGTCGTGTAGTTTGTTGTTTTGTTGTTTTTGTAGTTGGTGCTGTTGTTGATGTTGTTGTTGATGAGTTGTTGTTGTAGGTGCCGTTGTTTAGGTGTAAAAGTTTGTGTTTTCCAAAGGGAAAAGGTAAAGCAGTTGTACTTTTGCTTGCAAGGAATGGTCCGCGTGCGAGCACGCACTCCCGCAGCTCGGCCTTCGGCCTCGCGTGCCTGGGCGATCGAATGGGACGCTCCGGGCCTTCGGCCCTACGCGGAGCTCGGCCTTCGGCCTTCGCAATATAGTTACTTTGGGGGTTGAAGGGAAGTTGGAGCTTAAACACGACCCAATAGTAAAAGTGTCTTGACAAGCTCACGTCGGGCCTACGGCCTTCGGCCTCCGGCCCGCCGTTTCGCTTGTCTAAGACACTTTTACTATTGGGTCGTGTTTAAGCTCCAACTTCCCCGCTGGCGAGCCTCGAAGGGGACGCTTCGGGCCTTCGGCCCTACGCGGAGCTCGGCCTTCGGCCTTCGCTAGCCTCGACGCTTCGCCGTCGGGCCGTCGGCCCGCCGGCTCCGCTTATTAAGACAGTTGACTTGTTGCCGGTTCGCTTTATAACTTTTCCCGTTATTTTTGTTGTTTTTAATATAAAGAAGATTTCTTTTCCAAAGGGAAAAGTTAATGCGGTTGTACTTCCGCTTTGGGCCGCACTCTCGCAGCTCGGCCTTCGGCCTCGCGTGCTTGGGCGTTCCAATGGGACGCTCCGTGCCTTCGGCCCTACGCGGAGCTCGGCCTTCGGCCTTCACTGGGTTTCGAAGCTCAGCGTCGGGCCTTCGGCCCGCCGCTTCGCTTATTAAGACAGTTAACTTGTAATTGGTTCGCTCTATAAATGCACTTTTCCCGTTATTTTTAGTATAAAGAATATTTGTTTTCCAAAGGGGAAAAGTAATGCGGTTGTACTTCCGCTTTGGGCCGCACTCTCGCAGCTCGGCCTTCGGCCTCGCGTGCTTGGGCGATCCAATGGGACGCTCCGGGCCTTCGGCCCTACGCGGAGCTCGGCCTTCGGCCTTCGCTGGGTTTCGAAGCTCAGCGTCGGGCCTTCGGCCCGCCGCTTCGCTTATTAAGACACTCGGGGAGGGTTGGTTTCGCTTCGGGGGTAGTGCGGGAAGTTGGAGCTTAAACACGACCCAATAGTAAAAGTGTCTTGACAAGCTCACGTCGGGCCTACGGCCTTCGGCCTTCGGCCCGCCGTTTCGCTTGTCTAAGACACTTTTCCTATTGGGTCGTGTTTAAGCTCCAACTTCCCCCTCTCAGGTGACGCTTCGGGCCTTCGGCCCTACGCGGAGCTCGGCCTTCGGCCTTCGCTAGCCTCGACGCGTCGCCGTGGGGCCGTAGGCCCGCCGGCTCCGCTTATCAAGACAGTTGACTTCTTGGAACGCTTGGGAGCACCGTACGCACGCAGCTCGGCCTTCGGCCTCGCTTTTAGTTACTGGGGGTTGCACGCTTGGGGGTCGGGGTGAAGGCTCCGGGCCTTCGGCCCTCCGCCGGGGTCGGCCTTCGGCCTCCCGGCCTGAAGCTCGCCCTTCGGGCTCGCTTAAGACAGTTTTTATATAGGTTTTCGCTTTGTTCCTCACTCCCGCAGCTCGGCCTTCGGCCTCGCTCAAAATTACTGGGGGTGGGGTGCGCCTGGCCACTCGAGGTGAAGCTCCGGGCCTGTCGGCCCGTCGCGGGGTCGGCCTTCGGCCTCCCGGCCTGAAGCTCGCCCTTCGGGCTCGCTTAACCTACTCGAAAATTTGATTTGCCCCTGTCCGCCGCCATTTTGGATTTTTCCAAAAATTTTTTTTCACATGGTAATCTCGGGCCCCCAGGCTCGCCGCATGCCAAATCTCAGTGCGCTCGGACCAACTTGAAAAAAAAAAAAAAAAAAAGTCGGCCATTTTGAAAATTTTTTGATGCAGTTTTTTTTCTCTCGGGGCCCTCTATGACATTTGGTCGAGCACCCCCCACCTATCGCGCACCGTTTCAGAGTTGCCATACAAAACTAAAGTGGCCATTTTTTCCGCCATCTTGAATTTTTTCCAAAATTTTTTTTTTATAGGCATCTAGAGGGGCCCGAGATTCCGTGACCAAAATTTCAGCGCGCTAGGATCAACTTGAAAATTGGCCGCCATTTTGAATCCGCCATTTTGAAAAAAAAATGGCGGCTTCCAAAACTGCCCAGGGTCCTCTATGACATTTGGTCGAGCACCCCCCCTCTAAGTCTTACCGTTTAGGCGTGCTCTTAAACATTTTTCGACCCGGAAGTCGAATCCAAAAATCCATATTTTTCTGGACCTACAAATTCCGCCCTTTTTACAAAACAATTTTTTTTTCCCACCTAAACCCCACAGTCTCCAAATAAAACATATATATGAGAAATCAGTGGGGATGCAGCTATATATATATTAACTAGTATGTTGCTTTGTGCGCGGGGCCCGAGGGCCCCGCGGTAGTCGTGATGTAGTTGGTGCTGTTGTTGGTCATGTTGTTGATGTTGTTGTTAATGAGTTGTTGTAGTTGGTGCTGTTGTTTTTGCTGTTGTTTAGGTGTAAAAGTTTGTGTTTTCCAAAGGGAAAAGGTAAAGCAGTTGTACTTTTGCTTGCAAGGAATGGTCCGCGTGCGAGCACGCACTCCCGCAGCTCGGCCTTCGGCCTCGCGTGCCTGGGCGATCCAATGGGACGCTCCGGGCCTTCGGCCCTACGCGGAGCTCGGCCTTCGGCCTTCGCAATATAGTTACTTTGGGGGTTGAAGGGAAGTTGGAGCTTAAACACGACCCAATAGTAAAAGTGTCTTGACAAGCTCACGTCGGGCCTACGGCCTTCGGCCTCCGGCCCGCCGTTTCGCTTGTCTAAGACACTTTTACTATTGGGTCGTGTTTAAGCTCCAACTTCCCCGCTGGCGAGCCTCGAAGGGGACGCTTCGGGCCTTCGGCCCTACGCGGAGCTCGGCCTTCGGCCTTCGCTAGCCTCGACGCTTCGCCGTCGGGCCTTCGGCCCGCCGGCTCCGCTTATTAAGACAGTTGACTTGTTGCCGGTTCGCTTTATAACTTTTCCCGTTTTTTTTGTTGTTATTAATATAAAGAAGATTTTCTTTTCCAAAGGGAAAAGTTAATGCGGTTGTACTTCCGCTTCGGGCCGCACTCTCGCAGCTCGGCCTTCGGCCTCGCGTGCTTGGGCGTTCCAATGGGACGCTCCGTGCCTTCGGCCCTACGCGGAGCTCGGCCTTCGGCCTTCGCTGGGTTTCGAAGCTCAGCGTCGGGCCTTCGGCCCGCCGCTTCGCTTATTAAGACAGTTAACTTGTAATTGGTTCGCTCTATAAATGCACTTTTCCCGTTATTTTTAGTATAAAGAATATTTGTTTTCCAAAGGGGAAAAGTAATGCGGTTGTACTTCCGCTTTGGGCCGCACTCTCGCAGCTCGGCCTTCGGCCTCGCGTGCTTGGGCAATCCAATGGGACGCTCCGGGCCTTCGGCCCTACGCGGAGCTCGGCCTTCGGCCTTCGCTGGGTTTCGAAGCTCAGCGTCGGGCCTTCGGCCCGCCGCTTCGCTTATTAAGACAGTTAACTTGTTGTCGGTTCGCTTTATCACTTTTCCCGTTATTTTTGTTGTTATTAATATAAAGATTATTTGTTTTCCAAAGGGGAAAAGTGATGCGATTGTACTTCCGCTTTAGGCCGCACTCTCGCAGCTCGGCCTTCGGCCTCGCGTGCTTGGGCGATCCAATGGGACGCTCCGGGCCTTCGGCCCTACGCGGAGCTCGGCCTTCGGCCTTCGCTGGGTTGCGAAGCTCAGCGTCGGGCCTTCGGCCCGCCGCTTCGCTTATTAAGACACTCGGGGAGGGTTGGTTTCGCTTCGGGGGGTAGTGCGGGAAGTTGGAGCTTAAACACGACCCAATAGTAAAAGTGTCTTGACAAGCTCACGTCGGGCCTACGGCCTTCGGCCTTCGGCCCGCCGTTTCGCTTGTCTAAGACACTTTTCCTATTGGGTCGTGTTTAAGCTCCAACTTCCCCCTCTCAGGTGACGCTTCGGGCCTTCGGCCCTACGCGGAGCTCGGCCTTCGGCCTTCGCTAGCCTCGACGCGTCGCCGTCGGGCCTTCGGCCCGCCGGCTCCGCTTATCAAGACAGTTGACTTCTTGGAACGCTTGGGAGCACCGTACGCACGCAGCTCGGCCTTCGGCCTCGCTTTTAGTTACTGGGGGTTGCACGCTTGGGGGTCGGGGTGAAGGCTCCGGGCCTTCGGCCCTCCGCCGGGGTCGGCCTTCGGCCTCCCAGCCTGAAGCTCGCCCTTCGGGCTCGCTTAAGACAGTTTTTATATAGGATTTCGCTTTGTTCCTCACTCCCGCAGCTCGGCCTTCGGCCTCGCTCAAACTTACTGGGGGTGGGGCGCGCCTGGCCACTCGGGGTGAAGCTCCGGGCCTGTCGGCCCGTCGCGGGGTCGGCCTTCGGCCTCCCGGCCTGAAGCTCGCCCTTCGGGCTCGCTTAACCTACTCGAAAAATTTGATTTGCCCCTGTCCGCCGCCATTTTGGTTTTTTCCAAAAATTTTTTTTCACATGGTAATCTCGGGCCCCCCGGCTCGCCGCATGCCAAATCTCAGCGCGCTCGGACCAACTTGAAAAAAAAAAAAAAAAAAAAGTCGGCCATTTTGAAAATTTTTTGATGCAGTTTTTTTTCTCTCGGGGTCCTCTATGACATTTGGTCGAGCACCCCCCACCTATCGCGCACCGTTTCAGAGTTGCCATACAAAACTAAAGTGGCCATTGTTTCCGCCATCTTGGATTTTTTCCAAATTTTTTTTTCCATAGGCATCTAGAGGGGCCCGAGATTCCGTGACCAAAATTTCAGCGCGCTAGGACCAATTTGAAAATTGGCCGCCATTTTGAATCCGCCATTTTGAAAAAAAAATGGCGGCTTCCAAAACTGCCCAGGGTCCTCTATGACATTTGGTCGAGCACCCCCCCGCTATCTCCGACCGTTTAGGCCGGGCCGTCAAACATTTTTCGACCCGGAAGTCGAATCCAAAAATCCATATTTTTCTGGACCTACAAATTCCGAGCTCTATACGAATCAATTTTTTTTTTCCACCTAACCCTCACAGTCTCCAAATAAAACGTATACATGAGAAATCAGTCGGTTTTGCAGCTATATATATTATTAACTCGAGTTTTGCTTGGTGCGCGGGGCCCGAGGGCCCCGCGGTAGTCGTGATGTAGTTGGTGCTGTTGTTGGTCATGTTGTTGATGTTGTTGTTAGTGTTGTTGTTGATGAGTTGTTGTTGTAGATGCCGTTGTTTGAGTGAAAGAGTTTGTTTCCAAAGGGAAAAGGTAAAGCAGTTGTACTTTTGCTTGCAAGGAATGGTCCGCGTGCGAGCACGCACTCCCGCAGCTCGGCCTTCGGCCTTCGCGTGCTTGGGCGATCCAATGGGACGCTCCGGGCCTTCGGCCCTACGCGGAGCTCGGCCTTCGGCCTTCGCAATATAGTTACTTTGGAGGTTGAAGGGAAGTTGGAGCTTAAACACGACCCAATAGTAAAAGTGTCTTGACAAGCTCACGTCGGGCCTACGGCCTTCGGCCTTCGGCCCGCCGTTTCGCTTGTCTAAGACACTTTTACTATTGGGTCGTGTTTAAGCTCCAACTTCCCCGCTGGCGAGCCTCGAAGGGGACGCTTCGGGCCTTCGGCCCTACGCGGAGCTCGGCCTTCGGCCTTCGCTAGCCTCGACGCTTCGCCGTCGGGCCTTCGGCCCGCCGGCTCCGCTTATTAAGACAGTTGACTTGTTGCCGGTTCGCTTTATAACTTTTCCCGTTATTTTTGTTGTTATTAATATAAAGAAGATTTCTTTTCCAAAGGGGAAAGTTAATGCGGTTGTACTTCCGCTTTGGGCCGCACTCTCGCAGCTCGGCCTACGGCCTCGCGTGCTTGGGCGTTCCAATGGGACGCTCCGTGCCTTCGGCCCTACGCGGAGCTCGGCCTTCGGCCTTCGCTGGGTTTCGAAGCTCAGCGTCGGGCCTTCGGCCCGCCGCTTCGCTTATTAAGACAGTTAACTTGTAATTGGTTCGCTCTATAAATACACTTTTCCCGTTATTTTTAGTATAAAGAATATTTGTTTTCCAAAGGGGAAAAGTAATGCGGTTGTACTTCCGCTTTGGGCCGCACTCTCGCAGCTCGGCCTTCGGCCTCGCGTGCTTGGGCAATCCAATGGGACGCTCCGGGCCTTCGGCCCTACGCGGAGCTCGGCCTTCGGCCTTCGCTGGGTTTCGAAGCTCAGCGTCGGGCCTTCGGCCCGCCGCTTCGCTTATTAAGACAGTTGACTTGTTGCCGGTTCGCTTTATAACTTTTCCCGTTATTTTTGTTGTTATTACTATAAAGAAGATTTCTTTTCCAAAGGGGAAAGTTAATGCGGTTGTACTTCCGCTTTGGGCCGCACTCTCGCAGCTCGGCCTTCGGCCTCGCGTGCTTGGGCGTTCCAATGGGACGCTCCGTGCCTTCGGCCCTACGCGGAGCTCGGCCTTCGGCCTTCGCTGAGTTTCGAAGCTCAGCGTCGGGCCTTCGGCCCGCCGCTTCGCTTATTAAGACAGTTAACTTGTAATTGGTTCGCTCTATAAATGCACTTTTCCCGTTATTTTTAGTATAAAGAATATTTGTTTTCCAAAGGGGAAAAGTAATGCGGTTGTACTTCCGCTTTGGGCCGCACTCTCGCAGCTCGGCCTTCGGCCTCGCGTGCTTGGGCAATCCAATGGGACGCTCCGGGCCTTCGGCCCTACGCGGAGCTCGGCCTTCGGCCTTCGCTGGGTTTCGAAGCTCAGCGTCGGGCCGTCGGCCCGCCGCTTCGCTTATTAAGACAGTTAACTTGTTGTCGGTTCGCTTTATCACTTTGCCCGTTATTTTTTAGTATAAAGAATATTTGTTTTCCAAAGGGGAATAGTAATGCGGTTTTACTTCCGCTTTGGGCCGCACTCTCGCAGCTCGGCCTTCGGCCTCGCGTGATTGGCCAATCTACTGGGACGCTCCGGGCCTTCGGCCCTACGCGGAGCTCGGCCTTCGGCCTTCGCTGGGTTTCGAAGCTCAGCGTCGGGCCTTCGG
Source organism: Cydia pomonella (assembly GCF_033807575.1). Lineage (NCBI taxonomy): Eukaryota > Metazoa > Arthropoda > Insecta > Lepidoptera > Tortricidae > Cydia > Cydia pomonella. Next base: position 6,894,069 of record NC_084726.1, read on the forward strand.
CCCGCCGCTTCGCTTATTAAAACACTCGGGGAGGGTTGGTTTCGCTTCGGGAGTAGTGCGGGAAGTTGGAGCTTAAACACGACCCAATAGTAAAAGTGTCTTGACAAGCTCACGTCGGGCCTACGGCCTTCGGCCTTCGGCCCGCCGTTTCGCTTGTCTAAGACACTTTTCCTATTGGGTCGTGTTTAAGCTCCAACTTCCCCCTCTCAGGTGACGCTTCGGGCCTTCGGCCCTACGCGGAGCTCGGCCTTCGGCCTTCGCTAGCCTCGACGCGTCGCCGTCGGGCCGTCGGCCCGCCGGCTCCGCTTATCAAGACAGTTGACTTCTTAGAACGCTTGGGAGCACCTTGTGCACGCAGCTCGGCCTTCGGCCTCGCTTTTAGTTACTGGGGTTGCACGCTTGGGGGTCGGGGTGAAGGCTACGGGCCTTCGGCCCTCCGCCGGGGTCGGCCTTCGGCCTCCCGGCCTGAAGCTCGCCCTTCGGGCTCGCTTAAGACAGTTTTTATATAGGTTTTCGCTTTGTTCCTCACTCCCGCAGCTCGGCCTTCGGCCTCGCTTAAAATTACTGGGGGTAGGGCGCGCCTGGCCACTCGGGGTGAAGCTCCGGGCCTGTCGGCCCGTCGCGGGGTCGGCCTTCGGCCTCCCGGCCTGAAGCTCGCCCTTCGGGCTCGCTTAACCTACTCGAAAATTTGATTTGCCCCTGTCCGCCGCCATTTTGGATTTTTCCAAAATTTTTTTTTCACATGGTAACCTCGGGCCCCCAGGCTCGCCGCATGCCAAATCTCAGCGCGCTCGGACCAACTTGAAAAAAAAAAAAAAAAAAAGTCGGCCATTTTGAAAATTTTTTGATGCAGTTTTTTTTCTCTCGGGGCCCTCTATGACATTCGGTCGAGCACCCCCCACCTATCGCTCACCGTTTCAGAGTTGCCATACAAAACTAAAGTGGCCATTTTTTCCGCCATCTTGGATTTTTTCAAAATTTTTTTTTTCCATAGGCATCTAGAGGGGCCCGAGATTCCGTGACCAAAATTTCAGCGCGCTAGGACCAACTTGAAAATTGGCCGCCATTTTGAATCCGCCATTTTGAAAAAAAATGGCGGCTCTAGAAACTGCCAGGGTCCTCTATGACATTTGGTCGAGCACCCCCCACTAAGTCTTACCGTTTAGCCGGGCTCTTGTGCAGGTTTTTGGTCTTTCATCAGATCGAAAAATCCATATTTTTCTGGACCTACAAATTCCGAGCTCTATACGAATCAATTTTTTTTTTTCACCTAAACCCCATAGTCTCCAAATAAAACATATACATTAGAAATCAGTCGGTTTGCAGCTATATATATTATTAACTAGTATGTTGCTTTGTGCGCGGGGCCCGAGGGCCCCGCGGTAGTCGTGATGTAGTTGGTGCTGTTGTTGGTCATGTTCTTGATGTTGTTGTTAGTGTTGTTGTTGATGAGTTGTTGTTGTAGGTGCCGTTGTTTAGGAATAAAAGTTTGTGTTTTCCAAAGGGAAAAGGTAAAGCAGTTGTACTTTTGCTTGCAAGGAATGGTCCGCGTGCGAGCACGCACTCCCGCAGCTCGGCCTTCGGCCTCGCGTGCCTGGGCGATCCAATGGGACGCTCCGGGCCTTCGGCCCTACGCGGAGCTCGGCCTTCGGCCTTCGCAATATAGTTACTTTGGGGGTTGAAGGGAAGTTGGAGCTTAAACACGACCCAATAGTAAAAGTGTCTTGACAAGCTCACGTCGGGCCTACGGCCTTCGGCCTCCGGCCCGCCGTTTCGCTTGTCTAAGACACGTTTACTATTGGGTCGTGTTTAAGCTCCAACTTCCCCGCTGGCGAGCCTCGAAGGGGACGCTTCGGGCCTTCGGCCCTACGCGGAGCTCGGCCTTCGGCCTTCGCTAGCCTCGACGCTTCGCCGTCGGGCCGTCGGCCCGCCGGCGCCGCGTATTAAGACAGTTGACTTTTTGCCGGTTCGCTTTATAACTTTCCCGTTATTTTTGTTGTTATTAATATAAAGAAGATTTCTTTTCCAAAGGGGAAAGTTAATGCGGTTGTACTTCCGCTTTGGGCCGCACTCTCGCAGCTCGGCCTTCGGCCTCGCGTGCTTGGGCGTTCCAATGGGACGCTCCGTGCCTTCGGCCCTACGCGGAGCTCGGCCTTCGGCCTTCGCTGGGTTTCGAAGCTCAGCGTCGGGCCTTCGGCCCGCCGCTTCGCTTATTAAGACAGTTAACTTGTAATTGGTTCGCTCTATAAATGCACTTTTCCCGTTATTTTTAGTATAAAGAATATTTGTTTTCCAAAGGGGAAAAGTAATGCGGTTGTACTTCCGCTTTGGGCCGCACTCTCGCAGCTCGGCCTTCGGCCTCGCGTGCTTGGGCGATCCAATGGGACGCTCCGGGCCTTCGGCCCTACGCGGAGCTCGGCCTTCGGCCTTCGCTGGATTTCGAAGCTCAGCGTCGGGCCTTCGGCCCGCCGCTTCGCTTAGTAAGACACTCGGGGAGGGTTGGTTTCGCTTCGGGAGTAGTGCGGGAAGTTGGAGCTTAAACACGACCCAATAGTAAAAGTGTCTTGACAAGCTCACGTCGGGCCTACGGCCTTCGGCCTTCGGCCCGCCGTTTCGCTTGTCTAAGACACTTTTCATATTGGGTCGTGTTTAAGCTCCAACTTCCCCCTCTCAGGTGACGCTTCGGGCCTTCGGCCCTACGCGGGAGCTCGGCCTTCGGCCTTCGCTAGCCTCGACGCGTCGCCGTCGGGCCTTCGGCCCGCCGGCTCCGCTTATCAAGACAGTTGACTTGGTATAACGCTTTGGAGCACCTTATGCACGCAGCTCGGCCTTCGGCCTCGCTTTTAGTTACTGAGGGTTGCACGCTTGGGGGTCGGGGTGAAGGCTCCGGGCCTTCGGCCCTCCGCCGGGGTCGGCCTTCGGCCTCCCAGCCTGAAGCTCGCCCTTCGGGCTCGCTTAAGACAGTTTTTATATAGGATTTCGCTTTGTTCCTCACTCCCGCAGCTCGGCCTTCGGCCTCGCTCAAAATTACTGGGGGTAGGGCGCGTCTGGCCACTCGGGGTGAAGCTCCGGGCCTGTCGGCCCGTCGCGGGGTCGGCCTTCGGCCTCCCGGCCTGAAGCTCGCCCTTCGGGCTCGCTTAACCTACTCGAAAATTGGATTTGCCCCTGTCCGCCGCCATTTTGGATTTTTTCCAAAAATTTTTTTTCACATGGTAATCTCGGGCCCCCAGGCTCGCCGCATGCCAAATCTCAGCGCGCTCGGACCAACTTGTTAATGAGTTGTTGTTGTAGTGTTTGTTGTTGTTGCTGTTGTTCAGGTGTAAAAGTTTGTGTTTTCCAAAGGGAAAAGGTAAAGCAGTTGTACTTTTGCTTGCAAGGAATGGTCCGCGTGCGAGCACGCACTCCCGCAGCTCGGCCTTCGGCCTCGCGTGCCTGGGCGATACTAATGGGACGCTCCGGGCCTTCGGCCCTACGCGGAGCTCGGCCTTCGGCCTTCGCAATATAGTTACTTTGTGGGTTGAAGGGAAGTTGGAGCTTAAACACGACCCAATAGTAAAAGTGTCTTGACAAGCTCACGTCGGGCCTACGGCCTTCGGCCTCCGGCCCGCCGTTTCGCTTGTCTAAGACACTTTTACTATTGGGTCGTGTTTAAGCTCCAACTTCCCCGCTGGCGAGCCTCGAAGGGGACGCTTCGGGCCTTCGGCCCTACGCGGAGCTCGGCCTTCGGCCTTCGCTAGCCTCGACGCTTCGCCGTCGGGCCGTCGGCCCGCCGGCGCCGCTTATTAAGACAGTTGACGTGTTGCCGGTTCGCTTTATAACTTTTCCCGTTATTTTTGTTGTTATTAATATAAAGAAGATTTCTTTTCCAAAGGGGAAAGTTAATGCGGTTGTACTTCCGCTTTTGGCCGCACTCTCGCAGCTCGGCCTTCGGCCTCGCGTGCTTGGGCGTTCCAATGGGACGCTCCGTGCCTTCGGCCCTACGCGGAGCTCGGCCTTCGGCCTCCGCTGGGTTTCGAAGCTCAGCGTCGGGCCTTCGGCCCGCCGCTTCGCTTATTAAGACAGTTAACTTGTAATTGGTTCGCTCTATAAATGCACTTTTCCCGTTACTTTTAGTATAAAGAATATTTGTTTTCCAAAGGGGAAAAGTAATGCGGTTGTACTTCCGCTTTAGGCCGCACTCTCGCAGCTCGGCCTTCGGCCTCGCGTGCTTGGGCAATCCAATGGGACGCTCCGGGCCTTCGGCCCTACGCGGAGCTCGGCCTTCGGCCTTCGCTGGGTTTCGAAGCTCAGCGTCGGGCCGTCGGCCCGCCGCTTCGCGTATTAAGACAGTTAACTTGTTGTCGGTTCGCTTTAATCACTTTTCCCGTTATTTTTGTTGTTATTAATATAAAGATTATTTGTTTTCCAAAGGGGAAAAGTGATGCGATTGTACTTCCGCTTTGGGCCGCACTCTCGCAGCTCGGCCTTCGGCCTCGCGTGCTTGGGCGATCCAATGGGACGCTCCGGGCCTTCGGCCCTACGCGGAGCTCGGCCTTCGGCCTTCGCTGGGTTTCGAAGCTCAGCGTCGGGCCTTCGGCCCGCCGCTTCGCTTATTAAGACACTCGGGGAGGGTTGGTTTCGCTTCGGGAGTAGTGCGGGAAGTTGGAGCTTAAACACGACCCAATAGTAAAAGTGTCTTGACGAGCTCACGTCGGGCCTACGGCCTTCGGCCTTCGGCCCGCCGTTTCGCTTGTCTAAGACACTTTTCCTATTGGGTCGTGTTTAAGCTCCAACTTCCCCCTCTCAGGTGACGCTTCGGGCCTTCGGCCCTACGCGGAGCTCGGCCTTCGGCCTTCGCTAGCCTCGACGCGTCGCCGTCGGGCCTTCGGCCCGCCGGCTCCGCTTATCAAGACAGTTGACTTCTTGGAACGCTTGGGAGCACCGTACGCACGCAGCTCGGCCTTCGGCCTCGCTTTTAGTTACTGGGGTTGCACGCTTGGGGGTCGGGGTGAAGGCTCCGGGCCTTCGGCCCTCCGCCGGGGTCGGCCTTCGGCCTCCCGCCTGAAGCTCGCCCTTCGGGCTCGCTTAAGACAGTTTTTATATAGGTTTTCGCTTTGTTCCTCACTCCCGCAGCTCGGCCTTCGGCCTCGCTCAAAATTACTGGGGTAGGGGCGCGCCTGGCCACTCGGGGTGAAGCTCCGGGCCTGTCGGCCCGTCGCGGGGTCGGCCTTCGGCCTCCCGGCCTGAAGCTCGCCCTTCGGGCTCGCTTAACCTACTCGAAAATTTGATTTGCCCCTGTCCGCCGCCATTTTGGATTTTTCCAAAACTTTTTTTTACATGGTAATCTCGGGCCCCCCAGGCTCGCCGCATGCCAAATCTCAGCGCGCTCGGACCAACTTGAAAAAAAAAAAAAAAAAAGTCGGCCATTTTGAAAATTTTTTGATGCAGTTTTTTTTCTCTCGGGGTCCTCTATGACATTTGGTCGAGCACCCCCCACCTATCGCGCACCGTTTCAGAGTTGCCATACAAAACTAAAGTGGCCATTTTTTCCGCCATCTTGGATTTTTTCAAAATTTTTTTTTTCCATAGGCATCTAGAGCGGCCCGAGATTCCGTGACCAAAATTTCAGCGCGCTAGGATCAACTTGAAAATTGTCCGCCATTTTGAATCCGCCATTTTGAAAAAAAAAATGGCGGCTCTAGAAACTGCCCAGGGTCCTCTATGGCATTTGGTCGAGCACCCCCCCACTAAGTCTTACCGTTTAGCCGGGCTCTTGTGCAGGTTTTTGGTCTTCCATCAGATCGAAAAATCCATATTTTTCTGGACCTACAAATTCCGAGCTCTATACGAATCAATTTTTTTTTTCCACATAAACCCCACAGTTTCCAAATAAAACATATATATTAGAAATCAGTGGTTTTGCAGCTATATATATTATTAACTAGTATGTTGCTTTGTGCGCGGGGCCCGAGGGCCCCGCGGTAGGCGTGTAGTTTGTTGTTTTGTTGTTTGTCATGTTGTGTATGTTGGTGTTAATGAGTTGTTGTAGTTGGTGCTGTTGTTTAGGTGTAAAAGTTTGTTTTCCAAAGGGAAAAGGTAAAGCAGTTAGAGTTTTGCTTGGTACTGGTGTGCGTGGTACTGTTGTTTTGTAGTTGGTACTGTTCTTTATGTTGTTGTTGTTGTAGTGTTTGTTGTTGTTGCTGTTGATCAGGTGTAAAAGTTTGTGTTTTCCAAAGGGAAAAGGTAAAGCAGTTGTACTTTGCTTGCAAGGAATGGTCCGCGTGCGAGCACGCACTCCCGCAGCTCGGCCTTCGGCCTCGCGTGCCTGGGCGATCCAATGGGACGCTCCGGGCCTTCGGCCCTACGCGGAGCTCGGCCTTCGGCCTTCGCAATATAGTTACTTTGGGGGTTGAAGGGAAGTTGGAGCTTAAACACGACCCAATAGTAAAAGTGTCTTGACAAGCTCACGTCGGGCCTACGGCCTTCGGCCTCCGGCCCGCCGTTTCGCTTGTCTAAGACACTTTTACTATTGGGTCGTGTTTAAGCTCCAACTTCCCCGCTGGCGAGCCTCGAAGGGGACGCTTCGGGCCTTCGGCCCTACGCGGAGCTCGGCCTTCGGCCTTCGCTAGCCTCGACGCTTCGCCGTCGGGCCTTCGGCCCGCCGGCTCCGCTTATTAAGACAGTTGACTTGTTGCCGGTTCGCTTTATAACTTTTCCCGTTATTTTTGTTGTTATTAATATAAAGAAGTTTTCTTTTCCAAAGGGGAAAGTTAATGCGGTTTGTACTTCCGCTTTGGGCCGCACTCTCGCAGCTCGGCCTTCGGCCTCGCGTGCTTGGGCATTCCAATGGGACGCTCCGTGCCTTCGGCCCTACGCGGAGCTCGGCCTTCGGCCTTCGCTGGGTTTCGAAGCTCAGCGTCGGGCCTTCGCCCCGCCGCTTCGCTTATTACGACAGTTAACTTGTAATTGGTTCGCTCTATCAATGCACTTTTCCCGTTGTTTTTAGTATAAAGAATATTTGTTTTCCAAAGGGGAAAAGTAATGCGATTGTACTTCCGCTTTGGGCCGCACTCTCGCAGCTCGGCCTTCGGCCTCGCGTGCTTGGGCGATCCGATGGGACGCTCCGGGCCTTCGGCCCTACGCGGAGCTCGGCCTTCGGCCTTCGCTGGGTTTCGAAGCTCAGCGTCGGGCCTTCGGCCCGCCGCTTCGCTTATTAAGACAGTTAACTTGTTGTCGGTTCGCTTTATCACTTTTCCCGTTATTTTTGTTGTTATTAATATAAAGATTATTTGTTTTCCAAAGGGGAAATGTGATGCGATTGTACTTCCACTTTGGGCCGCACTCTCGCAGCTCGGCCTTCGGCCTCGCGTGCTTGGGCGATCCAATGGGACGCTCCGGGCCTTCGGCCCTACGCGGAGCTCGGCCTGCGGCCTTCGCTGGGTTTCGAAGCTCAGCGTCGGGCCTTCGGCCCGCCGCGTCGCTTATTAAGACACTCGGGGAGGGTTGGTTTCGCTTCGGGAGTAGTGCGGGAAGTTGGAGCTTAAACACGACCCAATAGGAAAAGTGTCTTAGACAAGCGAAACGGCGGGCCGAAGGCCGAAGGCTAGATCAATTTCCCCCTCTCAGGTGACGCTTCGGGCCTTCGGCCCTACGCGGAGCTCGGCCTTCGGCCTTCGCTGGCCTCGACGCGTCGCCGTCGGGCCTTCGGCCCGCCGGCTCCGCTTATCAAGACAGTTGACTTCTTGGAACGCTTCGGAGCACCGTATGCACGCAGCTCGGCCTTCGGCCTCGCTTTAAATTACTGGGGGTTGCACGCTTGGGGGTCGGGGTGAAGGCTCCGGGCCTTCGGCCCTCCGCAGGGGTCGGCCTTCGGCCTCCCGGCCTGAAGCTCGCCCTTCGGGCTCGCTTAAGACAGTTTTTATATAGGATTTCGCTTTGTTCCTCACTCCCGCAGCTCGGCCTTCGGCCTCGCTCAAAATTACTGGGGGTAGGGCGCGCCTGGCCACTCGGGGTGAAGCTCCGGGCCTGTCGGCCCGTCGCGGGGTCGGCCTTCGGCCTCCCGGCCTGAAGCTCGCCCTTCGGGCTCGCTTAACCTACTCGAAAATTTGATTTGCCCCTGTCCGCCGCCATTTTGGATTTTTCCAAAATTTTTTTTTCACATGGTAATCTCGGGCCCCCAGGCTCGCCGCATGCCAAATCTCAGCGCGCTCGGACCAACTTGAAAAAAAAAAAAAAAAAAAGTCGGCCATTTTGAAAATTTTTTGATGCAGTTTTTTTTCTCTCGGGGCCCTCTATGACATTTGGTCGAGCACCCCCCACCCATCGCGCACCGTTTCAGAGTTGCCATACAAAACTAAAGTGGCCATTTTTTCCGCCATTTTGGATTTTTTCAAAATTTTTTTTTTCATAGGCATCTAGAGGGCCCCGAGATTCCGTGACCAAAATTTCAGCGCGCTAGGACCGTTTTGAAAATTGGCCGCCATTTTGAATCCGCCATTTTGAAAAAAAAATGGCGGCTCTAGAAACTGCCCAGTGTCCTCTATGACATTTGGTCGAGCACCCCCCCTCTAACTCTCACCGTTTAGCCGGGCTCTTATGCAGGTTTTTGGTCTTCCATGAGATCGAAAAATCCATATTTTTCTGGACCTACAAATTCCGAGCTCTATACGAATCAATTTTTTTTTTCCACCTAAACCCCACAGTTTCCAAATAAAACATATATATTAGAAATCAGTCGGTTTGCAGCTATATATATTATTAACTAGTATGTTGCTTTGTGCGCGGGGCCCGAGGGCCCCGCGGTAGTCGTGTAGTTTGTTGTTTTGTTGTTTGTCATGTTGTTTATGTTGTTGTTGATGTTGTTGTTGATGTGTTGTTGTTTTAGGTGCCGTTGTTTGAGTGTAAAAGTTTGTTTTCCAAATGGAAAAGGTAAAGCAGTTGTACTTTTGCTTGCAAGGAATGGTCCGCGTGCGAGCACGCACTCCCGCAGCTCGGCCTTCGGCCTCGCGTGCCTGGGCGATCCAATGGGACGCTCCGGGCCTTCGGCCCTACGCGGAGCTCGGCCTTCGGCCTTCGCAATATAGTTACTTTGGGGGTTGAAGGGAAGTTGGAGCTTAAACACGACCCAATAGTAAAAGTGTCTTGACAAGCTCACGTCGGGCCTACGGCCTTCGGCCTCCGGCCCGCCGTTTCGCTTGTCTAAGACACTTTTACTATTGGGTCGTGTTTAAGCTCCAACTTCCCCGCTGGCGAGCCTCGAAGGGGACGCTTCGGGCCTTCGGCCCTACGCGGAGCTCGGCCTTCGGCCTTCGCTAGCCTCGACGCTTCGCCGTCGGGCCTTCGGCCCGCCGGCTCCGCTTATTAAGACAGTTGACTTGTTGCCGGTTCGCTTTATAACTTTTCCCGTTTTTTTTGTTGTTATTAATATAAAGAAGATTTTCTTTTCCAAAGGGAAAAGTTAATGCGGTTGTACTTCCGCTTCGGGCCGCACTCTCGCAGCTCGGCCTTCGGCCTCGCGTGCTTGGGCGTTCCAATGGGACGCTCCGTGCCTTCGGCCCTACGCGGAGCTCGGCCTTCGGCCTTCGCTGGGTTTCGAAGCTCAGCGTCGGGCCTTCGGCCCGCCGCTTCGCTTATTAAGACAGTTAACTTGTAATTGGTTCGCTCTATAAATGCACTTTTCCCGTTATTTTTAGTATAAAGAATATTTGTTTTCCAAAGGGGAAAAGTAATGCGGTTGTACTTCCGCTTTGGGCCGCACTCTCGCAGCTCGGCCTTCGGCCTCGCGTGCTTGGGCAATCCAATGGGACGCTCCGGGCCTTCGGCCCTACGCGGAGCTCGGCCTTCGGCCTTCGCTGGGTTTCGAAGCTCAGCGTCGGGCCTTCGGCCCGCCGCTTCGCTTATTAAGACACTCGGGGAGGATTGGTTTCGCTTCGGGAGTAGTGCGGGAAGTTGGAGCTTAAACACGACCCAATAGTAAAAGTGTCTTGACAAGCTCACGTCGGGCCTACGGCCTTCGGCCTTCGGCCCGCCGTTTCGCTTGTCTAAGACACTTTTCCTATTGGGTCGTGTTTAAGCTCCAACTTCCCCCTCTCAGGTGACGCTTCGGGCCTTCGGCCCTACGCGGAGCTCGGCCTTCGGCCTTCGCTAGCCTCGACGCGTCGCCGTCGGGCCTTCGGCCCGCCGGCTCCGCTTATCAAGACCGTCGACTTGGTAGAACGCTTTGGAACACCTTATGCACGCAGCTCGGCCTTCGGCCTCGCTTTAAATTACTTGGTGGTTGCACGCTTGGGGGTCGGGGTGAAGGCTCCGGGCCTTCGGCCCTCCGCCGGGGTCGGCCTTCGGCCTCCCAGCCTGAAGCTCGCCCTTCGGGCTCGCTTAAGACAGTTTTTATATAGGTTTGCGCTTTGTTCCTCACTCCCGCAGCTCGGCCTTCGGCCTCGCTCAAAATTACTGGCGGTAGGGCGCGCCTGGCCACTCGGGCTGAAGCTCCGGGCCTGTCGGCCCGTCGCGGGGTCGGCCTTCGGCCTCCCGGCCTGAAGCTCGCCCTTCGGGCTCGCTTAACCTACTCGAAAATTTGATTTGCCCCTATCCGCCGCCATTTTGGATTTTTCCAAAAATTTTTTTTCACACGGTAATCTCGGGCCCCCAGGCTCGCCGCATGCCAAATCTCAGCGCGCTCGGACCAACTTGAAAAAAAAAAAAAAAAAAAAGTCGGCCATTTTTAAAATTTTTTGATGCAGTTTTTTTTCTCTCGAGGCCCTCTATGACATTTGGTCGAGCACCCCCCACCTATCGCGCACCGTTTCAGAGTTGCCATACAAAACTAAAGTGGCCATTTTTTCCGCCATCTTGGATTTTTCCAAAATTTTTTTTTTCTCATACGAACCTAGAGGGGCCCGAGATTCCGTGACCAAAATTTCAGCGCGCTAGGACCATTTTGAAAATCGTCCGCCATTTTGAATCCGCCATTTTGAAAAAAAAAATGGTGGCTCTAGAAACTGCCCAGGGTCCTCTATGACATTTGGTCGAGCACCCCCCCACTAAGTCTTACCGTTTAGCCAGGCTCTTACGCAGAATCGTCGTCTTCCACTTGTCCGAAAAATCCATATTTTTCTGGACCTACAAATTCCGAGCTCTATACGAATCAATTTTTTTTTTCCACCTAAACCCTACAGTCTCCAAATAAAACATATACATTAGAAATCAGTGGTTTTGCAGCTATATATATATTAAACTAGTATGTTGCTTTGTGCGCGGGGCCCGAGGGCCCCGCGGTAGTCGTGATATATATTAAATAACAAAAGAGTATTTACATACCTACTAAACTTTGGTGTTTTTAAAACGGCCGATCACCAACAACCAACAACAACTATATTATTATTATTATAACACGTATAATATATGCACCATAACATACACTTCACAACATGTTCAACAGAAATAGGAACTTTTAACACATTCACTGCCAGACGAAAAACGGCAAGCTACCCCAGGATCCGGGCAATATATATAAGAAATATTAGTAAATAGAAATTATAAGTAAGTAGTAACAAACACCCCAAAACGCGTATGCAACGTCTTGTGTACCACATGCCTTACGATGTGCAGAAATGCTTTAAGCAACCACAGTTGCTGTGTTTGTACTTACAATTTTCCGTCACATGGTTTGTTCGCTAATCCTGGATAATACACAGTGATTTAATGCATTTTATTGTTTATTAATGTCATTTAATAATCGAACTATTTAATGACTATAGGTTGCTCAAGATATATTTGGTAATCATAGAAATCTAGGGCATTAAAATAGGAAACACGCCAAAAATCTACAGAGTTATTGGTTTGAAGTGAGATTTTATGGTCATCAATATTAAGTAGGTCTAAAATATATTTTTAATCTAATAGACCAATAAACGCGGAGTAATTTAATATATAATATTAACAGAAATATGTAAATTTGAATAATTACGGCAATTTAAAACACGCAGCAACTATTAACACACGCACTTTCCCGAACAACTTGCAAAGTAACATAGATAAAAAATACTGTGGTTATGTCTATGTGGTTGAAACATTTTTTTAATATTGTCACGTTGGTATTCTGTGTTTAATAAATGTTTACACCATATCTGTGCAGCCCTTCACAGATAAGAAATAAAAAACCGCATACACTCCGTTCGCAACTCGAGTTGCGACGATCATTTTAGAGGTGCGAAATGTTGAAACCTTAGTTGCTGGAATCATGTGAGTGGCTAATACCGTTCGAGAAATGGGTCCCTGCTGCCATTCTGATAATATTTTTTAAAACATTCTCTCTATCTGTCTACAGCCCTCACGCAGCGCAGCGCCTGAGGCCGATTTCGATCCTTTCGGTCTCGACCGGTTCCTCAGCGAGGCCAAGCGCGCCGACAAGGGCGGCCGCAAGCGCGACCACGAGCGCCAGGACCATCCCTCCCAGCACCAGAAACGACGTCGCGACTGATCAGGTACTCCACATTACACTCGAGGCTGATTTGGATTTGTTCGGCCTCGACCGGACCTTCAACGAGGCTAAGGAAGGCCGCGTAAGCCAAAGAACCTCGGCTGTACAGTTAACATAGGACGGGGAAGGAAGTTTAAATTTCGGGGAAGGTTTTTTTTTATTTTTTTATTCAGAAACAAACAGTCATTCAATAACATTGAACAGTAGATTAAGCAGCAGTAAATTGACCTATAGTTTCCTTAATTTACATATCAAAATACGAAGCTAATGCACTTTTTGAATACAAAAATATCGTATATAAATGCAAACAATTTTTACAATACTTTAAACAAATATCTACAGCTTGCCCATATACAGTACAAGTTGATTAACACCTAAAAATAAAAGTGAACATCAAAGTCATGTGAAATTTAAGCTAAATAACAACCAAAGATGCATATATCTCAATTATTAGAAAAAAATATGCTTTTTTAGGTATTAATACATATCAATTAAAAAATTAAATCAAATTTTTCCTAACTTATAAATGAATAGTACGTTTAGAATCAAAGGGATCACCTAGTATGCAGAGATTACTTGGGCACTTATGTGTATGTGATCCCTTATTTATTCCACAGAAACGTTTTAATCATTACAAACTTGGCGAATATACAAATAAAGGTTCAGTCAGCACCCTTTGACCGCCGCAGTCGGCCATAACCGACAAAGAACACAGTATAAAATGGACCTTATTTTATTTTAATTTATTATATTAATTTTATTTATGAATATAAGATTTGTATGCCCAGCTGGCTGAATACACTGTTCTTTGAAATGTATTTGATAACATCCACTTGACTGTATTCTAACAAATAAATGATTTGATTGATTGATTGTTTAGATTAAAGTTTACTATTGCGCATTAAAAATAGCAATATCAAAAAATAAAGTAACTTATTTTTTGTTTCAGATTACGAAACTTGACTACGGTGTTCATACAATACATTATGTATTATATATACAAATAAGATGATAAGGAAGGTTGAAAATTATGTAAAATACTTAGCTTTATAATTTGTGTCCACGGCTGGCAAAAAGTCCCACTTTGTCGCTTGCCATTAAGACAAGTTTGCTTGTATCTTTATACGAATAACCGGTCAAAGCGTCCTTATGACGACTAAGTGGGACGTTTTGCCGGCCGCGGTCACATTATTTACTGTTTCACTTTGTACCAATAGAAATAGTGTTATGAATTAAATACATTTAGAATAATAGGAGTTTTTATTTAAACTGCAGTTCAGGACTAGAATAAATCTGCTTAACATTGCCTGCCATGCCAAAGTTTTGAGCTAGCTGTAACTGTGATTGACTATCAAACAGTCAGTAATGTATACATTAGCGTTTGCGTCAAATCCGGTAGTTCAGTTTTTTTGCAGATCACAAAAGGCGACAAAATGTAACTGGATTATGTGGACGATCGTCTTGGCTCGTCTCAATCGTTTTTTGTCAAGTTCTTAAATTCGTTTCTGCTTTCGTCACCCATTCTTCATTCGTCATTTTCGTGGGTAGTCCATATCTTTGGTAATCTTTGTTGTTTGTCTATTTCTCATTCCGGTATTCGTCAACATCTTTGGGCATGTTCGATGTTAGTCTATGTATAGTTTTTAGACTCACTCGTTATTTGTACTGCCGTTTTTGGTATTATTCAAAGTTGGTATTTTTATTATTTCGCCGCTTTTGGAATTTATATATTTTTTTGTTGGGCACATTCTCTATTAATCTCGTTCGACCAAGCCAGATCGATTTCTAATTTTTATCGAAATCATTAGGACTGTTTTCGAAATTGCCGAAATATATCTTTTCTCAAACATATTCCGAAATGTCGATAATCAGGAAATGAAGACATAAAGTTTCTTGTTTATGGCTCCCTACATTACTTCTTGCCCTACGCTAGGAAAGGACAAGCTACAAATATGACCAAAGATGACAAAAACTACCAGTGAAAGTGACGAATGCAGAATGAGATGAATTAAGAACTTGCCAAAAACCGAATAAGATCAACAACGAATAACGAGTGAGTCTGTGAAAACAACATAGACTAGCATGTTGACGAATACCGAAGTGACCGGAATAAACAATAGACGATCCACGAAAGTGACGAGTGAAGGATGGGTGACGAAAGCAGAACGGGACGAATTTAAGAACTTGACAAAGAACGATTGAGACGAGCCAAGACGATACCGATTATATATAATTCCTTTAAGAACAAGTTTAATAGTGTAGGGGTGTCCAAACCATTAGATCCAAGGGCCACACTACATTGATAAACTTTAGAGGACTAAAAACTTGGCCTTCGGATCTCCCACTTTCTTTCCGTGAGCCGTAGGAAAGAGAATTTGGAATACAGGTGGATTGTCAAAATAAAACCTAGCCACAGTAAATTTACTGTTATCATTTGACACATGATTAAAATTTTTAGAACGCCATTTGACTTTGATCCTTATTCTTTCACTGATATGTGTTACATATCAACACACATCAGTGAAAGAATAAGGATCAAAGTCAAATGGCGTTCTAAAAGTTTTGATCATGTGTCGAAACATGGCAGTAAATTTACTGTAGCTACAAAGTTTTCTTTGACAATCCACCTCTATTTCAAATTCTCTTTGGCCGTAGCGTGGAGACCCCCGATATACTTAAATACTTTACTCTTTGGACATCTCGCTATTTTGTCCAAGGCCAGTTCTTTACGTCTTTTGACTTATCGTTTTAATTTGACTACAGTAGGGCTAAGATGGTCGGCTCTTTATCATTAGTCACCATGCCTGTCACGTTCTAACAAGTATGTAAGTGCGAAAGTGACAGGCATAGTGACAAGTGATAAAAATGGAACCATGATACCGCCGCAGTTGCCGCACTTACCAATAAATAAACAACTGAATACCGTAGGCGATATCGCAAGCAGGCAAAGGCACGACAGCACAAACAAACGTACGAGTTATAGGAGCGACGGTATACATACGAAATAGAAGCATAACCAATGCGGCAGCGGGGCGGGTCGTCACGTACAGCGCACCTAGCAGCCAAACAATGGATTATTCTCCAGGTCGGGTAAAAATCAAAGACAGATTTATAAATACAATTTATTCAGCAAGTCACTAGGTCAATAATAAGTAATTAAAACGCAACACCAACAAATCTTAAGTCTTTGTACAAGGCATTATCGCGTTGCGCGGGGAGCAAAATCCTATTCGTATCTTAGAGCACTAAGCATTTTCATAAATAGGGAAAAAGAAAGGCTAACACTAAGTAGGGCCCTTCTTCATAATTATAATCCCTTTTTGACTATCTCTTCCCAAAAATTTTACCAATACTAACCCCTTTTAAGGGCTACTTTTACAAACATTAAAAAATTGTTTAGTATTCCTTCTAAAAATGGCTGTGTATACACTATAGGTATATTCTAAATCTTTTAAAATGAGCTAATAGATAGTGTAAAGTACTGTATTTACCTCAGTAAATCATACGTATAATGTATTTCCAACGGTTCGCCAACACAACACAAACATCGCGGTGCGACCGCTCTGCTTGCCGGTCTTACATCGACCGACTGTCAGTGACGTCACCATGACGTAAGCGTTCGAGACGTCTATACACTACAGATAGAATCTACTCAGTATTGTGTTTTAAATGGCAAACGGGAGGCGCCTAAAAAAAGGTTCAGGGCACCATATCATGTTTCTCAATTATCATCTCTATAGCCGTAGGCAGTTGATACATAATGGTACTAACTAATATCAGCAGACTATCAGGACTGCCACGTGCCTTTTGACGCGTGTCGACCGCCCTCTGCATCTTTTCATGAATCTACTGGCTAACACTATAGAGTTGAAAATTGACTAACATGAAATGTCGCCCTGAACTTTTTTCTATGGCGCTTCCCGTTTGCCATTTTAAACACGGTATTGAATAGATTCTGCTGCTCAATTGCTCAGTTCAAAAGATTTAGACTAAATACGATGAGGATCTACTATAGTTCAATACGTATCTTCTTTACGTATCGTATTTCTTTTGCTCCCCGTTCTCTAAATGTTAATCGTGGTGGTGAGAAAAAGTTCTATTTATAATTTCACCACTTTTTTATTCGGCAATAGTTTAAGATATTTTCTACCTCGTTGGTAGTCGACACAAAATAAAAGACTATCAGAACTCTTTCACATCACTATAATATATTTATACCTTAAAATTAAGGGACGAAAAATGCATGTGTTAGAAAATATATAGTAAATATACAAAAGTCTGAGCAACATATAATCTGAGTATTTTACATACAATAAAAAATGCAAAATATAGTAAAAGACCTTTAATTTTGGCTTTATTTTAAATAACATTTCAATAATTCGTTTTGCAAATTTGTTCTTTAAATTGTAAGTACGTTGCATGTTATACGAGTAGATTTTGGATCCGGAATGTTTTAAACGTTTAGAAAAAAATGGCTTCGTTACTTCATGTCTGTAAAGAGAAATAAACTAAAATAAATGGAGGAACTCGCTCTAAATACCATTTGGAACCTTTAGGCGTGAATAATTAACAAATCCATAGTTAAAAACTCAATAAAAGCGATCTAAGGTCACTTAGTTCCTTTTAGGATATATAATTCTTATTTATACAAGTAAATAACAGCACATTACATGCCTAGAGCAGTAATACAAAATCATAGATCGCAAAAATTATACTCCGAGTAACGTAAGAATTGATATTTCACAGTTGTGAAGTGACCCTTATATACAAGATGTAACAAAAATAGTGGAGATCCGTTTGAGGGCAACAGGAAAAAGTATTAAAAAAAAAAATTTTTTTGAGGCGAATTTTTTTTTTGGTGTCATTTAAGTCGGCCAACTACCCATACAAAGGCAAAAAAAAATTCGGGTAAAAAAAAAACCTTCAACTTTTTCGTTGGATACGATACCGAATATGCCCGTAACACAGATCGGCTCGGCATTGCTCCGAGCAATTATTAGAGTTGTCACAACTTGATGTCCCTGTACGTGCAAGACCACAGATAAGAAGAATTTTGACCACCCTAAATGGCCGAAAGGGATAGTACCATACATAAAGGGACAGCACGATTCATCCCTGAATCGCTGTCAAACTTCGGTTTTATAGGAAGTATTATTTCTGTACGATAGTACTATTATTTATTCTGTGCCTTAGCTTTATAATTATTTATAAGGGTCAATTTATAACTGTCAAATATCAATTCTTACGTTGCGCCGAACTAAGAACATGCGATTTAGGTTTACTACCAATCGCGTTAAAAAATTGACGTTCCCGTATAGAAAGGACTTTCTGCCCAAGGAAGTTAATGTTACTTTACACTGCTTTTAACATGGATGCGTTAATCCACGAATAAGATCATATGGACCGTATAAATCGTATAATACTTTATGCAAGACTAATTCTAAATAAAAGTAAAGTGTACGCTAAAATTTGGTGCAAAACTAAATAAAATTAATGAAATTGCGTGTATATTCTATGACAAAGAGAATCATAGAAAATGGGTTTGTGGACATTTAGGCAAGGTATTAAATATCGACACGGACAAAGTGCCAAAAATATGTATACACGACCTTATTGCCTATATATTAAAGTAGTGTGTACATATTTTTGGCACTTTGTCCATGTCGATATTTAATACCTTGGCTGTACATTTTGTTCATAATACTCGGTATTTAATTTTATGCATTAAGATATTTACGAAATACTGTAAATATGTTTTCTATAAGTAGGCCTCAAGTACTCGAATACATATTTGCACACAAAAAAAAATCACCAGTATTTGACGGAAAGTCACCATTGCTCCTTTAAAATAAGGTTGAAAATACTTACTATTATTATATATGTTTATCTATAAACCCATTGCCTTATGACACGAAGAAAAGTGTAGTACATTGCACTCAACACCATATTCGAACTACTAGAGTTCAATGCCTTACAAATGAACATGTTATTTTCTATGAAGTAGGTAATAAAAATCTTAATTATAGGTCTAAAAAGGTCTTAACCCTTTACCGCATACGAAGCCATATATGGCTGATATGATATTCAACTCTATTCACAGCTATTAAAGTTCAAATTTCATCAAATATTTAGATTACATTCAGTAAGAGAATAACTAAATTTTGACGATTAAGTACTATTACAAGACATTAGTTGTTTGTGAACTAAATTATTTTGTTATTATCTTGGATGCGTTTCAGCGGGACTGGCGGGACCTTGCTCAGCACAGGGAGGATTGGAAAGCTAGAAGCCTTTGCCCAGCAGCGGGACACACAAATAGGCTAATAAAATAAAATAAAAAAGTAATAATCTCCCTAAAAAAGTCAAAGAACGATATCATCTTTCTAAAAACCTAGTACAGTAGACGCTCGCTAATCCGGCACCCAATTATTACCCAATTCGCCGGTATGTTGGGACTGCCGGATTAGTGGATTTGTATTGGAAATAAAAGCACGAAAACAAACACGTGGCACTACCGAACAATGGAACCTCTTTTTAATCCGGCGTTTGGCTGTGTAAACTGCTGGATTATAGAGCGAGCTGTCTAAGACGCTAACAGCCAGATTACTATGCGGGCCGGATAAACGAGCGGTTACTGTATGAACTAAATCAGAAAATCAGTTTATCTTTTAACATAAAGCATTTGTAAGGCATTTCACTCTATTCGATGGCAAATTACAAATACGCTAAAATAAACACGAAATGCACTTATTCTTGAGCTAACGTTCGTAGACAAAGTCAAGTCGATGAAGTATTAGAACTGCAAAGAAGAGTTACCTGCAGAAAAACTGCTCAGATTTCTATTAACCTTTTGACCGCCAAATACGTCATATGACGCGCGCGGCTACAGCCCAATATCAACCTTCATGCGTACTGACAAGGTTCACGATTACGCGCCGCGTACGATAGGCGTGGCGTTCAAAAGGCTAAAATTGAAATAAATGCAACAAAACTT
This sequence comes from Cydia pomonella, assembly GCF_033807575.1. NCBI lineage: Eukaryota > Metazoa > Arthropoda > Insecta > Lepidoptera > Tortricidae > Cydia > Cydia pomonella. The sequence goes on from NC_084726.1 coordinate 6,913,520, forward strand.
CAATACAATCGTAGATCAGTAATATTACTGGCAGTTTTAATGCAGTTATCTCAAAACCGATGTGGAAATATTGCAGTTCAAATGCATCCTTAACTGAGGGTTGCACCGAACAGTAATAGGGTAAAACATTGCACTCCAAAAGTATCAGGCGTCCACACTTTTGTATATTTTTAGGAAAGCCAACTTAAAAATACTACAGCTGGGGAGGGGGGGCATACATTTTCTTTTGCCCCCCCTCGCGATGTCCATGATAGTGCTCCGGGTGGTTTCTTCTATTATGGTTAGTGCAACCAATTTCAAATCAAAACTATACAAATATGAGTGTCTATATTGCTAACTACACAAATTGTTTTTGTGTTTTAACGAAATCAATATGTCGAGGCAGACTTATTAGCTGTTTCTTGTAAAGATGTTTACAAGGTTTTTGTTCTATAACATTTTTATGGTTAGAAATATAGCTATATTCAGTATATATGGAATATGTGTATACTGATGATAGAGTATTAAATAAAGTTTACAAAGTTTATTTTGGGTATTACTATTACCCGGTAATATAATGCCTTTGTAACTTTAGTTTTTTCGAGTTCGATTTTGCGTTTAAACTATTTTACCAATAAAACTATATTTCGTAGTTTTCTGTTGAGTTTTATAGTTTATATTTTAAGCTAGGGAGTTATATAGTTATAATAAAATACTAAATTCGGAAAAATTTCGTACATTTTTATTAAGTGCCCTAAAGTTATTAGGACAAATGTACTTTATTTTAGAGGTTATGACAAACCTGTGTTTAAGAGCATAAACTTTGTAGTATAGTATTTCATGTAAGGTAAGGTGGGATCAGACGAACATAGTTTATTTTGCTTGGGACAAGACAAACAGTATGAGGATTCCATACAAGTGTTTGTCTTGCCTTGATGATAGTCTTACCTCACCTTACCTTACACCGATGCTGGTGATCTCGTATCGTTAAACCGTTAATGTAAGAAAGATATCGAAATGCAACATTATTCCACATGTTATGTGGAAATGCTCGTTTAGGCATGTAGCCGTTTTAGGTGTTAAAGCAGTCCTCGGGTCGTTAGTTTAGAAGTGTTGTGAGTTAGGCCTCAGTCTCAGTAGAGACTTGAAGAAAAGTTTTTTGAAGTATATGAAGCTTTGTTTTCTTAAAAACGGACTTTTTCATATTAGTTTTTTTATTTGTACGTACTACATATATGAGTGTCAGGCGTATTGTAATTTGAATAAGAGAATGTGAATTAGATTTGGATTAGGTTGGTATTCTATTTGTTCAATATCTTGGTCCAATCAAATGTGTATTTGGGTCTCACATTTTGCTTAATGAGAAAGTGGGACGCAATGCACATAGAATAAAGAAATTGGACAGGTGGAATACCACCCTTAGATATGGATCTGAACTGTTAATATCAAAAGTGACGTTTTTGGTTGAATAAATGTCACCTTTGATACAGACAGATCAGATCCATACGTATTCCAAATCTAATTCACATTCTCGTGTTAAAATTAGAATACGTCTGTGTGTCACCACAAACTGTCGCACGGTAGATAGATCGCCTATTCTAACTGCATGAATAAGAAAGAGACGGGCATGTTATCTCGGGCGTGAGATACTGTCACGGTGTGCTCGTGTTAGGTCGCGGCCTGGACGCACGCGGCGCGCGGTTCCGATGTATAGACTAATGAACCTGGGGGCCTACCGCGAAAATCGAAATTAGTAAATTGCGGGGATCTTTCTCTATTACTCTTACTAAGAAGTAATTAGAGTGACAGAGACAAATGTCCGCAATTGCCGAAGTTCGATATTCGCGGTAGGCCCCCTGTTCGAGACGACAGCGGCGGGCGTCCAGTGCGGTGAGGTCGGAGCGGAGCGGGCCCGGCTCCCTACACTAGTGTGTGTGCGCGCTCAGTCGGCGTGGCGCGCGCGGCGGCGGCGCACCTCGGGCGCGCGCGCGTCGCCGCCGGCCGCCGCGCCGCCCGACTCCTCCGACGAACTCTGCAATGGGTACATCTGTTTCAAAATTACCTTTATAAAATAACCACGACTATTGGGAGCGTGCACGACTGTCACGCAACCTAGTGTCCGCAAGTCTAGGGGAAAACGTCAATTCACTACATCTTATAAAACTACTCCAAAACTAAAAACTACTGAACGGATTTCCATACGACTTTCATCTATCAATAGAGTGATTCTTGAGGAAGGCTTAAGTATATAACTTGTTAAGATTTTGTGTAAATTGCTTGAAATATAACGATGTTGTTGGAAAAAATCACGCTGGCTAGGAGCTTTAATCGAAAACGCTGCCTAATCCGTTTGAGCTATAACAACACAATGTATGGTGGGGTTGTTTCTCATTCATAGGTCTACAAAAAAGTCCACGATGTTAAATGTCTATCTTTTTAGGATAACTTACTATATCCATTCTTAACTTCTAGAAAAAGATCACGTAATATGTGACATTTGCAAAGCTATTTACATGGATACATTATTAACAATTATTAAAATAAATACGTTAGTGATATTAAGCATTTCATATAGCTTACAATGGTCCCTTACACCATACAATTTAAATGAATATTTCAGGAGTAATCTTAAATTAAAGTTTCATTTCGAGCCATATAATTGTACGAAATGTTAAAGACGCTATCCGCAGTTAGTTCAAATTTTTACCACCTTATACACTGGGATCGCTTTACTTACCCCCACCATGCACTCCGCACGGTCCCAATACAAGGTGGCCAAAAAACATGTGCATTCCCGTTGCCAGGAAGGTTTTGGGCTTATACTGAGCAACTTTTACTGTGGGACCAACCCCGAGATCGCGAAAAATAAATTTTACCCTCCCATAGAAAATGGACCAGCTAAAATGTATGAAACAGCCAGAATTTTTATTCACGATTTCGGGGTTGATCCCACAGTAAAAGTTGCTCAGTATAAGCCCAAAACCTCCCTGGCAATGGGAATGCACATATTTTTTGGCCACTGTATATAGAGACTGCATTGTTACAAAAACTCGCAGTGTGTAGAGTCAGACCAAGTTAAGTAGTAAGGTAGCGATTTTGACAGCCCAGCCTGTGCAAGTGTTAAGTAAACGTCATAATTTCACTTGCACTCTCTGGGCTGTCAAAATCGCTGCCGACTTATCTTGGACTGACTCTAGATACCTACTCGCGTTGCAAAGTTTACCGCAACAGGACAGTTAAAAATCGTTAGTGCCATCTTTAAGATCCAACGGATTACCAACTCTATCTCTATAAACAATAGACTAGAACAAGTCAAATAATAGATAAAAGGCGTGAACCTGACTACCTGAAGAATGGTAATTTATAGGAGAACCATTTTTCTCAAAAATTTACGTCAAAGTCGACTTTACCGTTTTTTACTTGGATCGTCGTCGGCAACGGGTTAAAGTCGATAAGTCTTCTTCTTCATCTTGGTGCAGTACACTGGCTGGCATTCCGCAGGGTGGTGTGCTGTCCCCTTACTATTTTCTATTTTCATTGATTCTAATCTCCTTTCTTCTTATCATCTCTATGCCGACGACCTCCAAATCTACTCACAAGGCCTGCTAGACGATTTATCCCATCTTGTACATTCCACTAACACCGACTTAGAACGCATTTCTGAATGGGGCTCTTGCTATGGTTTAAAGGTTAATCCATCCAAAACTCAAGTAATTATCATTGGCAGCCCAAGAAGCATAGCAAGAGTCGATTTCGATAATTTGCCTGGGGTTCTGTTCGATGGGGTACTGATTCCTTTCTCTAACCAGGTCAAAAATCTGAGCGTAATCATTGATCGTACTCTTTCTTGGATTCCCCAGATCAGTGAGGTGAGCAGAAAGATCTTTACTGCGATTGGTTCCCTACGTCGGCTTCGTAACTTCCTGCCTCTAAAATTGCGTTTGCTCAGTCTCTCCTTCTGCCTATGCTGATATCTGCTATTTAGACCTTACTGAAGAGCAATTGAACAAACTCGAACGACATCAAAACGTGTGCATTACGGGTTGCGCAAATTCGATCATATTTCAAGCTTTCGTTTACAGCTCAAATGGTTACCCATCCGATTCCGTAGCAACACACGTATTCTTTCCCTCCTGTATGCCACCCTGTTTCACCCCAACACTCTTTGTTATCTTAAAAAAAAAAAATATAGGACATTATTACACAAATTGACTAAGTCCCACGGTAAGCTCAATAAGGCTTGTGTTGAGGGTACTTAGACAATGATATATATAATATATAAATATTTATAAATACATAAATACGTAGAAAACATCCATGACTCAGGAACAAATATCCATGCTCAACACACGAATAAATGCCCTTACCAGGATTTGAACCCGGGACCATCAGCTTCGTAGGCAGGGTCACTACCCACTAGGCCAAACTGGTTGTCTTAAAGCCCGGTTTAAATTTCTTTCATCGCTTAGATGCTCTCAAAATCGGCTACTTGTTCCCCCTCCTTCTTCTTCAAAATTTTACAACAACTCTTTTAGTTTCCGTGCTGTCCGGCTGTGGAATAATCTACCCATTGATATTAGACGTACTAAATCACTACCCATTTTTAAAAACCTATTAAAAGAACATTATCTGTCCATTTCATGAAGGTCCTATATTCTTTTAAACTCCTTGTCGTTGTTATGGCTTCCTTTGTCATTTAGGTGTATATATGTAGTCTGTCTGTCCTAACTTTATATGTGTAGTATATGTATTATATTGTATTATCTACTTTATCTTTATTTTGCACTACCCGTTGACTTCGCTTCGTTCGCTATCTCACTATCTGAAGGTTGTCTGGAAGTGATCGCTGTTTAGCGATAAGTCCGCCTGTTGTTACCTACCAATTTATGCATTTTCTCAATTTCTGTCTTTTTTATGTAGTGTGCAATAAAGAATTTTATTATTATTATTACCGTTTAAAAAATAAGTCGCGAAGTACGTAGTCTATGGTCAGTCAAAAATTAAAAAGTTAAAACATTGCAGTCTCGATTTCAGAACTACGATGGTCCCGGGTTCAAATCCTGGTAAGGGCATTTATCTGTGTAATGAGCACGAATATTTGTCATGGATGTTTTCTATGTATTAAGTTTTCTATATATTATACATAAATCGTTGTCCAAGTACCTACAACACAAACCTTATTCAGCTTACTTTGAAACTTAGTCAATTTATATAATAATGCCCTATAATATATATTATTAATAGCTTTTACTTTTTCTGTGCAAGTAGCTACTTCCGAGCCTCGACAATAATGTACTATTGTTTATTATCTATTGTTCATAGTGATACGAGTCGACAATCCATTGAACCTTCAAGATGGTTCTATTGACTTTTTACTACATGCTTCAGTACCGTATGTTGCGGTAAACCTAAGATTCGCTTTGTATTCTTAAGTATGCTGTGAACTGGATTACCCAAAAAGAACATCCAAACATTACGGCACCGAGTTAAGGAATAAAAACCAACAAAAATCTTAATTATAGGTACTCACATCGCTGGGTGAATTCTTCTCAGCATCGCTGTCAGCGCCGGACGGCGCGTCGTCTACAATATCTTCGTTTATCAACTCTTCCTGCAGCAAAAATATACAAATATATTGTCATTTTTATAGTTACCAAAAATATATTATTTGTTAACTTATACTCTCTTGTTACGTATTTAGAACATCACATACATACAATTTCCTTAACAAAATATACATTTCCCAAAAAGAAAAACAATAGTTATACAGTATGTTTAAATAAACATTACCTGCAATAATTTACGGGGTGTATATATAAGTCATACTGAGCAACTTTTACTATGGGACAAACCCCGAAAAAAAAAATTTACTTTCCCATAGAAAATGTCAAGGTCAGACAGAAAATTTGACGTGACCTCCCCTGCAAAAATCGGCACTGTTTTGTACAGAAAATTACAGACAAGGCGTCTGCGGTTGGTTAAATGCTCTAAGGTTTAAGGGCGCACACGAAAATTTTTTGGCCTTTGTATGGAGGGAGGGTTGGCCGACTAGGAGGACCTGCCCCATAGAAAAAAATTTTTTTTTCTTCTACTTAGAACAAGATACCGAATATGTTTAAACTCCGACGATCTCCACTATTTTTGTTACAAGTACATATATAATGGTTAGTGATGATCAAAAGATATACCACTATCGACTAGAGTTTCGTTTTGGTGTTGTATTTTATGCAAACAAGAGTAACATCCGTCCGTGTTTTTAAATGAGTGTGACATGATCCGAAAAGACCAACGTCAAAGTTTTTCTAGTTCGTCATCGGACGTATTGTACGTGACCGGAACGACCTAAGGATAACTGACCCCCCTGCATAGAAGTTTGTTTGTGGTCAAGTCAGAGTCAGGTCAGTCAGGTCAAGTGTGTGGGCAAGTATCTCTGCAGCTGCCACACACGTACCTGCTCGTCGTCGGACTTGCCGCCGGCGTCGCCGCTGGCCCTCGCGTGCGCGGCGGGCACGAAGTCCTTGCGCCGCACGGGGTACAGCACGTCGCTCAGGCACACCAACACCTGCACACGTACCTGCTCGTCGTCGGACTTGCCGCCGGCGTCGCCGCTGGCCCTCGCGTGCGCGGCGGGCACGAAGTCCTTGCGCCGCACGGGGGTACAGCACGTCGCTCAGGCACACCAACACCTGCACACGTACCTGCTCGTCGTCGGACTTGCCGCCGGCGTCGCCGCTGGCCCTCGCGTGCGCGGCGGGCACGAAGTCCTTGCGCCGCACGGGGTACAGCACGTCGCTCAGGCACACCAACACCTGCACACGTACCTGCTCGTCGTCGGACTTGCCGCCGGCGTCGCCGCTGGCCCTCGCGTGCGCGGCGGGCACGAAGTCCTTGCGCCGCACGGGGTACAGCACGTCGCTCAGGCACACCAACACCTGCACACGTACCTGCTCGTCGTCGGACTTGCCGCCGGCGTCGCCGCTGGCCCTCGCGTGCGCGGCGGGCACGAAGTCCTTGCGCCGCACGGGGTACAGCACGTCGCTCAGGCACACCAACACCTGCACACGTACCTGCTCGTCGTCGGACTTGCCGCCGGCGTCGCCGCTGGCCCTCGCGTGCGCGGCGGGCACGAAGTCCTTGCGCCGCACGGGGTACAGCACGTCGCTCAGGCACACCAACACCTGCACACGTACCTGCTCGTCGTCGGACTTGCCGCCGGCGTCGCCGCTGGCCCTCGCGTGCGCGGCGGGCACGAAGTCCTTGCGCCGCACGGGGTACAGCACGTCGCTCAGGCACACCAACACCTGCACACGTACCTGCTCGTCGTCGGACTTGCCGCCGGCGTCGCCGCTGGCCCTCGCGTGCGCGGCGGGCACGAAGTCCTTGCGCCGCACGGGGTACAGCACGTCGCTCAGGCACACCAACACCTGCACACGTACCTGCTCGTCGTCGGACTTGCCGCCGGCGTCGCCGCTGGCCCTCGCGTGCGCGGCGGGCACGAAGTCCTTGCGCCGCACGGGGTACAGCACGTCGCTCAGGCACACCAACACCTGCACACGTACCTGCTCGTCGTCGGACTTGCCGCCGGCGTCGCCGCTGGCCCTCGCGTGCGCGGCGGGCACGAAGTCCTTGCGCCGCACGGGGTACAGCACGTCGCTCAGGCACACCAACACCTGCACACGTACCTGCTCGTCGTCGGACTTGCCGCCGGCGTCGCCGCTGGCCCTCGCGTGCGCGGCGGGCACGAAGTCCTTGCGCCGCACGGGGTACAGCACGTCGCTCAGGCACACCAACACCTGCACACGTACCTGCTCGTCGTCGGACTTGCCGCCGGCGTCGCCGCTGGCCCTCGCGTGCGCGGCGGGCACGAAGTCCTTGCGCCGCACGGGGTACAGCACGTCGATCAGGCACACCAACACCTGCACACACCACGCAAGGTCTGTTACTAGTCCACAAAGTGGGAATCCATATACTATATCCTCCTTATTCATAAATGTCTACTAAAGTTAACAAGCCGCTAATAATCGTTTGTCCCTTTCCGACGTATTGGTATGATGGAAAGGGACAAACGATTATTAGCGGCATGTTAACTTTAGTAGACGTTTATGAATAAGGGGGTATATGTATACATAAAACGGTTAGAACTCTTTTATAAATATATACACTATAATTTGTTTCAAGAAATCTAGTCATTAGGTTGTTATCTTTAGAGAATTTAGTCATATTATAAACCTAATTCAGTAAATATAAAATACAACACGACCATTTTTAACATAAAAATAACTTGATAAAGAAACATATTATTTCAAACAATAACTTATAAACGAAAAAAAGCATTTTTATTCAACCAGAAAACATAGTACTTCAACCAAACTAACAAGATTTAAATTACCTAAGATATCAAGGCCCAATTTGAAAAAGAGCTTAACTGTATTTACTTGAAAATCCAACCCTATTCATTAATTACATGAGGGGTTCAAGGGGGGGAGGCGGTCTAGCCGAATCTCACTTGTCGGCAAATACCACGTAATTTTGTTTAGGCAAAAAAAAAAAATGAGAAAAAATCGTTTGGGTCAAGGTTCGATCGAGGTTTTAATTAATTAGTAATTTAATTCTATAATACTTCGACGTACAATAACTTGCTGGTGGTGATAATTTAGACAACACTAGCGACCCGGCCTTCAAATGGGTTACACAAAATCTTAACAAATTATGTACCTGAACCTTCCTCAAAATTGACTCTATTGATAGGTTGACACCGCTTGAATCTGTTCAGCAGTTTTTGAGTCTATCGCGAACATAGAGACAGACAGACAGACGCGACGAGGGACTTTATTTTATAAGATGTACATACCAGCCCAAGCAGTGCCCCAATGAAAATAGTAGCGACAGCGAAGATCAGGTACGAGCCCCACGTCGGCAGCCCGTACGTCTCCATCAGCATGTTGTGAACACTCTGTTAAAACAAAAAAAAACTTTATTCATAAATCTCCTAATCCATCTAATACTATTGCGCCACTGCGTCGCATTTGCGACACATACAATAAAAGCCTCGTCTCAGTCGACATCTTTAACACTACAAAAATTAAATTTAAAAAGCAAATCCTTGGAATAATCCCAGAAGACTGATAGTTAATAAGTCACATCATATGTTAATTAGATTACCTTTTCTTTTCCTTGCAAAAATATAAATCCAATAATTGTTATTTGTAAAATAGCCTTTACACATAAGATGCTATAATTTGTTAGTTTTTGTTTACTAACATGCAATATTTTGTGCCAATAGAAAATAGATATTCATATCATAATTAGAATAAGTAAACTGAACTGGACTGTGTATCTCGGTGAGGACTGTCGTGGAGGAAAATGCATGTTTTACGTGTAAGTTAGTTTTAATAGAACCTTATGTACATTTTACTCTGTTTTTTCTCCTAATAAATAAAATAAAATAAAAATAAGCACCATTTGGAGCGAGCCGGGGCCTTTCCAAGATGGAATAGGTTCTGTTTACTGCAAGTCAAGTGAAGTGACACACTACTTAAAAACTGCGCCACCAGCCCCATTGGTAGAGTTGGGGCGCCATGTTGGAACAGATCTGCTAGACGAAGCTCAGCATGGAGTCTACGTCGTGGGAGCCTTTGTATTGACTTGCTGACACTGCTTGACAGCCCCATATGGAGTGAGTCTGGAACAGGCTCTGTTTGCTGACATCGCTTCTATTGCATGAAGCTCATCATCTAGTTTATTAGGAACTCTTTTATTGAAACTGCTACTCACCCTAAGTGCTTGAGACAGCTTGAAGAACTGCACCACCAGCCCCATTTGGAGCAAGTTTGGGCCCTTCCACGATGGAACAGGCTGTTTGCCACCACCGCATCTGTTTCTCGAAGCTCAGCATCGAGTTTACTAGGAACTCTTGTATTGAAATTGGTACTCACCCTAAGTGCTTGAGACAGCTTGAAGAACTGCGCCACCAGCCCCATTTGGAGCGAGTCTGGGCCCTTCCAAGATGGAACAGGCTCTGTTTGCTGCCATCGCTTCTGCTGCACGAAGCTCAGCATCGAGTCTACGTCGCGGGGGCCCTTGTATTGACGGAATTCGCCGTCAATCACACTGGAATAAAGGAGACAATTTTCAGTACACAAGGAGTTATCAGATTGAAGTTTTTTTTTTTCAAATTTGATGAATAGAGTGTCCGGGATGAATCTTGGTCACATTAAACTTGTATTATGTTTTGAGATACCTAAAAGAGATTTGAACAGTTGCTAATAGAAAAACCTCAATTAAATTTCTATTATTATTTCTCACTAATTAATTTTAAGTTTAAAGGCCAAAATTGTGTCTTACTTAGCTTAGAGTGACATTTAAATAATACTTTGGGCCTGGTCAGAAATGGAATGGGTGACTTGGTGACGTCGATCGACACGCGCACATCGCGAGGGGCTGTTTGATAGCAGAGAGCTCCCGCCATGTTGGGGCTCGTAATTGACATACATCTTTAAAATAAGGTTTATTTTGCAGTGTGAAAAGTACTCACTGGAATATAGTAGGCAGCGCGGTGACCACGAAGCGGCCGCTGAGGCCGGGCGACTTGGTCACGTCGACGGAGGCGGCGCGCATGGCGAGGGACTGCTTGCCCGCGCGGGCCGAGAGCTCCCGCCATGTGGGAGCGAGCGCGGAGCAGGCGGGGCACCATGGCGCGTAACTGGGGAGTGGGTTAAAACTTCTTTATTTAACCTTTCATATCATATAATCAGCTTCAAACCTTGGTTGTGCTGTATAGAACAGAAAAAAATGCTCTCGATAAAAATTACTCAAAATTCAGTCAGGATTCACAAACAAGAGGTAAGTAGACTTGCTGTTAGAAGAATTTTATTATGAGCCCATATTGTCCCACTGCTGGGCAAAGGCCTCCCTCTTATTCTTCCACCTGTCTCTATCCTCGGTAGTCTCCCAGTCTCTGTCAAAAACTCGTCCCATCTCCGAACAGGTTTACCGTGAAGCTTTACCTGTGGGACCCAACGGGTGGCTGTTTTGGCCCACAGGTCATCCGGCATACGGCAGACGTGCCGAGCCCAGTCCCATTCGAGCATGTTAGAAGAAGCATTTTTAAATCACTGCGCTTACATGTGGTCTAAGTACTGTGTGTCTACTTAGGTAATCAAATAAGAAGCGTTTGTAAGGTACAGCTCATGGAATACCCCTATTTTTACAAGATAAGATAAAAAAAAGATTAAAATATGTTTATTGCACAAAAGAGGACACGGAAAAAGTATACAGCAGTTGTTTTTAGGAGTTGGTGTATAACTTGGTTGACAACAGAGTTTCCAGGAGTCCCCCCAGATGTACATTTAAAACTAAAATATATTTTTTATACTACAAGATTTAGATTTAAATCTCGTACTATACTAAGATGACAGGTAAGTGGAATGAGACATCTTAATACTTGGACCAATTTAGAAAATATAATATTAGTTTAGACCAAGCTTTGAATTTCACAGAAAATTTACTACCCCTTATAGGTATAGATAGGAATTACGCATATTAAACTTCTGAACTTTATCTTTGTGTTCCGCATTTTTTTGATTTTTCACTATTTTCACAATTGGTTAATGGTAAAATAATTCACAAGTGTCAATACCAATTTATACTTTCCCGTGGTGTTGTTTCACTGTCGTCGCATTGTTGAATTAAAGAAATAGTACAATAAGCTTCTTTAAAGGGATTGGTAACTAAAATCCATACAAACATAATTAACACTCATCATTTCAGCTGAAATTGACTTTACTGATTACATTAATAGTACCTCATCTACAATGCAATTATAATGAAACACAGAAACAGAATTACTAATTAATTCACTAAATGTTACATACCACAAAAAAAAGGTACCACATTGTCGAATGCCTTAGGGGCGCTCTAACAGGTTATTCATATGAAGGGGTCACTATCAAATTGACCTTATCGTTAAAAAACCATTTCAGCTAGATGACATAAAATTTAATAATACAGTCAGGATATAGTCAATTCAGCTGCGACGACATGAAAGTAGAATACTCAGTCAGCAAAAAGACAGTTTAGCTGGATGGCTAAGAATTAGAATGAATAAGTAGCCAAACGTCTGAAAATATAAATAGTCTATATAATTAGAATGCCCAATTCGTCGAAAGTAAAATTATTGGATTGACATGAACACAGAACAAGTTAGTAGCAAAACGTCTGGAAGTTTAATGTGTCATAATTTATAAATATTAGGTATTACCTATGAAATTGGCGTTTTGTATGGAGAAGTTTAAAGAAAATCGATTTTTCATACAATGAATTTTGCGGATTATTTTGTGATGGCATTTTCAAACCAAACAAATTTTTGCCAGTAATCTGAGACATTTTTAAGGCACATTTCCTATCTCCTATTTTTTTTAATCTGTCCCGTCAGGAAAATATACGTCATTTAAATACTCGAGCCGGTTCAGGGTGGTATTCTGAATGCATAAAACAATAAAAGTAGCAAATAATTGTATGTAAAATCGTTGTTATGTAGCGCACTAATGAAATTATTACTATTAAAATAAATAAACTATGACGTGACTAATACTTATGAACAAAAACGCCAATTTCATAGGTAATGACCCAATATGAAACAGCTAGGCTTATAAGTTATAATATTAATACGGATATTCTGACATTTTTATTAGTAACGCATACCACCTAAAAACATTGGTTTATTCCATCACACTTAAAAATAAAATTTGAAGTAATTCCTTTACTGCTAACTTGTGTTAATGTAATCGATTACATACCAATTATTCCAAATTTTAAATATTGTTTTATATAGTCTATATAGTTTTAATTCTCAAGTGTCATATTATAATACTTTACATTTGAAATCCAGACGTTTTGCTAATGGGTTGCTTGGAGTTTATTCCATTTAGCAATAAAAACATTACACAATCCAGACTTTTTGCTTCTTGACTGTTTAGCGTTCATGTCTGTTTAATATTTAAGACATTCTAATATACAAACATGTTGCTACCGGAGCATTTAGCATTTGTGTCTATTAAGAAATAATAAGACAATCAGACATTTCAGCTATATTGTCCTTTAGGGATAAGGTAAATTTGATAGTGATCCATATGAAGATTCAAGCAAATTTCGTCCTTATGGTAAGAGAGAAAGAGGTACCTTTTGCTTGAGAACAACACAAATGATATCATAGATGAATAAGATTAAATAGTACCTAATAAGTCAAACTGTAATTAAACATTACAGTTACATTTGCAAATTAAAATTTTCCCATAAAATACTACCAACAGCTAGCCAGCCCAGAATATATTCTTCCCCTAATACAACACAAAAACTATGAACCATAGATGGTAGATATTAAGGAGGTTGGCCACTAGACCACAGTAGCAATTGACAGTTTTCAGAACCACAACTGTTGGTTTTAATTGTCTAGGAAGGGAATGGTAATTTTTTGGCTAACTTGAAGAGTTGCGTGACATGAATTTATAGGCATTTATGGGTTGGAATTTGGCAAGGCTACCTATAAATATTTTTCCTTACACAATTCATTAGGTTTGGCAAAAAACATTACATGATAATGAAGCACCACAGGGGTATCCCATATGGACGCATCTTATCTCCTGTGTTGCGTATTTTTTTGGCGTTTAAAGCAGGCACTTATTTTTCTGTGCATATTTTTGACCACTAGTCACAGAAAAGAAGACTCTTCTACCTGCAAATCTTAAGAAAATTCATGGTAGACATTTTAATGGAATGCTCCTCATGATGTGTATGTGTTCATGTCACGATCATAAGTTAAAATGACGTGTATAACATTAAAGGTTTGCCTTCGGCATGTTTATAAACTTAGCTCATTTCATGGGCCATGATTAGCTGTATAATGCAGTAATGCATTAGTCATGATTGTTAGATATTAGCATGCCATGATGTAATGCTGTTAGGTGAGTAGGTGTGAATATGTTAATAAGTATTTAAATAAAATAAACAAGTTTATTATCAGTTTGACTGGCAAAAATATTGATTACATTGTGCAATATTGATAAAAGTTTGATATTACAGTAATGACACTCCGGGAAAGCAAAACCATAATTTTATTTAACATTTATGAAAAGTTAAGTAGTAAGTATAGGAATTTTTGGTTGAATTAAAAACATATTTACTAGGATAGTTCGAAGGGACCAGTTTACTGATTATTCTTGTAATTTGTGTATCTAATCTTTTTATTTGCCACAGAGGTGGATTTGCGGCGTATTTGCAGCCGTGGCCACCCTAGATGCCTTATTAAATACTAGCCACCCTTTTCTCAGCACCTTTCTATATACACTGCCGCCCTAGGCCTGGGCCTACTCATGCCTAAAGGCAAATCCACCACAGAGTTGTTTTTAAACATAAAACATAAACCTATAGGCATATGACAAAAGCAAATAGTTAAAATACCCCTAATTTCAAAATGTTTCTAGCTTATCATAAAATATTTGAGTAAATAGCTTGAGAGTTATTTTGCTCACTTAATGTGTGATGTCAAGAAACTGCAAACTATTTGTACAAATAAGTTAATGACCTAACTAAAAAGTTGTATGTTACATAAAACTCATTAGCACCGAGTCAAAACAAGTTTCAATACGTCTATTAACGTGTGAGTATGTAACAATAGAAAACTAGCTTCCCGGATTTTAGTGAAAAAATGCAGCAACAATAGACTGAGTCATGGTTTTCAAAACGGTGCTTTGTGGACCTTAACGGCCTTGTAGAAGTTTGATGAACTCTAGTAAACGTTCAGTCGTCATATACTCACCGCCCACACGCCTTAAAAACAAGAATAGCACTTAAACTGCAAGACAAATACACTAGCTATAAATAAATACCAGAAACTGCACTATACACTTATTGTTGTCTTAATTTATAGATCTAAGAATCTGACACGTTTTTATATCTGCCGACACCGGTAGAAAAAACACATTTTAATACTCACAATTCTACCATCCATTCCCCTTCAAGTATGTCCCTCCAATTACTTTCATCGAGCTCCCTGTTTGCACTAGCCAAATTAAGTAAACAACATGAAAATATTGAGAAATAAATGAAAAAGTGAAAAAAATCCGGAATTCTGTGTACCCGCGCCATGTCTGATTTTTGTTTAAGTGTTGCCATACCCAGTACACTCTGGTACTACTAAATTTTACTACCCCAAAATGGTAGCTTTTAGTGAAAAAAATATATTTCTTTACCAAAGAAACAGCAAATTTAGCAGTTTTGGAGTGTAATTATATTCATTTATGTAATTTTCTATTCCTATTTAAGGAATAAAGTAATGTGAAGACGAATTATTAAAATAAACTTTTTGTCAATTTCTACTATACATATTTTTTTACTGTGGCTACATTACTGTAAATATTTTTGTACGTTTATCTGTAGCACAAATTATAATTACCTATATAAAAGCTTAAAATCATTATTTACTAAAGTAACAATAATTACTTCATCTACATTTAACAAATAGTTGTTAAGCTCATTACTAAAGAATACATTTTTTTCAAAATTTGAAGTATCCTGCCATCTATTAAAAGATATTGGCAAAAGGTCATATGAACGTTGGTTAGTATTGAAACTAGATGGCGCTACATGTTTTAAAATGACTTTTTCCCGTTAACGGAACAATGGACATTTGGGTGGCGTGCGCGTAGCCAAACTCAACACGTAGAAGCCCTTTTGACACTTAACCCAATGTATACCTATGTATAGCTTATCAAGTCTTTTATATTTCGTTGTAGGTTTTATTTTTAGCCTAAGTTAAAACTATTTATATAATTATTTGGATTTTATTTTTACTGTTAATGTGTTAAAAATGTAATGACATCGTGACATATTCTCATAGAAATTTGATGATATTGACACTCTTTGTCAGGGATGTGCCGCATAAATTCGAAATTAAAACAAAAAATATTACTTTGCTAATCCACGAAAAGATAACGTGCTAGTTAATCAGTGCTAACCCGTTATACTTACTTGCGTAATTTTACATGCAATCAATATTCCCACCCTCCCACCGCAAAATAGTACATTACGATACAAGTGCGAAAAATAGGAAATCCGAAACAAGTGGAACACAGATAAATTGAAACACGACCGAAGGGAGTGTTTTAAATCGACACGAGTTGCGAATTACCTATTCACACATGTATCGTACAACGTTTTACAGTACATATGACCCTTTAAATTTTCGACATAGTTACGTAATGTGCTAATTATCGCACTAGTGCGGTAAAGTAGCACCATATGTACTGTAAATAAATATAACAACCCACCACCAAAAGTACAAAATTCGACACGTGTAAAGCATTCAGGTGAAAGTGAACAGTGAAAGATGAATACACCTCATTGTAGTGCACTCTGCACTGTACACGGTCAAGGAAAAAAGCGCCAATATGTATTCATTCAGTGATTATTTAAAATATAAATAATTTTTTAAATGTTCACACCCAAAGAATATTTTACTTGCAAAAGTAAAAATACGATGTGTAAAAATCCGTTTATTTTTCATTATTTACATGCATAACATAACAAACCAAAAAATATATTTTCATTATTTTCTACGGGTACCACTTATAGTATATTTTACCACTTACACTTTGTTCTAAGTGGTGAAAAGTTAGCTGCACACATCTTACTTAATTTAATCGTCCTAACTGCCATTCTATTTCTAACTAGGATCCTATAAAAGAAATTCCTGGTTAATGCAGTCAGTCTGTTACTATACCCGGTTAGACCTTTGCGATTTAGGATTCTGAATTAAATTGGATGTTTGAAGCGCTTTAGACGGACTTTAGATGCATTTTTGACCAGCGTTAGCGAGTTTCGCCGTTTTAAGAGGGATAAAGGGGTAGGAGGGGTATTCACCTTTGCGATCCTAGCAAAATAACGGTACTTTTTCTATGAAATTCCATTTCGGAAGGAAACGTTTTAATAAATAAATATTATATAGGACATTATTACACAAATTGACTAAGTCCCACAGTAAGCTCAATAAGGCTTGTGTTGAGGGTACTTAGACAACGATATATATATAAATATTCACAAATACTTAAATACATAGAAAACACCCATGACTCAGGAATAACTAATTATGCTCATCACACGTATAAATGCCCTTACCAGGATTTGAACCCGGGACCATCAGCTTCGTAGGCAGGGTCACTACCCACTAGGCCAAACCGGTCATCGCCGGTTTTCCACTAACTAAAGCTTAACAAATCACTTTGATTTTGCTGTCGATCGCTTCAGCATAAAATATTGCAGGTTTATAATAAGCATAAAAAAGGGAATCTTATAAAACTAGTTTTTCATTGTGTCAATAACTGACTCAATTTTTAAAAAAAAAATCTTAAATTATTACTTATTCAACACGCATGCTACTCAATTGATGACTTCATGTGTATAACCTTAACCAAAGATCATTGACCCAACATCGTGAAACGAAATATTATTATTTTTCTATTCCTGATTTGTTTCATTGAATCTATAATTATTAATTGTAAAATTGTATTTTATTTTGACTTGTAAGACGTACTTTTATTTTACCAATAAAATTCTGTATTCTGTATTCTGTATTCTAATAACATACTAAAAAGCCGGCCAAGAGCATGTCGGGCCATACTCAATGTAGGGTTCCGTAGTTACCTTTCCGCTACAATAAGCTAAACTGGAATTAGTGTAGTAGATTGTTAACCAAGGGATGAAATGGTACCTTTCACTCGAGTTAAACAAATAGGCAAATTTGCATAATCAGTACATACTTAAAGTAATACACGTATACCTAGCCATGATTTTTTCCTTACGACTTCCTTGCAATCGGAGACTTTGCATGTCTAAAGACAAATATCCCATAGCGAAAAACATATAGATTGCTATAAAGATGAAAAAACACATAATTTAGCAAACTGCAGTAATTTTAAAATGATTTTGTTGATTAAAGCATGAAAAAAGTAAAGTATAGCAATAAGTCCTAGACATAATGCATTGTACATGAGTGCAATAAACTAATATAAATATTAATACAAAATTAGCGGGATTGCCTCTTACTGTTTCATTTTTTTATTCTTTCGTTCTAAAACTGCCAATAGTCAACGGCATTACTCATACAGCCAATGAAACTGTTTTAAAGAAATTAAATATTAAATAAAAATAGAATGATGGGGCTGGCATAATCATGTAACTGATTTAAGTCCCTAAATAATAAATAGAAAAAAAATAAAATAGAATGAATAAAATAGGTGTTTGTATCTTAAAATTTAGTTTATTTAAATGAATAACGCCAAATAAAACACTAGCTTATTGTCTATTATTTTAAACCCATAGACAAACTCGTATCATAGCATTGTATTTGGAGTTGCGTCACCGGGTATCGGTGTCGCCTTCGTACGGCTTCGCGGGCTTCGTCTGCCATCGATCGGGGTTCGAACCCTGTGCTGGGTTCATACTTTACTATTACAGTTTTTAGCATTAGTTAGTAGTAGTAGTTAGAGTTTCGGGCCCGGGTACGTCCTTAAACTACGTCCACAAGAGAGGTATGGGCATTGTGAATGTCATCTCGCTTTGTGTGGTAGGGCACAGCACAGCAGATGTCATTCCAGATCTAGAGTGGAGCCCAACTTGGGAAGTATCTCCACCTTACAGAAGACCGCAGCCAAATAACACTAGACCCTACTCATAGTGTTGTGTTCCTGCCGGTGAGTTAGGTTGCCACAGCTCAACGAGGGTGTGGAATGTTAGGGTCGGCAACGCGCATGTAACTCCTCTGGAGTTGCAGGCGTATATAAGCTACGGAGACTGCTTACCATCAGGCGGTCCGTATGCTTGTTTGCCACCGATGTAGTATAAAAAAAAAGAATTTAGCAGAAGTAACCATAAGAATATGATTACAATTATGCGGGATAGTGATAAAAAGAATCTCAAGTATGATTACTATTTATTTTACTTGATTTTTTTACCAGTTAAAGCGCTACACTACCTTATGGTTATGTAGTTATCAGGAGCCCGATTCTGATTAACAATTGGTTACGGGTTTGATCTTATTTTGATACGACTATGGAGATCGAAATTAAGTGAAAGTCGTGCGTGATAAACAATGATCGTTAAGATCGTGTCAAACCAGTTTAAACCATAACAAATTCTTAAATTAACATCGAACTCCAGTTCTTTAAAATTCGATAAGTACTACAAAAATTAACTATAAGTAAAAATAAAACAATGCTACACAAAGTAAACATAAATTTAATTACATTTGCATGCGCCATACTTAACACTTTCAGCTAGGTACTGAAAGTGTTAAGAATAGCGCATGCAAATACGCCCCATTTTCAATACAAAATGAACCCAGCTAGCGGGTTTTTGGCAATGATGTGTTGATATCAATCGCCCATATTATTTTGGTTAGGGTAGTTAACAGTAATCACCCTTATTACCTATGCTATAGAGTTCAATGTAAAATATCAAGCGAGTGGAATAATGGGGCGGTATCTGCCTTTCTTTTTTGGAGGCTAGTCACTAGCCTTTAAATTTATTTTACGAAATAAATATCTATAAATACTTAAACTTAAAATAAGTACTTAAAGTACTTTTGTATGAAATTTATTTAAGAGGCCGTTATCGATTTTAATCGCAAAAATGTCAAATTGATAGATTTAGTCGATGAAATCGTACACCTTTTGTTAAGTATTAGAAATAACAAGTACTGGTTTATATTAGCACGTTTTGTTATCTTTCATTTTAATAAATCAATTTATTGAAAACAGACTCACTTAATTAGTAATTATTTTTTTTGTTATTATAAATTTGAAGTAGTGTAAATAAAAGTTAGACGAAATCAATTTTCTCTAGAAATTACTTAAAAACAAGTGACAATTTCTCTGAAAATCGGCTTAATTTCAATGTAATTTAGATACTTAAACAATCTACAACACTTGCTGAAACTGTTCTTATACATCATTTTGTATAATTTACCACCATAATTTTGATGATTTTTTAGAAACTGTCCCTTCTCGTCACATATAACCGGGGACGCACGCTTGCGACCTCATCATTAAAAGGCAAGATGCGAAGACATGCTAATAGAAACCAATACTTGTTATTTAGACATTACGTAACAAAAGGTGTACAATTTCAACGACTAAATCTATCAATTTTACATTTTTGCTCTAAAATCGTTACCGGGCTAAGTCGAAAATAAATTTTGTCGAAGGCGTCGCAACGCAAGCGTAGCCAATGTCATGAGATGTTATAAGAAAAGTCAAATACCGCTCCAAAAAATCACAACTTGCAAATATTATTATTTAAATAACAACGTCGAGATCAAAGTTGATGATAATTACATATTATTATAACAGTTTTGATTTCTATTTTGTTTATGGAATTTGAAAAACGAAATAAAGCGTTCGATATCGATCAGCCCAACGACAGTTGTCAAATATCAAAATATTTTAACCATTCTTATTTGTTCGAAGCTAGACTCGTAGGGTTGTCCCTTTTGACAATGATCATATATTTCTGGTCGGGCTTTAGTTACCTTCGCTCTTGTTTCGTAGTCGTAGCATAATTTTTTAAAGTAAAAAAAAATTGATGAACCGCGCCTCAGTGGAAAAAGAATCACATTGCATGTCCTTACGGCCTCTGTAGTAAGAATAATTACCTGTTTTCATATTGTAGGTATTTCCATGTCCATGCACGCCCCTAAAGCATTCTGAGATCATTCCCGTGTTTAGTTATCTAGGATATCTATCTCAAATAGCTGAAAAAAATCTGGTATAGGTATTACAAACATTTTCTTAAAGTAAGAAAAATCTATTTTAGTTGAGTTTCTAAAAAAGTAATTTAATACATATCTATGTAGATGTCGTCTGAAGACCTAGATATTTACCAGCGAGTCACAAAAACCTATTTACCATATAAAATTACATTTAGATTTGTTACGATAATAGTGACACCCCTAATGGCTGCTACAATTTCAAAATCGAACGCGACGCCGTGTCTATGGTGTAGGTACGTTTTATTTTTTCAATTTCAAATATGGAATGGAAGCTTCGAATGTTTATTTTTTTAGAATAATGGCATTGTTTGTGGACATGATTTCACGTATCTCGATCAAAGGCGAAGTATTTGGAACCAAAGATATACTTTTTTTATAACGTGACGGTGCGTTTTGATACATCGGTCTTCGAGCGTATGAAGAGTGTGAACTACTTGTTAGATCTGAAGATTTTAAATATCCTATTGAAAGCATCCATCCAAAGATGTAAGTTATCGAATGTTAGTTCGGTGATAATCAATAAACGCGGTAAATAGTTATGCAGCATAGGTATGTGGTATGCTATACTAGCTTCTCAGTCAAGGAAAAATTTGTGCCATAAGCGGCTTTATCCTAATGAAATCTAGTTTCTTTACTGGGTTGAAAGTTGAGAGTAGAAGATTGCCCAAGTATAATATACTATTGTTCTACTACCTACTACTATATATTACATACTTAGTATAGCAGAAATAAAACACCATCATCATCAACATATCATCATCATTTGTAGTTTTACATGTATGTAAAATGTATAAGTAATTGTTGGTGCAATAAAGAATATTTACTTACTTACTTACTTACTTACACCCCCCTACTACCACTAATACAATATATGTAATAGTGGTGGCGGTAATGGTGGTAGGTGGTGCGGCGATTGCATTGTTGTTTTATTTCTACAAGGTGTAACAAAAATAGTGAGGATCCGTAAGGGCATATTCGGATTTTGATTAGGCCGCTAACAAGTGCTACTTCGGCCTGCTAAGATACCGTCGTTCGAAACTTCTTTCAAGAAGCATAAAAATTCTTACTTTTACTAAGGCCTATACTCGCCTACGGTTCTGAATGTAGGGTGCTGAGCAAAACGAGAATTCTTTGTTGATAAATCCAAAAATGTGGAATATCTATTGATTATGATTTTTCAGTAAATAAAAATAAAACGGAATTTAACGGGATCATCTTTATATACACAGTTTAATTTGTGTCTGTCTTTCTGTAACTCAAGCCTGCAGTGAAAAAGGGTATACTTAATATAAAAACTTGTATAATTTACCACCTTCACTCTAATATACGCCTGTTATGGGTCTAGCCCGTGGTCAAAGGTGTGCTACTGTGGTACAGTAGTCAGGATATTAAATATGGACACAGAAAAAGTGACAAATAGGTACAGTCAGCCAAGAAAGTGGTTTACGGTTTCGACTCTATAACTTGACAAATAGACTCGAAAAGTGGTAAACCACTTTCTTGGTTGACTGTACACTAAGGTAGTGTGTACATATTTTTGGCACTTTATCCGTGTCGATATTTAATACCTTGCCTGAACATAAAATGACCTGGTCAAGTATAATTTTAACGTACTGGTTGTCAAGCAGAGCACAACGAAATTAAAAAGTTAGGGGCAACATCTGAAAGTTTCCTGTCTTTCTCATGGTTGAAGTATAAAACGGGAACTCGAAGGACGAACAATGAAAGCTCAAAACTTTTTACGACCGACATCGCCAGAGTTTCAAGTTTCACGAATACGAGTTTATAATCCTCCGTTTGTAAATGTAACTACATAATTAATAATTAAATTTTAATCATAATTTTCGTTGAAAATCAGAATCAAGCATTAAGCCATCGGCCCGCTGTCAACTTGTGTGATTTAAAAATCAAACTGTCAAACCCGACCAGAGATACGACACACTTGTCAAATTATTTTTTCTTACGCCACGGGCGGAGGAATCGAGTTCCGTTGTCAAATTAGACGCCGTGTGTTCGATATTTAACACTTTGACACTGGCTGATAATCCCAGACAATATTTTTTCTTTTTTCTCCGTCTCGAGTGTCATGGGTGCCTGGGTAATCCTTTTAAACGCTGTCTTAGTAAATACCTTCATCGTATTTCATGGCTTAGGTATTCTGGTTCGGATGAAAAAATTGAAATCTGAAACAGGAATTTTTTTATTACAATTTCAGTAGGCTATTTAGGTTGGGTTAATAGGGTTGTTTCCAATTTTTTGAAACGCTTGTATTACGTTCTATATTAACTAAAAGTTGCCCAAAAATTCAACTTTTATACTAAAAATGGCTTTAAATATGTTAAATTAACAAAATATATTTTGACAGATGCTTTCGCCCCCAAAACGCTTTTTGAAAATTGTGTGACGTCACAGTTTACGGTTTGACACATGACTACATACACACGTAGAAGATACGAACTGTCAACTGACATTTGTCATTTGTTGTTTATCGTCTAACTGTCAACAGTGTCAATCCGAGAGTTGTGACGTCATCAGAATCTTCAATAACGTTTCGAGTTTGGTCACGTGACGTGTACCAAAAGATATTTTAAATTCAATATTTACAAAAATATGGTCATTACAGGTCCCCTAAAAGTAGTTTAACATGTTCTTATAATCCAAAAGAATTTATTGGGATACAATTCTGCCCTAAGATTTGTAGATGGAAACAACCCTATTGCGTCTCAAAAATATTTATATAGGTGACATACCCGATGCTAACGTGTTCTAATTGTTCGCCGTTTTTTGAATTTCTTATCTGCAGTTGTTTATAAATGTGACACAGATTTCCTCTCACACAAGGGCAAGGGCAATTTTTTATAGAGGTGGTCATCCTCGCGGCCGCTATGCCGGCAGCGGCCAGCAGTGGCAACCCCTTCGGCCTGTCATTATATACTCGTACCAGAGGACAGAGGCCTAGACAGATTTCGGGGTTCACAGTTTTATACAGAATAATCGCATTTCTGTGCCCGGTCTTCGGGTGCCCTCCATTCAACACTCGGGAGTTATTTCCGTCGCTCGTTCTGGATATTGGCAGCACAGGTAAGAAATCCATGGGAGATCCCACCAAGAGATTAGAGCGCTTACCGTTGCCCCCAGGAAGCACCTTCCAAGAACCCTTCTCTTTCTCCCAGATCAAGAAGATTGAAAAGGGACTTGGCACTCGACTCGAGGAGATTTCCCATCGTAGCTCCGCTCGTGCTAACCCCCAGTGGTCCTTTTACCGAACTATTAAAGTTTGCACTAGGTATGGGACAGGTTTTTGGTAAATTTTAATGGAAATATAGTGTAGTTTGACGTATTCCCTTACCTTTATCTATAGAGGCGATCCAAAAAGGCAAAAATATTTTCACACGCAATTGCTTCTATTTAACAATACAATTCGACAAGTCACTCCAACGCATCAAATTGTTGGATAACAAACTATACAAAAACCAACTTCTGTTCCCTTGTCTATCATAGTTTGACTTGTATTATTTTCATAATCTCTCATATCTCTCTTAGGCACAGTGAAAAGTCTACTTTAAATACAGGTATCACGGCTGCTTTTTCAACTGTAATTTGAGTCTTGTAAGAGATGTTTAAAATTATCCGTCGATATATCTATCTTTTTTTTTTCATCTGCATAGATAACTTTGTCGAGTATTCAAAAACAACTTTTAAAATGCTTTCGTATTGATTCTTATAATATAAGAACAAAAGCTCATTTTTACTTGTTACACATAATTTTCTAAGCATTTTACCACAAGCAGTCAACAGTTATAAATAAGACTGACCCCTGATTCAGCATAATTTTTTCGAATCCTTAGACCAAGTTATATTAGTAACGAACTGATGAACGAGACAAAACTACTTGTGAATATAGCTATCCTTCGACACAGGCTTCCCTAGTAGCGTATTGTCAGTTATTTGCTAAATCATTGATCGACGATAAATATGGATCTATGGAACATTGACACTTGCTATAGGAGGCTGTTTGATTCAAATGATATCAAAATCTTTGGTGAGCAGGTGTGCATTGGTTTCAGGTCTTTGCAAAGTTTAAGGTGTAACGATATATTTTGGTATATTTCGTCTCTCTCACAATGTAGGTGCTAGACAGCGATATATTTTTTGGTATCTTTACCGTGTGTGGTGCTTAGCTACCTATCTGTCGATATCTTACGGTATATTAATATATATTATCACTCCGCCTGTGACGGGCTTAAAATAAGTAAGGATTTACACAGATAGTGATAAAACTTAGACATAAGGGAAAGAGATTTTCTTCAGGAAGTGATAGCAAAAAAAATTGAAAGAAGCAATATCTAAATAATATAAATAGGTACTTGCAGAGAGTGAAGTAGGTATTAAAAATTTACATACAGTTTTGAAAATAGCGTCAATGATCCATGACGCTAACACTCAAATAAGGAAAATATTGTCATGTTCATGGGAACATATGACTCATTTCAATAGGTATGCTCTAAATATTTTTTTTAACAAAATACACCCGAGCAAACCCATAGACAACGAGTAGCTACATAAATAAAAAAAAGAATCAAATATTTTGAAATTTGAATTTGGAAGCCCAATTCGGTGTGGCCAGGTCTAAAATGCGTTTGTCGTGTAATCCTCTAGGGATGTGGATTATTTTTTTCCTATTTATTTTTTACTTTTTAAATTGTCGCGTGGGATATGGCGACGGTATGCCGGTTTATTAATTTCGGATCGGTCATTGTTACTCGATAGTGATTGACACTTTGTAAGGTGTATAGCGTGTGATTAACCGAACCTGATACGACATTGTTGCCAGTTATAAAAAATATTGCGTAGGTATCTATGATGGGTGTTTGTTATACGCTACGAATGGTATCAAATAGAATCGATGCAAATGGTTAAAGAATACATACGTGGTCTTAAAGGATGCAGTAAAGATGTGGGACAAAAATTGTCAAAAATTTGAACCAAGTGCAATTTGGATTTCTTGCTTAGGATATTGGATTTTTTTGGTAACAGACATACATATTGAATGTAAATTAGAGTCAGATTAATTGGTACTCTTTGATATGCAACAATTGCCGCAACCTTAATGCTAATTAGTGGTTTGCAAGCTTACATGCTTCCTTAGCAATGCAGTTTGCAGTTGTTGTTTCCTCTTTTACTCTTAGTTAGTGCCAAAGTTGGTAAACCTTTGTCTGTGGGAAGAGGCATACAATCGAGAAAAGAAGACACATTTTTAATTTCGCGTCTTTTTCTGCCAAATTTGTTTGCCAGAACTTATACCCCTTGTTTACACCATGTTTTTTTTCACCACGTCAGTTGTACGAGCTCCTAACACCAGAAACAGCCAAGTCAGTAATCTAACATCTTTGACTTGTGTGGCCGCTCCCTAGAGGACGCTATTGTTGTGGGCTTACTGTGCTTTTCCTTTAGTTTTTCGTGTCGATTTATCTCTAACATCGCTGGATGTTTCGGAGTGAGATTGACGACTGACGTTTTAGTAAACTTTGACAAGCTCTGTTTACCTACCTTAAAGGGCTGACTTCTTTAAAATTCAAGCATTTTAGTAACTAACTTGAAATTTGTGGAACTTTATTTATAACATAGTTACATAGATACATACATATAATCACGCATATTTCCCGGAGGGGTAAGCAGAGACCGCGGATTTCCACTTGTTACGATAAAATATGATTGATATACTTATTCTTTATACAGCTCTATCTTTAGAGACGAATTTTATGAAGTCACTATTCCTAATCTAGATCCTTTAATTGTATACCCCTCTGGGTTTTAAATTCACGATTGTAACTCAGCCAAAAACTATCCCTATTATGTTTCGTCGCTGCACATCATGATGCAATACCTAACAATACCTACCTTTTCGTCTTCCAAGACCCAAGACACAATTATACGACAGACAACCCGCGCTAAAAAATCACCAAAGATCGCTGACGCAAATCCGGGCACAGATAAAAAAAATAAGAAAAAATAAAGGACTCTATGGATTAAGAGGCACGCTACATTGCCGATTATAATTTCCGAACGTGAAGAATTGGCAGTATATCTTTTTTATTTTTTTAGACCCAGGTGTGGATTTGCCAAATACTTTTTAATTGGGACGTCTTGGGCAACCCTTACGGTTAAAAAGTGGACAATGGAGTCAGTGGGGGGTGAAGGTATGATACGTTGTATCTATTTGTGATGAAAGGAGCGTCTATGTAGTTCTATAAGCTCTATAAGCATTGAAGAGTAAAGGTGTCTTAAATAGTAGGGTTAGGTAGGTAGAGTTAGTTCCTTAAAAACTCGAATGTTCTTAAATGTTACATTTTTTTTCTACATTTTCTACGTTAAATAAGTACTAGGCAGGTTACCTGCCTACCACATGTAGTACTCCCATAACACTTATGAAACATCTTAAAGTGTCAAAAGTTGCTTTGACTATTTAATACAGTAAACATTTTTTTAAATGTCATTTATGACTAAATTTTATTAGCGGCATTGTTTCTCTAATCTTTTATAAATTAGTGCCTAGTCGTTATCTGAAGGGAAGTCATTGGCAATGGCAATGTGTCATGTGCAGTAGTCGATATTTATGTAATGAAATTTACTTATACAGGGTACGTACGTGCTTACTGCTAACCCTTTAATATTGGTTAAAATAAAAAATAAACGAATATTTCTATTGTACCTAGTTATAAATAATGTTACCTGCAATAAAAAATAAGCAGGATTGAAATCGGAAATTATTGGGTTATTTGAAAGTTGATCTGATTTATAAATCCAGTCGTTTCCTGTCCGTCACGAACATTCCTAGTTTAGGAAGAACATCCGCCTCATTCAAAAATCGAACACATTAAACCGTTCCGCCCGACTAATCCCCAAAGAACTCAAATCTAAACCAATTACAAAAAAGAGACCGAAATAAATAAAATCAAGATCTATAATAAATACAAAGGTCACCTTCCGATCCGCCAGGAAACGTCTACGTCGAAAAAAACACAAAAATATAACCCCATAATTCACAATTAAAAACTGCTACTGGTCATGCCGCATGCCCGAAAGTATACATAATAAATTTCTACCTTAAAAAGGTCTGACTGAAAAGGGCAGGATACTGGCACAAAGGCGGGACAGGCGAGCGGTGAGAAAAAAATAAAGTTGTTTATGGTCATTTTGCCGCCAACGCTTCGTGTTTAAATTTAGAATTATACTACAGATTTCGTTCGGTAGCTGCCCGAGAGAAAGCTTGTAATCGTAATAAATATTATAATATTATTACAATACGTACTTACAAGTCTGGAATTTCTTGTGTAATACTGTTTATTATCTAGTTGACCTACCAAGTACGTTTAATAGAAAGGCGTTATTTCTGATAATGTAATTTGTAGCAGGCTATATTTTCTAATAGAAAACAGACAGTTGCACATTACAACTTAAAGTTTACTACAGACATTATTTAGTTACAACTTCGTCTACAAACAATTTGATGGATGGGTGGAATAACAAATACACCTGTGTACACGGCGAAAACGAAAAAAAACGTTCATTCATAGAGAACGGAACTACATTCTACGCTCGGACAAAGGATATCGCAGGGCATAGAGGTTCTCACGTTTTTTCGAAATGACAGTAGCAAAATTTATGATCCGCTCTTAAAAGGTTTTAATTGTTGCTAATAGTTGTTAATTGAGGTTTATCTAGACTTAAAATGCTTAAAGCTTCACGTACACACATCTTTATAGCTTATAGGAGGTACATTGTAATGTTTTAATATCTAGGATGGGCTATAAATGCAACCATAGCAAATTTATAATAAGATTAATAAGTTCTGAAATGTTGTGTATTAAATTGTGGTTTAATTTAAAGTGGACATTGTTTTTACGAATGACGTCTTTAAAAGTAGTTTGCAGTTGCAATATTATGTTTAAAAATCTAAATACACCTCTAGATCTTTTAACAACACATATCTGGTATCAAATAAGCATCTAATAATCGTAAAAACCATACTTATCACGTCAAGTACTTAATGAGACATAATCCACGATCATGGAGCTTCACTATCTTTGAAACGCGCGGGAACTATTGTTTTCTTAATTCAAAGGGGTACCACAGACAAAACATTCGATTTGGCGATAGCATAGACAATTGAATGGGCCACGCGGCGGCACGCGGCTGGAAGTGGCGCGCAAATTGAGTGCTCCAATTACGGTGTCGGGTGTCTATGGTACAGTGGGAGGGTTTTTTTTAATTTACCTTCATCCGTGTCTTTTGAATTTGTAAATAGAGCCAGAAAATAACTAACGATTTACCGAATCATGACTTTAACGAAAAAATGTGTTTCTGATAATTGATATAATATTTGGATGCGGTAGCCGAGCTGTAGGGTGTATGGCTTCAAAACCGTAGGACATAGGTTTAAACCCTGGTATGTATAGGTGTGCAAGTTGCGGCAAGTTCCTAAGAAGTTGGACAACTTCTCGGAAATTTTAGTAAAATTTCACAGGAGACAAAGAAAACTTTCATTTTGGAAATGGAAAAAATTCAATTCTTATAAAAAAATATCTCTCATATTTAAGTAAGTATCCGAAGTTTTTACAAGTGGACATTTCGTTATTTTGGAATCTTTCCGACGATATATCAGTACATTGGCTCGTATCAATGACGCAATGAGCTTCTTAAAACTTATTAACGAAAGACACTTTGATGTTTGCCGGTAGCTCAAACAACGTGCAAAAACACTATACATACAACAACGGTTTATAAAGGCAAACAACGAAGAGGTAGATTATCCCCACCCCCCGGAAGTTCTACGGTAAGTATAGACTATAGACAGTTGTACGTTAAAGTCAGTATTGACCAATAAGTAAATATTATGTGAATACTTACCACATAGGTATGTAGGTATACCAATACGTTTAACCAAAACTAGGTGAGGTGAGATAGGTAATGAATACAAGCGACTTCTTGACCCTATATATTTACAAGTCCGAGACAGATCATTGCTTTAGATACGACAGCAATAAACGCTATCTCTTGGCTTCAAAATGAACTCGTCGCCATGAATGTGTCTGGCTCGCTAAGCCCACTTTACGACCCGTCCATAAAACACCCTGTATCTACCAGCTCCTTATTTGCTCGCACGTGACCTAAAATGGCCGCGTTCGAAAATCGAATAAATCAAGAGGATTGCCGGCTAATCGGCGCTCGGAAACAACCGAGCATTTCCGAAGGTCCAACCCATATTCCTTTGCCGTTAGGAAAACCAGTATAATTTTGAACCTTGATGCCATACTGTAGTTGAGAATGTTGAGGTCACAGTTGAGCGGATTAGTGAGGCAAGTGGCCGGCAAGTAAACGGCTAAGACCGGAGGAATTAATTGTAAACGAATAGGGTAATCGGTAATGTAATCGTGCAATATTTACATAGGGTAAAGTTAAGTAAACTACCATGCTAGATTAAGAGTGCATGAACTGAGAATAATCTTTTTTAAATGCCGTTACGGTGGCGAATAAGCAGGGCCCATCAATTAAGCGGACGCCGTAGGCTATGGGCGTTTGCAAAGAGCACTTCACATACGTATTTCGGGAACTTTCTATTAACGGGGTTGGCAAGAACTTGTTCAGCATACCCCTCATTGAAGTCTTTTACAAAAAGACTCGACGAAACGAACATTTATAAATGGACAAAACGCAAGTGGTCATTGATGTGCACGTAAAGCTGCCTGTGCATTAATGAATAGTTATAAGAACAAAGGAGAAAAAAAGCAGTTGCTTAGCACTGAAATAATTAAGTATAAAAAAGCAATTAAAGACATAAGTCAGTACTTTCTTGGAGCTCATCAGGTGACATTTTCACTTGGTGTTGGAGTTCCTAAAATAAGTTTTTAAATCATTATCAAATATCAAATATCAAACATTTATTCAGCAAATAGGCCACAGGGGCACTTTTACATGTCCATTTTTACAAACAATAAATTAAAAAAAAAAACAATTACAAATATCGAATCTATGAAATAATAAATAATTAAGTTACACAAGTCCTGAAAAGTTGATGATGCCTGCCTAGGTTCAATTTATCTTCCATTTAAATTGTAGATGGATTTTGGCTACGTACAAATTTCCACTTAATATTTCATTGCTTAGGCAAAATCTGAAAATATTGAGTATTATAAGTTTGATGAAGATAATTCGTGGGGAGCTTACACCGATCATTTCCCTCGATAAAAGGGACGACAAATTGAAAAGTCGAGTTCGGCATAATCGAATATTCTCGATTCGCTCAATAGCCACCCACATCAAAGAATTTTTCAATCTAATTCAATAAATCGTTCGTAAATTACCAAACAAGCAGAATTGGCACTCCGTCTTAACACGGAAACGTCATTTGGCCATTTTGTTTCGCGCGTTCGAAATTTGAATCTGTACTTTTTAAATTGTCTACGGTTTTTCTGTGTTGCCAGCGTGGAGTGTGAGTGTTCCCGAACTTTGTGCTGAGTAAAGAAAATTGAATTTTGTAAATTTCAAAGGAGCCCTGTGCGGTAAAGCGTTACGATTCAATTTAGTTGAACCGTCCGAAAAGTAAATTTATTGCATTACTCGTGCATGAATTTGCATCGTTTTCCCTCTTTGATCTATTTTCTTGCCGATTGCTATTCGGCGGAATTTTCACTTTCGTAATACGCGGTTTTCTCATTTCCCGACATTGGATTTAGATGGTTGGTTGGGTTAGAAAGGTTTATTAGATAACTGGGTACGGGTTGCATTAAAGCAAAGGTTTGGCCTTGTAGGCAGTTACTAGAGTTACTTTCTGGTTCTGCCTACAGTACTGGTGATTTTGATCAAAACCTAAATCTAGAATATCTATACTTAAGTTCCATTTCAGATAGTTATTTTTTTTCTTATTAGCTTTGCTTTTAGTGGTGTATCATTCTAATTAGCTTGCTTATTTTACGGTGTTTAGATTTACATGTAGGTAAGTAGGTATATGTATATTTACGGAGTAATTTTTTTCAGATATTACCTCATTGCTATCTTTAACTATAATTAAGACCTTTGTATATTTTTAATAGCACCAGGATATAATCGCATAGGTATAGTTACGCTTAAGTACCTTAAACTTGCTACAATTAGAATAGTCTTTGAGCCTACGAGTATTTTGTCATTTCGAAAATGTGTATGAGATTCTTCGAATATAAACTCTAGACTGCCTTAGATTAACAAAGTTTCATAAAACAGACTGATAGACGGACGGATGAGCAAAAAATCTTGTTAAAAAACAAATTGTTTATGTATTTAAAACCTATGAGAATATTGATAATTCTTCTTGACATTTTCAATGACAAAGTGTGACAAAGTCATCATTAATTAATTAATTTATTTATTTAATGTCGAATTTCTATGAAAATATAACCTTTATAATGACACTTTCGCACTTTGTTCTGTTAAAATCGCCTAAATCAGTGCAAAGTTAGCTTAACAAAACAATTTAAGATACCAAATGTAAGACTAGCGGCCCGATTCAAACTTTCAAGTATATGTTAATTATAAACATACGTAATAAAGTGACGTTTTTGTTTGAAGAATCCTATCCATATAGTATCTAGACCTAATATTTGATGTATTTTAAAATTCGAATCGGGTCTTAGGAAAATGAAACAATTACACCGCTTTCCACTCAAAACCGCACGTAGGTATTTAACCACCGACACCGATACCCCGCAACTCGACATCAATCGAAAACTCATAACCGTCAGATGTATTAGGAAAATGAATAATAAATCCGTACCACAGACAATAGCGGCATTAGGTGCACCATAGACAAGGAGTGATTACGAGGGGGTAACACAATCCGTACGTCAACTCTATTATTTATGGATTCTTTAACATGTAAGGACGTGGGGTGAGGGACATTTGGCGCTAGGAAGTGTTTCTTCTGCCTCAGAGGGCTCGAGAGGGCTTTGTACGCGAATTGTTTGCCCAGGTTTATTTTAAGATGTAATAGTTTATGCTTTTTTGAACACATGGTCTATCTATAGATAATGCATTATTTTTAACAATTTAAACATAAAAGTAAATCCTAATTTCCCATTTTTAAAATGGGCAACACAGCGCATCGTAAGATATCCTGAAAAAGTCGACCATAAGTGGTAGCTCATAATATAGTAGACAGTGGGTTTGTTTACCACCGTCGTGATACATTTTTCATGAAATAAGTGACATTAGTAGGTACTGAGGTAGTATTGGATTTCCTTGTAATAGGGTTGTTTCCAATTTTTTGAAACGCTCGTATTACGTTCTATATTAACTAAAAGTTGCCCTAAAATTCAACTTTATACTGAAAACAGCTTTAAATATGTTAAATGAACAAAATATATTTTGACGGATGCTTTCGCTCCCAAAACGCTCTTTGAAAATTGTGTGACGTCACAGTTTACGGTTTGACACATAACTACATACACACGTAGAAGATACGAGCTGTCAACCGACATTTGTCATTTGTTGTCTATCGCCTAACTGTCAACAGTGTCAATCCGAGAGTTGTGACGTCATCAAAATCTTCAAAGACGTTTCGAGTTTGGTCACGTGACGTATGCCAAAAGATAGTATATACATAAGTATTTTAACACGTTCTTATAATCCAAAAGAATTTATTGGGATACAATTCTGCCCTAAGATTTGTAGGTAGAAACAACCCTATTATGTTACTGAGTCTTAAGCACCAGGGAAAACATGCTTATAATATATATAGTAAACAGCCCTATAATGGAACAGGCACCAGTAATGGGATGGTATAGACAAATTCTGTAAAACAAGTATTTACCATCAGTTTTTAAATGCTGACAACATTTTACCGTAAACAAGAGCCAAAGAGCTGCTTAAGTTTAATTTTTCATGGATATTTGTTAGTTTGAAAATAAATGGCGCCATACACCCCGTGACTGGAGCAAAAAACCATAGTTAAATACATAGAAAACATAGAGGACCAATTGGACATTCAACTTTTAAAGGAGGACAACAACAAATGTGAACATCTATAACTGTACCCTTTTCAAGCATGAGCATAAAGCGGTAGAAAGTTTACAAATGTCGGTGAAATATCAAAAATACTCCAAATTTTATCTTAAATGTCCCATGATTGTTACCGTTACCAATGTGAACATAGATACAGTCGATGTCAAAGATATGTTTACATTTTTCGCCTATTACAAATGAACAAGGTTCAAAAGTGTAAACATAGCTTTGACAGTTAGTTTGTACTTGAGAAATGGTATTAAACCGAATGATTTTCTACCTTAACATACTAAACACGCCGCTTGACATTATAATTATTACAGCAAGGCAGAAGATCAAAAACAAGTATTAGAACTATCCCTCAGAACAAACTCAAGATTCGCCATCTTTTGTTATAAAATGAAAATTAGATACATCATTATGAACTTACCTAGTACAAACTTCAAAATAAGAACTTATTCCCTAAGTCAAGTCTGCCAACTGCGAAACAGCAATTAAAACTTGGAACGAAGTACAAATTCAAGAGAAGCGTACAATACTAATTTACGCTAAATAGGGATTACTTCGGGCTTTAATGAGCTGTCTGATTGGGTATTTCGACTATTAAATAATATTAGCGGTATACGTTTGCGAGTAATTATTTAATGTTAGTTGAGTCACAACTAATAGGTACCTACTCTTAAGTATTATGTCGTTTTCCAATATCAGTGTTATAGTTAAAGAAAATTGTCGTTAACGTAGTGAACGTAATTTCATTAAATGTTATGAACTTCGTGGTTGGTTAATGCGAATCGCGATGTATGGTTGTGTCACTGATATTAAGTTTGCCATTTTACGGAA
Source organism: Cydia pomonella (assembly GCF_033807575.1). NCBI lineage: Eukaryota > Metazoa > Arthropoda > Insecta > Lepidoptera > Tortricidae > Cydia > Cydia pomonella. The sequence continues at coordinate 6,948,195 of NC_084726.1, forward strand.
AGAGATGTTACAAATTATGTATATGAATAGGTATATAAGAGAATAAAAATTTCTGAAACCGAATATGAAACTATAGTCCGACAAACATAACTTGCCAGTCAGTAAGAACCAAGAAAATTATACTCATCCCTTTCTTTTGGGTGCCAGTACACACGTAGACACGTAAGACAAAGACAGTATGATTCTCTCTGTCTATGTTTGAAATGAGACAGTCCTGGGCCAAACTGGGACTTTTGGAGTTGCAGGCGTACATAGGCTACAGATACAGCTTACCATCAGGCGGGCCATATGCTTGTTTGCCACCGACGAAGTATAAAAAAAAAACTATATTCATCCTAAATTAAAGTTTCAAGTATTAATGATTCCGAATACTTTACAGACGCCAAGGTCAGAATATATTCAAGTTTGTGTAATTACATGTCTAAAACATCTACAGCAATGTTCCATAAAGGGTTCTACAAATGTTTCATCAAATGACATGTGATTTTATGTTATTGTCAGTTAAGTAGGAAACACGAATTCAATCGATCGATCAAAAGCCGCAATGTATCACAAATGTCTTGCGATTATCGGCGACGTTTGTAGAGGTCATATAACGGTATACCTAACCTAACTTTTAAAAACCGAACTCAAACAAAACTTCAATATCGAGCTCTCCACCGCTAATTAAAAACTAAAGGGCCATAGACAAGAATTTGGCGGGAACCGCGCATCGAAATGTCAATAGCGGAACATTTGTTTGAGCTCTCGAGACCATGGAGTGGCCACATGCTGCCAGTTCATTTTGTGCAGTTGGCTTGCACTTTTTATTCTGTGGTCAGGTTTAATTAAATAACTGGACGAAAGTGTGCGTTTTGTGTTAGTTTGATATTATTTTCGAGGTAATTTTGAGTTTTTTTAAATGATAAAACTAAAGCTGATGAAGATATTTAAGTTCCAGTTAATGCCTACTTTGACTAGCTAAGTAGGCGCCCTACCAATAGAGCGGTTAACTGCTCTATAATTATAATATCAATTTACAGTACATATGGCGCCACTTTACCGCACTAGTGCGATAGTTAGCTCATTACGTAACTATGTTGAAAATGTGATGGGTCATATGTACTGCAAAACGTTGTACGATACATGTGCGAATAGGTAATTTACAACTCGTGTCGATTTAAA